>NW_028232791.1:600000-966662 GCF_057557595.1 Rhyacophila brunnea
CTTTATACTAAATGTGCTTTCTTTCTGTGAAAATATTAACTTTGTGCTCTTTTTAGTTTCATATGTTCATATATAGCTGCATCAGTATAGTGGCTTGAAATAATTTTTTATTTATTTGATTATTTAAGTTTTCATGTTGTTCACTTATGCTCTTTTTTTATCATTTTTAAAGGTTTTATACATGTTTTGATCCAATTTATTTAATAATTAATGGTTGCTTCTGACGAAGTGGTGACTAAAATCATAAATGGTATCTACGGGACTTGAAGTCACGAACTAGATCGAGGCACATATTAAAACCTTCTAATTGTGATAGATCTTTGATCTAATTGGTTAAAACGATGGAGAGGCATTGAAAAGACTTAGAAAAGAAGATGATAGCGGAAGTATTTAAACGCTATGCGCACTTTAAATCAATTAATTTGTGCCGAATACAAAAACTAAAATTATAACCAAAAATTCAGCCGGATAAATAAATCCAAAAAAATTGGCTTCTAATATTTATGCAATTATGGACCGTATGACTTAGAAAATCATTTTTATGAAACAGTGTGGTTTTTATTTGTTTTCTAAATATCACCAACTTCATTATACTCTTGTATAAATTACATGTCAACATTTAAAATTACAGTATTTTCCATACCAATTTTATTATTTTTTGCTTTATACTTATTATTAAGAAAAACTTGCTTAATATAATTAAATAATAATATTTTTACTGATAAATTTCATCTATATATTTTTCATAAAATTTTGGACTTTTTTTGATTTATTTTTAGGGTCTATTATATTTATTTCCTTGTCTATCTAAATATGGACTTGGTTTCAAAACAAAGAAAAGAGTAATATGCATTTTTTTCGGGAATGATGAGGATAGTGAAATATAACAACCATAACCATATAAATAAATAAAAAATACTGTGCATGTAGTTTGTAGTTTCCAGAATAACAATCACAATATATCATAAAAAATCAATAAATGAACTGGGTACAGAAAACTATAAAATACGTATAAAAAATGCAAAATTTTCATAAGATGTAACTATATATTTTTAATTTTTAAAGAAACACTATTTGCGTGTGTTAAATGATATTTTGATTCCATTATTGGTCGATATGAAACATGCTTTTAGGAATATCCTACCATAAGCTTTTATGGGCAAAATAATTAGTTGTGAATCAAAAAAACGCACAATATATTATATTTACAGTAAATATAAATACATACTATAGTTTTGTATTAAGTACATATTTTTCAAACAAATAAACTTTCTTTCTTGAAATAAAATAGTGAAAGAAAAAATATTGTGTGTAAGACTACGTTTCTTATATATTTTTCATACTGATCAGTGTTTATATAGACAAAGCGCCAGTTTTAAATATTTTGTGGAATAAATCGAAATAAAAAATAAACCTAACATTTTACCCCTGCTTTCTATGCACAAATTTACATCAAATTGCACATATATCTTTTAGATACTTTTAAGAACGTGATTAATCATGTAAATATAATTTCAGCTTTTATAAAATTATTTATATAATTTACTGATAATTTATATGATTTTCTATGGGACAAATTTTTGTAAAAAAATCAATTTCTTAGGACTCTCTACCTCATATTTCATAACATTTTCATGGGGTTTTTATACTTTATGTTACCTTTTTGCCCTCTTATATGATAGATGCGTTCTTTTAACCTCAAATAAATGTATAAAACAAAAATAATGTGATGTAAGTGAAAGAATAAGATATAACGATTAGATTGAAATTTTTCTAACTTATATAATTTTTGTTAAATAGTATAACTTGCCAATATTATTTATATGCTAAGTGTACTTTAAAAAACTGTTTTTTATGTAAACGGAATCAAAGATTTGTTGCATTTAAATTTAATAAAGCTACCAATGGCGTGAAATATATCATCATTTCGAGAAAGTGTCAATGTTATTATTTTTAGTCATTTTGATTCGTTCTAGGTTTTTTTATAAATATTTCCGCCTTTCATATGAACTAAATAGCTATCGAGACCCATGATTTCTAATAATACCCCTTTTTCACAATTCTCTTACATTTATTTTTATCAATCACGCACGATTTTCACCATTTTATGTTTCTTATTTGCATGTATTTGATAAATTACTCCCTCTTAAACCTCTTAAACTGCCTTATATACCCCATTATTGCTGTTAAAAATAACTTCTATACCCGAAATTATTTCCCAAGCTTCTCACAGGCATCATTTTATGCCTACATAAAAACTATAGTTATAATAATCCCTAATAGTTATATAATATTTATAGAATATTTTCTTTGGTCTGATTTTAAATGGCCTTCCTTACTTTTCTTAAGACTTCTCGATTTTTACGTAGCTCTATTGCGATTCTGGGGATATTTTTGATGATTTGTATCTACATTTACACAGTATAAAAATATTTCTTGCTAGAGAATTCATTAGTGTACACTATAATATATAATATAAGCATACTTATGGATTTAAATATTTTCCAAATTTATTTATATTTGTAAAACCATTTTTTATGTACTATTCTTAAGATGATTACTCGTGTAAAATAATAAAAAACTGCTGACAATATAGCTTCATAATTGTTTGAATTTTATTAAATTAAAAGCCACTATCTCTAATTTTCCAGTGTTTGAAACGAAATCGCTTATCTCTCTTGTTCAGTCAAATTTTTTATATTGCAAGCTTCACATTTGTCTATTACATCGGGAATTTCTATTTGCTTTTAAATTCAGCACCGATTCTTTTTGAGTTCATAATAAAAAGTTTTATTCGCAAAGGATATATTTTTGGTTGATTCTTATTATTAGCGTTTTTTCTGTAGACATTTTCATAATTTCTTTATTTTACTATTATCAAAAATCCAGAATTGCTGATTATCAAACTATAAAATAGACTTATAGATTTTCCATCAATATATCTATTCCCCATACTGATATATCTTTTGATTTTATTTTTATATCGTCTTCATATAATAAAAACGCATCTGCTGTAACAAAGGTTTCACCCTTCTTATATTAAATCTTGAAATCGAACTTTGCAATTCATCAAATAAAACAATTATTCATATCACGGTTGAAATTATACAACTACTGTTTTTCTCTAAAACATTTTGGACTATAATATGATAAAATTTCGACCTCTTAGCTCATCAGCAAACTGCCCCCAGCCATGGTGCAATTATAGCTTTCACTAATATTCAGTGTCGCATTTCTGTTATAATTATTTTATTAGAACTATATTGTACTATTACCAACTTCCGATTTTCTTGATAAACAAAAACACCTGTTCTAGTATTGCATGCATCTGTTTCTAAATTTTTTTTATCTATGCTGCATATATTATTTCTGCTTTTTCTTTACATGTGTTTGATCGACATCAAACCATCTTGATGTTCTCTAAAATAGATAAGCTCTTTATTCAACCTTAAATTGTCGTAAAGTGGCTTTAATTTTGTCGATACATAATAAAAAGATTCCTAAACCAGTTTTATAGTCTTATAAACATTTTTAATTATGTAAATTTATAAACTTCGGTATTCCAAAACGCAATTCCTTTGAAATTCTATCTGATAATATTATTCTCATCTATGGTAACCCGAAAAATCTTCACACAATCTTCATTAAATTGTACTTTTATATTTATATAATATTCAATTAGTATTCTAATTGCTGTACGAACGAGAGATCATGTTTTTACAGATTTTTTGGATAAATACTTAGATTATCATAACAAATATCTTATCCATTTACGATAAGCAAACCAAACATTATATTCATTGCTCGCATAAAACCATTGGACCACTTAATTATCCCGAAAGAATTGCCCTGCACTCAAAAACCTTTCTTCATGCTGAAATGTAGTTTTATGGATTTATTTGCCAGAAACTTAAACTGAAAAAATGTCTTAATATGATCCAAACTTGTATCATTTTAAAATCTTTGTGTATCTATAATTATTCTCTTCATATCGGGAATAATGTTTATTTTTAATCTTAAAGTTTACAACAATTAATACCAACTTCAGTTCTTTATTAGGTTTGTAATAACAATAAAGATTCCTCTATTGAGTATATATTGTATATTTTACCCTTACTTTCTAGTCTACTAAAATCTTCCTTAAACTACATTTTTATTGCTTCTGATTCTGAACATCTTTTCTTATTTACAACTTCACCTGATTCAATATTTATCTCACACTTTTCACCAAGAAAAACTTGAACTTATCTAGGGAATTCGTGTTTCGATAGCTTCTAGAACAGATAATAATATTAATTTATAAGTTAGTTTTTTCTTTTTCGATCTTCCTGATATCTAGAACATATAAAATCTTGTCTTGAAATAAACGTTAGGGGTATTTATTATATATACGAAAAAAAAACTTTATTGGCATCACCATAGCACATCTCTTAGAAAAGATCCAGCCTTTACCCCACATAAAGCTGTTAATCGCTGAATAAACGACCAACTTATTTTCCTGATGTTTTCTTATTTACTTTGGCCGTAATTTAACAAGATCATAATCTCTTACCGAAGTTTTTCGAAACTATTTAAAAGTTTACTGATTAGTTTATCCATTTGATCCCGCGTTTCTTTTTTAATTCTTGCTTTTATTTCATGTTCAAACTTTTTTCTTTAAACATACATTATTTTCACCTTTTCTTCTTTGACATATATTCATGATAAGCCTTCAGCACTCTAATCTCCTATTTGTTTTTTCACTTATTCGACATATGATCGAAATCTAGATTCTCTTCAATACTGTAGCAGAAATAAACTATTCTGCACTTCATCCTCAATCTTTAACTCCAATTCCATAATTTTTATTTTATATTCTTGAGTCATTTGTAACTATTTGAAAGTTATATCGGTTACTTAAATCTTCTTACCATTGCATCTCCTGTTTCAAACGTTCTTTCCTCCAATAAATAGAAATTGAACATGCAGAATTTCAATGGTTGTATTATTACTTCTTATTTGTATTCGCCATATATCGTCCTTAAATAATTATGGGTTTCGATGAAGAGGAATAATAACAAGATTATATAGTTTCTGTAAATTCTTAAGTTCATAAAATCCATGATGAATGTGTATGTATTTATTGAATTTATTTCTAGACAAAAAGTGAAAGAGTATATTTTTGCAAATTGTTAATATAAAATAAATTCATTGTGATTTTTATTAAATTTAATAATATCGATATATTTTATGTATCTTATCCTTCTTTCAAGTATAGTAGTATAGACTTTAGGATATAGAAATCAAAATGTGATGTGGTGTTAAAGAATCTATATAAGCATGCATAATATCCAAAATCATAGACAAACTGTACTCTTGGTAAACCAATAGAGTTGTGTTTGAAATAGAAAATGTTTACCATAATAAAATAAAACATACCATACACACGAAATATATAGTTCTTTAGATTCTCCGTATAATTAGTTAATATATAAAAATATATTATGTATAGTCACTATTATAAATACAAAACGACTTTTAATCATATAACTACATATAATATTTTTGAAGTTGGCTGGAAGAGTAATTACGAACATAAGATAACTGGCAGAATTTTTCTTTTGTTTTTAAACCAATTGAAAAAATACATAAAGGTCTATGGGGAATCTTAAGGAGTCTACAACTAAAAAAGGAAGATGAAAGCATGTGATATTTTTTACTACTCTATTACTTATTGATATATTCACTTGTAACAAACTATCTATCTTCCAAAGTGATTGCTTGAAATTTATCATTGGATTTATTTTATTAATATTCAGTTAACAATATTTTAAAGCTCGCCAAGTTATAAACAAATATTTTGATATGCTTTTTAAAAATTTGTTAGATAATGAGCATTTTCAGCGTTTTTTGTAAAATAATTCTTATAATAGCAACTTCTGCATTTTTTTTCAAGATTAGTGTTTTTTTATGTAGCTATCATGAAACGCACTATGTATAATACTTCTTTAGCCTAGATATCAATTATTTATTTTCTCAACTATGTCTTGTTTTTTTGCCACTTATATTACTATGAGCTTTTGTTGATTTCTTATCATAACTAAATTCATCTTCATAGACATTTTTCGTGAATTTCTAGACGGTTTCGTGTCTATATAGTTAGAACTACCTTCCCTTTCGACTACGCTTGCTAAGAGTTTCCAATAGATGTTTATGAATGTCTAATAATTTGAAAATTTATCAATTTACAAAAAAACGAACATATTATACCTGCACATCTCTACTTTTTTAATTGAAAACTCCCCCACCTGTATTAATTGTGCTATTCCACGACCTTATTTGCATTTTTTGTATTTAAATTACAGTTTTACGTATAAAATATTTTTTTGCCCTTTTTTATAGTTTAAACATGTTCTATGTTAGCCATAAAAATTCTGAGCTAAAAAACCCCAAAAACATTTTTTAAAACGAGATAGCAAGATATTTTACTATTTTATACGATTGATAATAATAATATCACACAATTTGTAAATTAACTTTGATTCTAAAAATAAAGAACTGCAGTTTAATTCCAGCCTTATCTATGATTAGTTCCTTCATATTTTTACCATATTTGGATGGGCATCAAATAAGTTCATAATATGATTTTATTTATAAATATATGATCTATAAAATACTTTGCTTGCAGTATACTTTTACTTAAATATACACGTAGAAATGCATTCATAATATTTGAAATTATTATTTTACGATGTTCCCAAATATATATACAGATTATTTATGGGTTAAGTTTCTTTTTATCAATTTTCTCTATTTGGACGTAGTCTGCCCATTAGGAACATTTCACAACTCCTCGATACATCTTTTCACACATTCCCCTGATTTATCTTCATCAACAGCTTTTCTTTTCTCGAATGTGATGAGTTCAAGTGTCTTGCGTTTCCAAAGACAACTATATATATATCTATGATAAAATTTAATTTTATGTTTAATATGACTTATCAGACCAAGAATTATTTATAACACTATAGAACGGATTTGATCTATACATTTATTGATAACTATATTCCATCCATCTCCTTACATTATTATATTTTATGCATGTATTCTACCCCCCTTTAAATAATGATTCTTTCCGCTTCCATCAGCCACCATTTCTTCAATATATATACAATTGTAGCTTGTTATCACTATATCTTAGGCTATGCTGTATGGTATTGTTTCTGTTTATAAATTGTAAAATATATAGAGTTCTTATATTTTGTAACATCTACATTTTCCACTAACTATAAATTCACAATTCATCTACATTTTTTTTATAGATGAATCTACAGCTTTAATATGATTAATTTAGATTTTAAAATTAACTTTATACTTAAAAATCTATTTAATTTAAAGTCAATGAATTTACATATAAATCATAAATTTTAGTAAGATGTAGATTCTGAATTTAATAGTGTAATTCTAAAATTCACTTAAGTTTTAGTCAATGATATCAATAGATTTTAATTATTTATCACAATAGATTGAAGTTTTTTAATGATACCAAAAAAAATGTATTGAGAGTGATTGTACAGATGATGAGATTGAAAAAAGTTTTAGGAAAATCCTATAATATAACAATCTAAAGTTATTCCTGGACAAATTTAGGTATCTCAACATTCAATCATTAAACTATTTTTCAATGAATTCAAATACTAGTATTTTTATTGGTTTATTGCATTTTGTAAACGTATATCCTTTGAAAAACATCAAAGTTTCTAATTTTTTTGATTTTTTTATATTTTTGTACGTTTTTATTGTATTTTATGTATTACAATCCTTTTTATTATTTCTTAGTTGTATTTTATTTTATGACATTCATAAATCATTTACTCAAAGTTGGTCTATTGATGATCTTTTTATATTTCCATTTTTATTATATAAGATTCTTAGTTGTTGTAATTGCCCAAATAAATTCAGAATATATTAATATCGTTAATGATTTCTACAAAATTGTAAAGTCTGCGTATATAAAGGTCTTTTAAAATTAACAATAAATAAAAGAACTAAAAATTGTTTTCGTTAATTTTCAAGTCCTTTGATTGATCTCTATTGCTAATCACATAAAATATATTTTTATTGTTTAAAATTATAAATTTGTTGTGGTTGCAAAGGTTATTAAGTTTATACAAGCATTATCAACGTTAATAAATCATAATTAACAATAATTTTATTCTTGAAAAAGTGAAGAGCTATTGAAGATGATGACGCAAAAATATATAAGATTTGAAAGGAAAATCATAGACACTCTTCTAGAAGATATAATCGAAAATTAAAGTATTAAAATTGAACATAACCAAAGCGTATACTCCAATTAAATTGAATCATCCATAGATTTGAAAAATAAGCACAATATAATTTTTAAGCGTAAATTTATAAATTCTTTTCCCTCCAAAAAATAAAGGAATAGAGCATTCGAATAATCAAGAAATGGTTCAAAAGAGACGCAAAACAATAAGACGTGATGGTTTGAATTTTTTTAGAAATAAAATGGATGAATCTATAACTTTGGATTTAAAAAACGAAGATACATCTTTGTTAACCAATAATAATGACACTTCGATTCGTAATTGTACGATGTTTAAGGGAATGCACTGTAATGGAAATAATGTATTGAATAAAGAAAAAGGTGACTTGAATAAAGAAAATAAAATCACTGAGGAAACGGAAATATCAAATGCCTATGTAATAAATGGGTATGAAAATACTTTAGAACAAAAAAGAACTGAAAAGCCTGTGTTTTTTAAATTGGATGGTAATTTAGAATCGACTTATAAATTAAGTAAAATTTGTAAAAATACTTATGAAAGTTCAATAAAGGAAAATGTTCATGATTTGAGCAAGAATATAAAAATTTATAGATCAGATAAATTAAATTACAATGCAATTAAAAATATTCCAAAGAACCAACATAAATCAAATAAAAGCGAATTGAGGAAGCCATTCAGCTTAGAAAACCCCAATCAAATAGCACAAGAAAATTACAATATGAATAAAAATGCCTATGAAGCAGGCGACAGATGCTGGGATAAAGAAAAGAAAACAGATTCGATAAAAAGATTTGTTAATGAATTAAGTCAAGATAATAAAGTTTCAATTATAGCTGTATCTAAAAACAAAGAAACAACATCCCTAAAAACATTTATCCGCATAAAACCACCCACTCTTACAACCTTTCCAAAGTCGCAACATTCACAATTAAATTATACACCAACTACACTAACCCTTGAAACATCTACAATTACGAGTAACGGATTAGGCAGCTTAAATAAAAGTTTGGAATATGTTTTTGACGGGGTTTATGGTCCTCAGACATCGACTTCGGAAATTTACAACACGAATTTCTCGAATATTTTTAAAGATATTTTTGATGGTCTTGATGTTATCCTTTTTTGCTATGGCTGTACTGGCAGTGGAAAAACCTTTACAATGTGTGGAGATTCTACTTTAGACAATTCTAGTCACATTATTGATCAAAAAAAAAATTATAATTCAAAAAACCCATCTGTTATAGACAAGACCTCGGGCTCTCAAAAATATAAGCAACAATACCCTGGAGATAGTATGGTTTATAATATACCAGTGTGTGAAAATTATGTATTAAAGAAGCAAGAAACTTGCTTACCAGTATCATATAATATAAATACATCCTTCGTACGATCTAAGGATAACAAAGACATATTTTTGACACAACTACCAAACAATAATAATGTAAAAGAATCCCAAGAAAAACATGACGGTCTCCTACAAATGATTGTATCCGATTTATTTCGTTGCCTTCCTGAAACTTCACCAAGACCTTTTATTTCATATTTTCAAATATACAATGAAAAAATTTACGACTTGTATTCTATAGATTCAAATACAAAACACACCTTCACAAATAGAGACCATATTTTACCTTCGTGTTTATCGAATTCAACGACCGATCATCATACATTGAACATGAAACTCGGCAACAATATCAATAATCCAAAAAATTCAAATGAAAAGAAAACAAAAATATTTGGAAACAACGATTTGAACGACATATTTCCAAAAAAAGAACAAGAGCTTATTCTTCGGGAATCATCAAACGGGGAAACAGTAATGGTAGGCCTTTCAAAACACAAAATAAACAGCTATAAACATTTTCTAACCCTATTTTCTGCTATGCACGAACGTAAAAAAACAGGATCAACAAATATAAACAAAAATAGTTCAAGATCACACACTATAATGAGAATTATATTTCCCATGGAAACAGAATCTTCGAAAAAATACGGAACAATAAGTTTTGTTGATCTGGCTGGAGCCGAAGATAACAGAAAAACCGGTAATTGCGGTGGTAAGAGTTTGAGAATGAATGAGTCTCAATCTATTAATACCTCTTTGTTTGTTCTTAATTCGTGTATTTCATCTATTTTGAATGGGGATTCTAGAATACCATATAGAAACAGCAAATTGACGAGAATTTTGAAAGATGGGCTTGGGGGGTCTGGAATGACATATGTTGTTGTTTGTGTTAATTCCGTTGAAAGCGAAATAAGTGAGGATCAAAAAATACTGCACCATTGCAATATAGATGATAAAAACAAATTTTATAACTGTAATAATCCTGAAAATGATGGTGAAAAATCTTCGCATGAAAGAATTGAAGCCAATTATTTGGACAAAGCACTTTTTTATGGTAATAATAGAGCAGAAAATAAAGGTAGAGCAGAAAACATAGATTATAATGGCAACAGTACAAATGAAAACGAACATATGTGTTTAGATCAAACAAATTGGCACGTACCATATACTGGCGATAAATTTCTGGGAAAGGTATTCATAGATTCAAATTCAATCAAAACCATTGAATTTGGCTCTAAAGCAAGAAAAGTTATTAATCAAAAATATAAGGAAAACTTTACTAAAACAAACAAGGAATCTGTTTTTGATAGATTGTCAAGAAAAGACAATAGACAGAAGGCTAGTAATATAAGATTCAATCAAAAGGAAGGAAAGTGTTTGGAAATCAACGTAAATAAACATATTAAAGATAATAGTAATAAGTATAAATCGAAACAAGATACAAAGACAAATAGCAATATGGAAGCGATCAAAAAAAATGAGAAAAATCTTTTAGACTCCAGAGTACATAAAAATGCGCTTAAATCAAATCCTCAAAAAACAGATGAAAATTTTGAATCGGGTGGAAATAAAATAAGAGGATTCCCTAAAAAACTAGAAATAGTCGACGGGGAAAATAAAAACAAAATACTCATTGACAAAAATACTACAACTCTACGATTTAACGAAAAATTAATAGATAGTTGTGTTGATTTTGGTTCAAATCAGTGTAATATCAAATCCAATAATTTAAAAACAATAAAAGATAGCAATATCGACTCTGAAATCGAGAAAAATATTTTTCAAGATGATGAAACTGAGAATAATAATATTATTTTACTGGAAAAATCCAAAAAACTTAAAAGAAAGATTCTAGGTGAAAAAAACATAAATTCATGTAAAAATTTGTCAGAAAATAAAGTAAAGACTGGTAAATTCACAGCAGATAAATCCTTATCTAGCAGACCTATGTCCAACCCATCGAATAGTTCTGATACGAAGGAAACTTCAATGCTTAGACAGAAATTTAACACAAAAACTGATACCACAAAAATCAGAAAAAACACACTTTTCTTCGAAGACAGCTTTGAATCAAACATAGACTCAATGCCAATCAGCAAAAAAATATTTGAAATAAAAAGAAAAACAGAGCAAAATTCTTTCATATACGATATACAAAACAACCCACTCCTACAAATAATAAAAGAAAATAAGGGAATGGAATCTAAAATAATAAAAGAAAGAAATAGAATCATAAATTTGATAAAAGGAAAAAGCAAAAGTAATAATAAAAGTACGCGAAAATATATAAATACGAATTACCAAAATTGTAGTATTGAAAAAGCCATTGAACTGGAAAATAATGGTAAATGGAAAGACGCAATCGAAATATACAAAAATATTCTTAAGATTAATGGTGATAAGGTTTCTGACTGTTTGCTACAGAATAAAGAAATAATCGATCCTGATATTGTAAATGGTTCAGCTGAAAAACACTCGATATTACTAAAAATTGTCAACTCGGGTGATATTTCTAAAATAAAAAAACTAAAAGGGATCGGAAACAAACGTGCACAGAAGATATTTGATAGGGCTGCTGAAAAAAAAATAGGTGGTTTGCAGGATTTAGCTGAAATAATTGGGGGAAAGGTTGTAGAAAAACTAATTGATAGCATATAGTGAAATTATATATATTATGTGAATAAATAAGTTGTAACGATGGGAGTTTTTCCCCAAGCGGTGACCCCGACGATTGGCCTAGGTAGATTATAATGTTTAGTTCCTAATCAGAAAAAAAATATAGTTTGCTTAAACTGAATTTTTATGCAAAAAGCAAAAGACACAAATTTTAAAAAAAAATCCCTTTATTGTATAAACATAACATGATTATGATTGAATTAAAAATAGATACCAACCTTTTACTAAAAATAAGATGATAGTTTAAAATTATTATACTTTTTCGGTAAAATAAGTTTATAATAAATCGAGCCTGATACACGAATCACTGGAAAGCAAAGCGTATACGTTTAAATAAATGTATATTTGCAATATCATGTCGATTAAGCATACTGCTTACATTTTGTATTAATTTAGAAAAATCAAGCTATAAACATATAAAAGTCTTCAAATCCCTCGCAGGCATTTTTTAATATAATAAAATTAACATGGACATGCATTTTATAATAAAAAACTTATTGGTAAAGCTGAATTATAATTTATAGAAAAATTAACTTACATAATGAAAAGATGAAAATCTGAAATTGCAATTTTTTCCGATTTTAATTTATCGTATTTCAATATAAGTTTTGTGGATGTAAACACTACAAACACCACATTGGAATACACCTGTATAAGAAATTATATGGGATAAAGCATTTCCTATACCATGTATTAAAAATATTCTATACAATAAACGTTGCAATAATATTTATTGTGAATTAGACATTATTTATTATCCTGGTAAAAAGTTGTAGATAGAAATCTCGTTCTATAATATGAAAATAAATTCAAAAACTTGGTAAAAAGAATAATTTTAACTATTTTTACATGGCTAATAAATATATTTGACATGAAAATTTATTTCATCTATGTGTTTTTATCCTTAAATCAGCATGCAAAAAATATGAGCATTAACTTTTTTTGTTGTAAAGAAGCTGTTTTTATTTTTTTTTATTGGAAAATTACATGATAAAGATGTCATATAAGAAGATATTAAAAAATATAAAAAGATTTAATGACATAATAACATCTTCAAAGATAATATAATCATATAATTAGGATTTTTTTTAACGAACATAAATAGAAAATTGGATTCAAAAATATTTAATAATTACTTATTTCTTTACTATAAATATTATTTTAAAATTACTATAAATAGTAATATATCTACTAACTCTTTGTATCAATATAGAATAAAGATTTCTTATTTATCTTCGAAGACCGTTATTATGCTGAAAGATGTCATTTAATGTTAAATGTGGCTATTGATGATTTACGAAAAATAGCAAGGTTAAGATTTTGTATCAAGTTAAATTCTATTTTTAATGTTTTGAACCACATATAAAACTTAGAAAAATATAAAATATTTAGACTTGTGTATCGCAAATACGATATGAAAATAGTCAAATAAATTTTCAGAGCCATTTCTTCTGCTCATTAACATGGTGATGAAGATGTTAACGCATATGAAATACAAACCAGAAATTGGATGAGCATTTAAATCGTATTAATTTTTTGAACAGAGAAAAATAACATTGTACCTATTAGATTTTATGCATCATCTTTATGGTTATATTTGGTTAATTCATCTTTTAATTTTTTAAAGCCTACGTTTTGTGATTAATCTTTATGGTAGAATGTCATCATCTGTGATGAACTCTCGAATGCCTTAACAAAATTTTATGTTGTGAATTTCTTGTCTCGAATATAAAATCGCTAAAATCATATAAATGAATATATATTATAGATAATAATTTGTATCCGATAAATAAAAAAGCAGAAGATCATAAATGTATTATCTTCCAAATTTATTTCAATAATTAAGCTAGTATTTACTCATCTAGCTTTTTAATTTTTTCGGGTTTAAAGCTAGTTTTACTGAATATTTCATGTCTATACACGATAAATTGTTCCCTAAATACATATAAATTTCAGATTTTAATATGAAAGTCAATAAATCATAATCGATTTAATTTTTTTTATCAAATTTATTTAAGAATTTTCATGGTTCGGAATTTTTGAATACGCTCGCTCTATATAGACGTCACAAATACGTGTTTTAATATTTAAATACATTTTGATAACTTATTTTAGATTGAATATGATTATAAATTTTTTGTTTATATTATTCATGAATTTTTAAAAAAACTTCTTTAAATTCGTTAAGGTCGTACTACGAATTTTTTAAAAACATAGAACATTGATAAAATTGATCTATTGTATTGTCGATGAGAAAACATATATTTAGGGGGGATTTTTTTTTTATTTCTAGAATCAAAGTACTTGAAAACATAATTAATATAATCAAAAAATGTAAATCTACTGATTATAAATGGAAAATTTTGACATTCGGCTCCTCAAACTATCTTATATATTATTTAAGGCTGCTTGTGATTCTTTTCTATATGCAAAGAACAATGGAATTGAAAAACCTAGCTGGTTTATTATAAATATTGCATAATGTCTACCTATACCCCACTAAAAATATTTCCTCTAGTTTTCTGCTTTAAGAAACTTAAATTATGTCTTATGTTGAGTGTATCCTAATTTATAAGGCTATTTAGAATTTATTTCCCTTTGATCACTATAGCAATTAGCACACAATAGATATTTTAAGCATTTATTATTGGATAAAGAATAAATAATATTTACAAAATTAATAATTTTATTGTTAAATATTTCCATTTCTGAATTTTTTGATATAATGCGGAATACTTAAGGACATCCATAGGTAAAAAAATTACTTTTTGTAAAATAAATAATCCAATTCTTATATGGAACTAAAATATCCAGTGATGTGATTTTTAATCTATTATAGAAGTAAATTAATGTATATTTCTAGCAAATCTAAAATATTTTTACAGAAAAAAATGCATTAAAATAATGGTATGGCATTCTATAATTACGAGAATCAAACTTAAATTCCCATTTATCTATTTATATTTTAATTAAATCATAAAAATCCATCGTATCGAGGTTAAAAAATGTGTCTAACTATCCTTTTCTGTGTGTGGTTTATAATAGTTCGATCGATTTCAAATATAATATTGATCATAAAATAACTGACAACATCAAAATAGGAAAACATAATGTCTGTGCATCTAAAATATGTAGATATGTTTCAATAAAAAATTATAGTCAATATGCGCAATTTTATATAATATATTTTACACATGGTAACATTTCTATAAATTTCAAACTTTTTATTTGCATCAATAATACGTTTTAGGAAAGGTATATATTGTGAACGCTAATGATCTAGTGTTTATAAAAAAATATTTTCGGGTGAATTTGGCTGACGGATTCAATAAGATCTTGATTTAATTATTAATTTTAAGAAATTCATTGTTTTTATTCTTTCAATATTAATACTTTTATTTTATATGTTAAAAGTACTATAATCAAATAGAAAATACATTAAATAGCTTTGGGGGGGGGGAACCATGATAAATAATATGATTTATTTATACTTACATTCTTTAACTTAATCTCGTGTGCAAAATGTTGGCACATTTTGAACAAACGATAAGGCTGATAGCTGAAATATTTTTGTTATAAATCTATTTGACTGAATTAAACCCGTTCAATTATTTTATGAACCCATATTTCTGTCTTCTGTAAATTTAAAACTTTCAAATTAATATAAAATCAATTAGTTTGATATGCTATTTGCATCATTTTTTTTAGGTTTAAAAATATTGCGCTGCTCAAATATAATATAAAAATATTTTTTAAAACATTTTTTTGATAAATAATTTTATGTTAACATTATGGAATAATAAAATGTGAAGATTATCAGGCATTTTCACACAATTTTACTTAATTTTTGTGCATATTCTATTAATTTATAGTAGGTGAAAATGTTTTGTACGATTCCGTTTTTAAAATAAATACTTAAAATTATATGTAAAGTATTTTTACTTTTTTTTTTATTAGAAACACGAAGAACTGAATCATATACCTGTTTGTATTAATAACCATTTAATTTTGTAATGAGAAACTGAATGCTTATTTGATAAAATATAGAATCAACAGATAGATATATTATATAAATATTCTGATATATATCAACATTTAAACTGTAAATATATATGATTATTTTATACATTTGTTTTGCAAGATGTCAAAGATGTAAATTCATAGAAAAGGTTTTTAAAAGAATAACGTGTTTTAAAATGAACTATACTATTTTTAAATATACCAGGTTCATTTATATAAAAAAATTAAATTTTTAAGCGTTGATATATTTTAAAATCCTAAAAAAAGATTTATGTTCCATGAAAACTTATTTTTTTACTTATGCTAAAATTCGTTATATATTGAACCGTATATAAACTAAAAAAGGCTTCATGATGGGCATTATGAATATAATATTCTTCATGCAAGAAATATTTAATAATGTACATATTTTAAATACAACTAGATTGCGTTCATACAGAATCATGGCTGTATTATATATAAAAATAGATTATTTTCGAGATTACACTGTTTTTATTAGTTGAAATCATTTTAAGATACATTATTGAGGGTTTTAAAATTTATTGACTGAATGAACAAAACTAAAATCAATTACCAAGGCTGTAAATTTCTTTGCATAAACTACATTTATTTTATCTATTTTCTTTAGATCCCAAATATTGATTTGAAAACCTTTATCTTTCTACATGTATTTTATCTAGTTTTCACAAAAACCCTTATATTTTTTGTAATATTAATTTATGAAGTTTTTATTGTTCTTGAGTACTTTTAGGGCCTATTTTATTGTCTCTAAATCTATTAAAAGCTTCAAAATATTTGAAATTTCATTTTACTTTTTATTATTAATGATTTAAATAAGGATTAAAAAAATATTTTTATGCATTACATTTGACAAATATTTTTTTGTGATTATAAAAAGTATATATGTAGAACTCACCACATCATAGCATGGTATATTGTGAAAATTAAATACTTCAAGTTGCATATAAGAGTTCGAAATGTGTCCCGAAGTATAAGAATATGAATAAAAAATACGGTATAAAAAAAACTTAAATTTATAGGTCTTTATATATAAAGATTCGTAGTTCAGACTTGTAAAAATGTTTAGACACGAAGAAGTATTAGGCAAATTTATTCTAGCAAGAAACTCTGGGATTTTCTAGAACAGATAAAAGCATTAAAAAAATCAATTAGCCTTAACTATGATAAAATTTTAGTTCTTTTATTCAAAATTAAAACTTTTAGAATTATTGATCGAAGTACAAATATATAATAATATCTATTAAAAAAATAATTAAAATTTAAATAAAAAAAAATAATAAAAATCAAATAATTTAATATATGCCCCATATTAATATCATATGAAACACATAAAATTTTGTGATGAACTTCTGGTTTCTGGCGTTAAAAAAATCGAAAATGCGTGCCACACCTAGTATTTAAAGTCCACATGTTTTTTTTTAGTTTTTATTTATGTGTTGAAAATTTTAATTTTAAGGATCTATGCAAAAAAAACTATTAAAATTGCTATAGATGATCATCTTTGCCTTTGTTATTTTCTGTAAAATACCCTTCATATCCTTTTCTTAGTATATTTCTGCTTATAAATATTATTTTTTTATGGGTTAGGTTTCTTTTTATCAAAATCATCTATTGAGACGTAGTCAGTTCATTTGGAATATTGCACAATTCCTTGGTAAATCTTTTGTGACCTTCCCCTGTTCTGTCTAAATAAACTACCTCTCTAATCTTGAATGATAAAAGTTTAATTAAACTAAATAACTCATATTTTTTCATCATTGCTTTTATAATAAAGAGGAGAAAAAACATATAAGAAACATTTTCTTAATAAAATATAGCACCAGATCAATAGTATATGTCAAAAAATTACGTTAATTTTTTTAAAAAATAAATGTGAACAAAAAAACATTGTAATTATATTTGAAATATATTCTAAAGGTTTTTATATCATAAAAACAGTTTAAACAACATTTTTTTCTGCTTTTTAGCTGTAAATTGATAAAAATAATTACTTGAAAATTTTTTAATCATTAAATTTATGTCTATAAGGCTATTCATTTTGGTGATGAAAATACCAAAGGAATCAAATAACCCTCAGGATCGCGAAAAAACATTATCAACAAATAAAAATAAGGCAAATCTGTATTGAAAATATGGATTACATGAAGACAATACAACAAAAAACATTTTGATAAATCATAAATTTATATAATTACCGAATCACACTGAAAAAAATAAGAGCATTTGATCTATATATAATACTATAAATAAAAATAAATAAATAATTTACTTATAGGACCCCTGTGAGGGGTCGCAGTTTTCACTTGCACCGACCCCCCATCTTTCAAAGAAATTTACTTCAAAGAAAAATGCCCAAGGAGGCGGCCGGTGATAAATAAAAGATAAACCAAAAAGCATCGACAAGCCATAAGAAATAGGTGGTTACTGTGTAAGCCGTTAAACTGTGCCTCCAGTATATAAAAATTTCGCACGGTTTAGCAAGGATATAGGTAAGTGTAGAGTGTTGTTATAGCTTGTATACCTTAGCGATGAATAGTAGACAGAATAACATTACTTTTACATTATAACTGCCGCCTTTGAGAAAGGCCTTAATCCACGGCAATTACGGGTGACAAGAAGTTCTAGGGAACGTCCACAGAGAGACGCAGTAGTTTAGCAATAGTTCCTATTAATATGAAGGGAATTTTCTGAAAAGTAATAAGGTAAAGCATAAATAAATAAATAAATAAATAAAGTAAATTCGATTAGAATTATATTTTTTTAATTGGATACTGAAATATTTCTGCCGTAAACTCTAAAATAGAGCAGATTTTCTGGTTTTATTATTATAAAATAATAATAAAAAATGCAAATTTTCATTTGGTTTATTTATAAGCAAAGAAATATATAGAAAAAACTTAAATATAGAATATTAGACTAAATAAAATTTGTATTATGCATATTACTGTCTGGATTTTGCGCTTCACATATGGGCTATCCGTTATATTTAGACACTTAAAGGTTTATGTATGGTAATTGTCGAGAATTAAATTAGCTGGAAATACACAAATAGCATAAATCATAAATATGTAATTTAGGTATAAATAGCAGCTTTATGACACTAACACATAGCTTTCATATAATATTCACATAAATATTTTTTATATGTCTTTGATCATAAAATTTAAATTTTATATTTAAAATGCATTCTTTCAATGTAAATAATTATTAGCCACTAATTTTTTAGGTATATACAAATTAATATTAAGATTTTTTTTGTATTATTAGAGTATTTTAATTTAAACCATATTTCTTTATACTTTGTCACCAAATATCATAATAAACATTCAATAATTTCCAATTTTATTTAGCTTTTAATATATAATAAATTCGAGTAATGCAATAGAAATTATTGAATTTTGCCCATAAATTTGTAAGTTCAATCAAATTATATAAAATAATATCTTTTAATAAATTTTATTTGAAAAAATCCAACATAAAACAATCAATTTTGATAAATTATTATAAATAAATTTTAAGGCAGATATTTGAGACGATAAATATAACATCATCGGTATTAAATCGTAATTAATTCAAATAATGCATTTTTTCCGATTTTTTTTAATGATTATTTGTAGACTAAAAGGAATTTCTGCCTTTGATTTTTCTGCATAGCGTTTTTTAAAGAAAAATATTAATATTTTAACATATTTATTTATAAAATACAATTGTAAATGATTAGAAATAGAATTTTCAGATAAAAAGAGGCAAATAACTTGAGATGAACAAAAATAAACTACAAAATGCAAAATATACGCCTATTTTTCATTTTAGACGCCAAATAAAAAGCTGTAAAAATACTGAGTTAAGACTGATTGTACAAAGTCATTTTTATACTGATTTTTTACATAAAAAAGCTAATTAGTAAAATAATCCGATCATATATATTCGATTTGAAAAATAGAAAATAGATATTTTACTTGTCCTATATCGTTAATTGTCAGCAAAATACAATTGATTTGAACAGTAGCAGATTTAATTGTTTAATTTAATAATTAAACTGAAATTTCAGCACACGAAATATATAAAATAAAGTATATCTTCGATATTTATCATAAAAATATTCAATTATGGGATAATAGTCTTACTTCTGATAGAAATTCTTATTTTGTATAGAAATGGAAAGGTTATTTCCGAAGACTTTATGACTAAAAATATTAAAAAACATCTGAACACTGAAAAATAAAAAACACAAAATGTTTAAAATAATCTATATCTTTATTGTAAGAAAAAAAATGTTGCATTTTTTATATTTTCGTGTTCAATGAATTTTTTATATTTTTTTGAGCCTTGATTTAAATATTTTGCGATTTGGTGTAATTATAAATTTTATAATATAAATGCTAACAAGTTATTGGTTGGAAATCACAAAACAATGATGAAAAAGATATTGGATTTTTAATACCGTAAAATTTTCAATTAAGAATTCTAAAATAATAATGAAAAAATTATATAACACATTAAGTAACATAAAGGAATTCTATGAAGGGAAGAGTCTGTAGTTTGAGTACGTAATTTACATAATATTTTAGCTCGCTACTTCATTCCATGAATATTTTTCGTTAAGATAAAGGTATTGAAATATTTATTATTGAATTATGCGGATATGATTAGAAGAAAAATCATAATACGTGACTTTTTGAAAATTAAACATGTAATCACTTCTTTTTATTAGACAGCAATAAAAAAAATATTGCTTTACTTCATCCAATAGATGATCCATAAAATTTAATGGCTGCATAATAAAATAGATTATATTGGTGGAATTTTTCATCTAGAATTTATAATTTTTGAAAATTGATTAGAACCTAAATTTGTCATATAAGTTAATAATTTTGATATATATATTTTCATTTCCTCACCTTTTTAATTATAATACCATAATTTTACCGCGACATCTTGTCCTTTCGTATGGAAAAAAACCAAAGATAAGATAAAAATTTGTTATTCACACTAAATTTATTTACGGATCTTATTTTTATATCTATTGTATGCACAAAATCATTGGAATCGTTTTAATCCAGGTGAAATATTTTAATGTTTTTTACGCGCTCAAGGATAGTATATTTTGAAAATTCTCGCAAATAACGCAACCTGTGATCGTTATTTTTCAATATTCGAGAAAAGTAGTATTGAAACGTTCCTTCGCCCCATAACGGAAATTCTTTATTTCTATACAACGAGATTGATTTAGATATAGAAATTTCCAGTTTATTTAAAAATATACTATATTTTTCTGCTATTTTTTCACTTATTTTATATATTCTTTGTGTATTCTTCATAAAATCACCATGAAATACTTTTCTGGTTAATACCAACGCGCCTATGTATTTATCCAGAAGTAACTTTCTGCCTTCTAATGTTGTGATTATATGAAGCTTGTTATTATGTGATATTCTCATTTTCGCCAGATAAATATACAATGTATGTATAAGCGCCTTATTAACATCGCCTATTTTGTTATGCTCCTTTATCTCATCTAAAAACTCAACTTCAAAGCTAGAAAAGCTCGCAAGGTCGTACATTTCATTTCCATATGCGCAAAAATAAGAATCTGCGCATCCTGGTTCGCTAGATCCGAGTATTTTAATGTGATTTTGTTGGTTCTGTGGAAGTTTTAGGCCATTTCTTTCAATAGTTTCTTCATCATTACTAAAATATAGAGCGAGCGCTAATAACATTGCTTTTAATATTCATTATGAAGTATTCTGCAATATTTATATTAATACACTAGAAATAATACACCAAATATAGAATTTTTTTTTTGATAAATTTATATCACAAGCAATTTATTTATAAATAATATTGTTTTGTAATTCTTGTGATTAATAAGCATGAAGTAATCGGTTATATCTATATTTTTTGGCATAACTTCTTTCATGTTACATCTCAAAAAAATACCAATAATAAAAAAATCTAAATATAGAAAGTTATGTATTTTATTGATTTTTTTGTGTTCCCGCTCATATATATATATCAATTAATTATAAATAGCATATATTAATATTTTATATATTATAAAAATCATGGAATAGAGGTGCTTTAAATTTTTTTGGATTCGAATGATTATACATGAAAATTAGAAAGGTATTTTAAAATCTGCACAACACATGAATTAAGAAATTTAGTATACCAAAAAAAATACTTATAACAATGTGTATTTGGGCATTATATAATCTTTTTAGTGATTATGAATACGTAAAAAAATACATCCAAAATATATCGGAAAAGTGACTCTCTTCGAATTTTATATAATTTTTTATGGAAAAGAATGATTTATTTTCCACTATGAAGTTAGTATATTAAATGTAATATAATATAATATTTAATAATAAATTTATATTTATATTTATTGTATGGGATATTACGTTTCTCCGATATTTTATGGCCATATCAAACATATAATAGTTTATCTTCTTATGAATATAACGTCAATAATTTTTAAACTTAAAATTTCCATGTTTATGTATTTTGAAACCTTTTAAAGGTCCGGTGTATAGACAGCTACTAATCAGAAATTAAAAGTTATGTAAAATGGTAAATTAAATTGTAGATAATTCTTAGAAGATAAAAATATCTAAAATTTTAAGCAGCTAACAATGAATTTTCAATCTATAGTCCATCCTTGTTTTTTTTATAAAATATAATTTAATACTAAAAAAAATTTGCTAAAAATATATATTATAATTGCTATCACATAAATTTTACTTATGATTTTTATATAAAATTTGGTATATCTTTGATTTTAGATGTTTTTCTAGGTTAATAAACTTGAAATTCGAATCAAGCATATAGAAATATATAACTATAATAATTTCATAATTATACGTTCTTAAAGAAAAAACAAAACACATTTAAAATGAGATAATAATATTATTTACTTTATTAAAATATTTTTAACAGGGTAGATATGACTTTAATTGATTTATAATTTATCAGCTTATCACATATTCATACTTAATTGATTACTCGGATTAAATTTTTAACAATTTATAATTAGAATGACTGTAATCAAGAACTTAAAAAGCCCTTGATCAAAATTATTAAAAAAAACGAGAGAAAAATACAATTATTATTATGTATTATACGCATTAGTATCTTTAAATACCAAGTAAGACACTTAAATTCATGTTATGGATGGTTTCTTTTGTTTTTTTTTGTTGTCAGAACTTCGTTAATATATAATTGCTAAGATCAAAAAAGTGATAAAAGCCTAGGAGATACCATAAACTCTGGATTATTACAATATATCCCAGATAGCTCTTTTTGTGGTATCCGAGAAAAATGCAATTGAAAATTAAGAATATGCTTAATATAACAGCTTTTTTAATACCAATCTTAACTTTCCAATTACTTAATGGTATTGAATTCGTTCAAATATTCTGTTTTTTTTTATCATACAAACTATCATGAGATTTCAGTGATGGTTTGGCTGTAAAAAAGTGAGCATCAGCAAGAGATTATAACCAATCAATTGTGGAATTCACATGCTACGAAGCTCTATACAGTTTAAAAGTCCAAGCGAAAACACAAAAAAATGAAAATTTAACTATATTATCATTTATACATATAAATATTTTATATTAAATACATGAATCAAAACGAAAAATATTTTTTTGTCGAAAAAAACTGGTTTTTGATTAAATTTAATATATTTGTCATATAGTTTAATTTACATTTTTCAAATAAGCTACAGCTAATTTAGTAGAGAATTTTTTAAATTAAAAAAAAAAATTAATGATTTTAGCCAGGATTTTGTAAATAAATATTGCACTGTAATATTATGTTTTTCATATTCCTCATATGATTTATTAAGATTTAAACATAATTCATGAATAAATAATGACGGGAAAAGCAAATAAATTACCATAAAATTAATTGAAATAAAAAATAAATATTTTATTTAACATAAGCGAACAGTAAAAAAAATAATTTACTTAATCGTCACATATTGTATTGATTAAAAAAATATACTTAAAATTACTTTAATTTTTTAAGGTATGTTTGTTTTTTAGACTTAATTAGCCCGTTTTAAAGCATTATGATCCACTTGAGAATGGGATTTACTTTTTATTGCCCTTATTATATAAATTTTTATCATTTAATCAATGAATGCTTTATATGATAAAAGTATATTTATATTAACTTAGATATATTTTAAATCTATCATTGTAATATTCATACTGTTATTTAACCATTAACAACATTTTATGTTTTAATGGTGTGATTTATTCATTTTGAGAAATAAAATTACAGTTTAATATAGTTTTACCATCTTAATATTTTCATTATCACTATTTGCATCACATATTGCTTTCTATAAGAAATTTTATCTCTATTTAATTCAAAAATATTATAAATTTCTAGATGGTTTAATAAGATTTTTAAATGCCACTATGATTCTATATAAATATTATACGAATTCAAAGCTCTTATTTTCAATACTCTAAAAACTCTTATTTGTAATTAACATCGGTAAATGTACGCTTTATAGTCATGTTTTATTTTCATTGTGGGTTTATAAGATCCAATTTCTTTTTCAAATTTTTAATTTTTCATTTGATTGTTAAGCAATCTAAAGATGATAAAATTAATGTAGTTGCTGGAATAAATATGTATTTAATAATTTTGATCATTAATAAATAAATTCGTATTTAAATCAAAAGTTATGAAATTGTAATTTATATAAAGTATAATTGTACTACTTCAATTTCAAAAGTTATTTATATGATGTTTACAAGAAATTAAAGGAATTTATGAAAGTAAAGGTGGAGAAGGATTACACATTATGTTTTCTATAAAATATTAGATAGCTAGAAAAAAATTTTTTTTCTAGATTCGGCTGGTATGAAAATTATTTGTTACAAATGGTCAAATGCCAGCTTTTATGCCAAAATTACCGTACTAATAGCAACCATAAGATTCAAAAACACTTATATTATTTATAAATGTCAAAGAAATCCGATGTGAATGATTAGTCGAGTTTTATTCGGTATAATTGGCGCGATAAGATATTGATTGCTTCAGGAAAACTATAGTAAACACCAATAAAATAAAATATAAGATAATGTTATTTTTGAACTTCGTGTTTGTATTGGACTCTAAGGTCTTGGTTATATTGTTCGTTATGTTATATCGATAAAAGTAAAGAAGTTTTTTATATTTTTTTATCTTTAAATGAATCTTTATTTTATGGAATAGCTTAATAGTTTATGTAAATTTCATCTTAACGTGGCGCAATGCACATGTAAATAAATTCAAAAAACTTAAAAGAAGTTGGAATAACTTGAAAGAAATAAATTTCCATCTAAAAATTCTTGGTGTTTATTATTTAATATGTCTGTAGATAAATACCAAAAATTGAATTTTCTATTTCTATTAACCTTAATGAAATTTAATTCATAAAATCTTAATGATATTTATAAATTATACATATAAAAATTAAATTTTGTAATTTCAAAAAAAAATTGACTTTAATCTTTGTATTTTTTTTACATTTTTTCATTTTTTCGTTTTATTATTTATTTTCTAATTATTTGATTCTGATGGTCATGTTAAAAGTTTTCATTGACTCTAACCAAAAAAAAAGATTATTCTCAAAACTTAACTCTATGTAAGTAAAAAACTTAAACTAGCTTCTAATTATTTTAAATTTACTTTAAAAGAAAATAAAACATACACTGCTGCAAAAAATATTTATAAAAGAGTTAATAAGTCTATATATGGTACAATCAGATCCAAAATTAGACTTTTCTATTTGAAGAGGTAAGTTTTAGTATAATAACAATATTGCATATGATTTGAAAAAAAAATTTATCTAGAGGAGTAAATAATCGTAACTATATAAGTAAGATATGTAATTATATGGATTTTCTTTACCCTTACGCATTTTATCAATAATTTTTTTTTGTGTAAATCTTGCATATCCCTTTAAGTTTCAGTTTTAAAATTATAATAGAAAATCTAATGAATCTATAAATGTACGAATAAATATATTTTATTTATAATTTATACAATTCTTCTAAAAGTAATAAGGCGGAGTAAATACGCCCATAGCGATTTTCTGTCTATAGGCGGCATTTGCAAGTGCCTGATTTGTCTGATCTATAAACATGCATCTAATGTATAATCTATTACAAAAAACAAAAAAACATAGCTTGAAAACGAAAGACTTCATTTTAATAGTCAATCTATGATGAATTATATAAATTAAATTGAAACAGTTTTAAGATATAAGATACACAGATATGAAAATATTTTCACATCAATGTTTTCAGAAAATAATTGGAAAATTGTTTTATCACTTGATTATAATTTCAATTCTATTTTATGCATAAAAAAATCTATGTTTTGTTGCTTATTAAATAGATCCAGTATAAGGGTGTGGTTTTAGCATTAAATTAAATTTATCAAAAATTTGTAAATTAATTTTCTGGTTTACGCCATCATCCGTACTTTGTTTCCTCGTTCTGATTTTATGGAAATGGAAGATTTGATTGGTAACCAAATTCAGGTTTTAAGCAAAGAAATTAAAAAATCTAGAATAAAAAAAAGAAATACTAAAGTAATAAACATTTAGAGTAAGTTTTTGCCCGAATTTGTTAGCGAAACGACATTTCTTATTGCGTAATAAAAATATTCAATTATAATGCTGCGCCATATTAACTATATACAATCTTGTTGTTTCACGATTATTTTTCATTACAAAACACTAAGTTAGAATATTGTACCAAAAATTGTTATTCTATTTAAAAAAAATTAGTCTTGATATTTCAGTATCGTTTCTATATATTTTGGATTAGTTTATTGATTTATATACAGAAAATATTCATTAAATATATTATATGTATAAAAATTAAATAGAAAAATTGGCTTAATTTTATATATTAAGAGTATTTAAACTTTGATATAATGCCTATTTTTATTTCTTAAAAAATTATTTAAAAGAGTACACAACTGATAATTCGTTTTTCAAAAAAAATGACCGGATTTGTCAATGTATAAAATTAATACTATGATAGCCAAGAATGATTCATTGCGATTTCTATACATTATTATACCAGAAATTACATTTTAGAAATATACTAAAAACCTTTTCTTTACTATATATCATATGCCTTTCTATCTCAAGTATTACTTAAAATATCATTAAACGATTTTTTGAATTTTAAATTCACGATAATCATATTTTTATCTGTTCCAGTTAGTAAATATGGCTTGATTTTCTGTTAAAGAACTATAATAACATACAGAGTTACGAACTAAATTTACACATTCCAAATATTGCGTATAAATACTCTTTTTACAGGCTTTAGGTATATTTTTTTCTTAATTTCTAGTTATTTTTTATACGTAAATATCCCTAAGCACTGTTTATAGTGTTTCAACGATAATATTAAGAGCTATAATACCAGTTTTATTGAAAAAAAATTATACGTAGCAGGTTTATCTATGCAATTCAATCTAAAAATTAGTTAAAAATTATTCTCGTATATTATATACCTTGATAAAAATAATAACCACCCTTTAAGTTATCATTTTATTATTTTTAATTAAAAATACACAAGTAATCATTTTATTCATACCTAAATTTGCGAAGTGCACCATCTTTTGTCATCATATAATCTACTTTCTCCTTCATAAGATTAGATAACGTCGTAAAATTATTATAATATAGAAATTCTAATTTATTTTACCGTAAATTTTCTTGATGAATAAAGATGATAAAAAATGATATGAAAATCTTTAAATAAACAATATAATGCCTTTCGAATTTTTTTGCCAAAAATTATGGTATTGACTATGTCACAATCAGTCATCTTTACGGTTAAACAACCCAACATGCCAATGTGGCTTTGATTACTTGCAATTGCGTATGAGAATCTATTCAAGTTGTTTTAACGCCTCAAAAAATCATTTTTTTATTGCCAGAATATTTATTTTATTGTGATTCGGCCTAACACTATTTTTTGTATCCGTTGGAGCTAGCGGCATTACGTATTTTTTTTGTAATTTATCAATACCCTTGTGGTAAGGATTTAAAAATTAGATTCATACTATAGATTCCGGGCTTAATATTTATACATCTAGAACCGGTGCCCGTGTCATATTTTTTACAGGATAAATAATAATTTTTTAATTTCACGACTTTTTGTGTCATATAAGCGATTTGATTATGAATTTCTTTATTATTTATATTAAAATTTAAGATCTATTAAAAGATAAATCTAAACCGAGTTTTTTCAAGATTATATCCACCGTTTTTTATATTAAGAATATAGATTCGAAATTTTTATATTATTGCTTAAAATTTTCTTAAGAGAACACACTTTTCCATTTTTATGTGCATTATTGGGGTTTCAACATCGCAACTGACCGCTGACATAAAAAATTGACTTCTATTATTATCGAGAATTGCGACTTAGTGTTTATAAAAATATATATTACATCGTATAAAAAAATAGGAACATTTGAAGGCAAAAAGTCTTTTTTTTATAAAAAATATAATGTTATATATAAAAGGTATAAAATAAATTATATTTGTTTTATTTCAGACCAGATACACATTTTTTAAAGAGCATAATCGATTTCCAGTAAATAGAAAACATATCATATGTCATTTTAAATATTCAATAAATAATAAGTATTGCTTTACAATTATAGTCAATTTTGTTGTAAATGGTGAATTCCCATTTTTCTGATATAAAAATACATGCTAGAACTTGATAATATTTTTAAACTACTTATTTTTCATCCAGTAACATCACTGTTTATTTAGCTAAAATAATATGATAAATAATATATAGCACTAAAAATTTATTTTATAATTTCAAAAAGAAGATAATTGAGAAATAATAACTAAATCTAAATTATTGATGAAAAATCAACTCTTTAGAATTTAATATTACTAATTATTCCAGCACCAAACCTTATATCATTGTATGATTCAGTAACAAAATAAAAAAATATACATAAAGATTATAATTACAATCGAAGCAGAATAGTATGTCGAAAAAAAAGAATAAAGAATAATGCTACAATTAATAAATCTTTTTAAGAAGATAAGCATGAGAAAGCTTTTGAGGATAAGTAGATTGAGAAACAAAAATTGAAAATTTTACTTTCTAAAGCAATTTATTATCGTATTGAAAAGGTTTAATTAGTTACATTTCATATATATACATGAAGTCGTCATGCAATATGATATAAAATGTAATCTTTTTTTTCATTTGGCTTTAATTATTATTTATATATTAAATGCACACATATGATTAGTTAAATAAACTCTAAAAAATTCAAAAGAAGTAATTTTTTTACATATTATAAACATTGCATAATACCTTTTTGCTGCCTATATGTTATTAAATATTGTTATAAACATTCATATCAAAAAGAAAGGCCTAGCGATCTGTAAAAATAAAAAGCCACAATACAAGCTAAAATATCAAATCAATAAATAATTAGCAGAAAAAAAACCATTTGGTGGATTCTTAATAAAGACAAACTATGTGTGGTCAACATGGGTCTACTAAAACCCAATATACTCAACGCTCTTACGATGAAACAGGAAATAAAAAAATATTGTGTTAAAATACTGATTAAAAATCGATTAGTGATCTGTGGATAAATTATCCTAGAAAAACGCGCTACACTTCCACAATAATTTGATTCTAAAGACAACAAATCAGGGGAACATAGATTAAGACGAATAAATTCTTTTAAACATACAACAGAACATGATCAAAACACAGATTACAATGTAAATTGCACATTTAGTTTTTTTCTTTGATTACAGCTAAATCATATAAATATGCCCTTATTTTTATAGTTCGTTCAATTTAAAATTTGAATAATAGTTTAGTTATAATTAACATTTTTTCATCATGAAATATTTAATTTTTTCAGTATGTGAGCCCTATGTCTATTTATTATGCTTTTGAATAAATATGGTGCTATACTAATTATTGTGGTATTCTAATTATTATTTTACTTTGATGGTATTTGCGAGTTTATCTAAATTATTTAGATGTTATATTACTTGCTGTGGATTTTATATTTTGTATTGTTTTTCTTAATTTCAATTTAATTTTTGTTAGTGTGTTTTATTGATAATTTTTGTTTTATTTTTATTATTAAATTTGTGTGGTTAAAATTTTAATATTTGTTTGTATCGGTTAGCGATAACTATTTGATTATTTTGATTTCAATATTTTTATATTTTCAGTTTCAGTTTCACTTTCATATTATTTGAATTATTTTTATATATTATGTTAGGCTGTGAAAAAATTGCTTTAGCAATCTTTCACTACATTCACCGCATTTCCACTTTATTTATTTTGAGCCCCTTTATATTGAATCCATGATGGGTATTAGTGTATAGTAAAAAACCTTAAAATTTAAATTTCATAGCCAAAATATATGTAAATAAATATTATACACACAAATAAATATAATTTTTTTCTGTTGAAAGGTGTAAATTTATATGTTTAAAGAATTGAAATTCTTTTAAATATTTCAAGTGACCATGAAAGACCTGTAAAAGGAACAAGATGCATACCCTTATAATTTATGAACATATTTTATGCACCGACTAACAGAAAATATTTATAAATTGCTAACTTTAAAATAAATTAATGAAAATATTTCATTAAATATTCGTAAATAGTTTTCAAACTCAATTTAAAAAACAGAATATTCGCTGTTTAATTATAAAATTAAAAAAAAATTTATAGAATATGATTTAGTGGCAGATTTAAAAAAAAAATAGGCGATAATATATGTATCTGAAAAAATTGGAATGTCTGCATATAAAAAAAACTAGAGAACAAATCTCAAATACACAATTTTGTACTTTTATTTCATACAATCGATAAAAATATATATGATGGATTTTTTGAATTATTCTTAAGTGGACGATTAATTTAATAGAAAAACCAATAAGAATACAAGAAAAAATATTATAAAATCGAAATATTGCAATAAATATTTATCACAAGAAGTTTAAATCAACTTCAATTTTTTCAATTGATTGTGTTGACACATAAAACCCTTGGAAAACGGCGATATTATTTTCAAAGATTCTATAGGAATTTTTTTGTGTTACTGTAGTTTTTAGCGGACTGGTTCCGTCCATTTTTTTTATGATTTTGATATTTTAGTTAGAATAAAAAATAATTGATTTTTCGCTTAATTTAAACACATACATAATAGAAAAAAATATTTCCATAATATCGGGTTTAATCTGTACATTCTAACAGAAAAAAATAAGTTATACGATCATATAGCATTATAGGCAGAAAAAAGTCGGTTTTATATAGATTTTAGCGAAAATTTTCATATAAAATCCTTGCTTTTGTAGCATCATACTTCTAAAAAAACTATGGGCTAATATTTAAAGCAAAATAAATGCTAAAGAGGATTAAGAATTTACAAATACGTATATTTAAGTAATTTTATTAAGATACCAACATATGTTTCATATTTCATGAAGCACATTTTATACATCTTGGTTTTGAATTAAAAAAAACAAATGGTGGTTTTTTCTAAACCGTATATTTTATTTTATTTCATTGGAAAACTGTGCATATTATTCTTATAAAATAATTAAATATCTTTTGATATTTTTTTATTTGATTTGACTTTTTAAATATTGATTTCTCATTTGGAATTTTTAAATTTATTTATTTACTTCCTTATTTGCGTATAAGTTTAATTATTATCATTTATAATATGCAAAGATTTTTTTATGCCTATCAGCTAGAAGAAAAAAAATCAAATATAATCCCTAAATTTCATTTTTAATATGGAAGTATTAGGAAAATTATAACGCCAATATTTTTTAATTTGTCTGTATAAATACTGCTATTATTTCTAAACATTGATAAATAATTTTAAATGCTATAATAAGAAGATTGTAAAGATGACGAGGTAGAAAGAAGTATCAACCAAACATCTTCTAAAGAGTATTCTGAAGTTATTGTTGAGTCACATATAAAATCAAATAAACCCACAATTAAATCAAAATCCAAAATCTTTATTAAACAATTTTAATTTGGTTTACATTATTTTGTTTGTAAGGCAGCAATCATTATTTTTGAATATCTAATATCTTTTTTTGTTGAAATAAAATTGAGAGTTTTGATTAATTACATTCATTCGTGTTTCTAATGTGATGGAAAATTATAAAGCCCATTTCTGGAAAATATCATGCAAGTTATGAGGTATTGCTTGGTGAGTTCATAGAACAAATAATTGTGGTTAATTCTAACATTTAAGGTCAAGTATAATTATGAATGTTATTTAAATATTCTTACTTTTGATAAATTTAAAAAAATATTTAAATATTTCAAATTAACCCAAATCTAGACATTATTTTATTCATACTTGCGATTCGCTAAAAACAATAAGATTCAGATAGCATGTTTTTTTATTTAGAATGAAAGGAATTTATTTCGATCTAAAATTTGTGCATGGGAACTCATAAATCATCTACGAAATTTCATTGAAATATATGATCACATTTGAATAAAAGGCACATCATTATATTTATAGGCTATTTTTGCGCATTTGGAAACTCACATCTTTTTTACACTATAAATTAAATAAAGTTGGATAAAAGTACAAAAATTGTCATATCAACATTGCTCGCATTTAATTAATGGATCCTATAAATTTATCTTGAATCACGTCAATAACAAGGAGGCAGTATCACATGTGTGCGAAATTAATGATCAAAAAATTTGTTTTGGTAAAAAAAACACCTTTATATAGGAATTATAAGGGTAAAAATTTATTGCAAATCTCCATTGATAGACATGATATTTCATTTTCAAACGAGTTAGTTATTCTTGTTTTAAATGACGATAATTCTATTGCGTAAGTGCCAAGAACTTCAAAATATTTGATTTTTATCTAAACATTAAATGCAGGAATATGCTTTATTTAGACTTATTGTACACTTTAAATAATAATGAGGTAATATATACGTAAGATTGTGACAATATATCGCAGGTTAGCGGCTTAAAAAAGTAATATATGAAAGCGTCACACTATAATAATCTTGATTATATTGTGTCTACTAAATTGGTTTTTTAATTCGATGTAAAATTTCAATCTTTAGCTTGAATATAAAGTTTTAGTAACATTTTGAACCATACAAAAATTTATAAATACTAATTTAACTAAAAAAATAACGCCATTTTATTCAGGTGCAAATTAATTTATATTCGTTGTGGGGGTATTTATGCACATAACTACCCCTTAAGCCAAAATATTTTATTTTGGGGATATTTTGAATGTAAATACCATTTTAATTTTAATATATCATAATAATTAAGATAATTAAGATAATTCAATATAAATCATGCTAATTAAAATAATTCAATATAAATCATATTTTAAATATTTCGAACAATAAAACGCCACTAGACTAATTTGAGAAAAAAACTATAAATTAGCAATATATTTGGATAAATTAAAATCTGAATATATAAAGTCAAGAAAAAGATATGCATATAAAATGTTTTTATTCTTTATATGTTTAAGCTATCAATCAAATATAGACATTGGCAGTGGATTACTTGAACCTTATTCGCTTAGAAGAACGAGAAGAGTATATGATCTAGAAGCTTATGCACTGGAATCTCGGAATTTTACAGATACTGGTGATAATTACAAACTACTTGATCGGGTGAATCCAAATGATGGGAATAGATCTAGAAGTAATATAGCTTTTGAAATTTAATAAAATAATATATTTAATCGTTTGATTATACAAAAAAACACAGATTTTATGTATCTATTTTAAAAAAAGTCTATTATTGTAATTAAAGCGTATAAAATTAAATAAATCTATAAATTAAAGATTTTAGTCTAAACTAATTTTAACTATTAAAAGAATACTTTATTCTTATCACAGCATAATAGATTAAATTTTACAGCAATTTTTTTAGCATATAAAATTAAAATATGCTTATTCGAAACTTCTCCACAAAAGATATAATTACAGATAAATTTTGTTTGAAATCTTAGAATTCATTTCACTTGAGCTCAAGGTTTATTAAATGTGTAAGATATAAAATTTAAGATATGTATAAATATGCAGTGATAAAAAAAAATATAACCTAAATGATTGCGGTATATGACATATTTTATGTATATATTCTTAACGTCATACAATACAAAGAGTCTTTTATAACAAAATAATACAAACTTCGTATCTATTACATATTTATTAGTCCTTTATTTTCTATATAAATTATGTGCATCATTGAATTTATAAATTAGATCGAGAACATCCCAACGGTTAACCACCAGAAAAAAAACCATCAAAATCTCAGAATATTACCCGAGAATAATGCATAAAAAAATCCAACCCCTCATAAAATACAACAGAAAAAACAGGTATACTTTATAAAGAGTAAAATTCAAAGATTACAGTTACGAGCTGAATGCTTAAAAGTAAATTTGCCATATAAGACGATAAAAGATATTAGTTAGCTTCAGAAAAATACAAAGTTTTATAAAACATCGATAGAATATTAAATGATGCCAGAAAAAGCGACGTGATTATTTATTTTTAATCTATTAATTTTATTGTATAAAGCTACAATACTATCCTAAGATTATATTATTTTAAATTATCGCTTATAAATAAATTTTAAGAGTTGAATTACGGGTATTTTTATCAGCCATGAATATTATATATTGATTAAAAACTTAATTTATGTGTATAACGTACTCACCAAAGATAAATATCTGTTAATCGGTTTATAAGAACCCTAATACTAGATGGAAAAGTAATTGAGTATTTTATAAATAAAGTAATTAAAATTGAATAGGAATCTAAGAAATCAAAATGAATTGATATAAAACAAAACCAAAACACAATTATAAACTAGTAACAAAATAAAAAAAGTTTATTTTATACAAGTCGCTCGGTAAATTTATTATACTAGATATAAATATAATAGAATGTGGTTTCTTAAATTTAACGAATCACTACTCCGAGAGACATCACGACCATAAAAATAATTTCTTTAACTATTGGACTCACATTTTATAATTTATATTTTTTTTTAGTAAGAGAATAAAACCCATACGTTTTTATTAGCTTGTCTATAGCCATGGATCGATATCACAGTACTTACTATATCATATGCAGCTAGGCGGCATTAAATTCAAGTTTTGCTTTCTAAGAATTTCCTTATAGGAATAGAATAGAGAAATTTAAACCTTTTAATTAAGATTACGATTTTATATTTGCATTAAATCCCAATTGTCATTCAATATCTAAATGTAAATAAATAAATATTGGTGATTTATAAATGATCAATTTAATTCACGCATGAAAAATATCTTGTTTATATACACATTTTTAAAATTTATATCCATTTAAATTTCTTATTCTGATAAAAAAATGAATAATTGTTTTTATAAAGTTCTCATAAACAATATTAAAGTACTTTCGCAATACTTATTCAAACTATATGTATAAGAAAAAAAACCAAAGGCACATATTCAAACAGTATAAATAAATTTGGCCCCAGAGTAACCCATAATCATTGCCTACATATTATTGATCAATATATATTATTGTTTTTGTTCGAGTTACTTGGATCCAAACTTGTTATTTCCACGTGATTATTGATTTTATTGTGTATTTTCAGTAAAGTTATGCTAAATATACATTATAACCAAACAAGACACAACGAGATTGTAAGATGTCTTCACTTTATGTTGGCAAGAAAATACAATTTCAAAAAAACCAAGAAAATCCGCAGACACTCTGTACAGGAAATAATAGAAAACGAATTCGCAGAGATCAAAGTAGATACAAGAATTAAAACAGATATCAAGCTATCGAATGACAGACCTGATATTTTTGTATATGACAAAAAGAAGAACTGCATCACTCTGATAGAAATTGGCGTGACAAGTATTGACAACATAAACATAGTTGAAAACGAAAAATTAAGAAAATATGACCTGCTAGCATCTGAACTTTCATTAATATACAAATGCAAGACAAAAATTATTCCATATGTTATAACATGGGACGGCGTGGTGACACGATATCATAGAAGGTACCTGAAGGAACTAGATGTCACCAACCAGGTTGAGGCATATATTCAAACATTGGGATTGAGAAAAACCCTTGAATTAATAGGTCTCGAAAGAAGGAGGGGTATTGAAGAAGACTTTGGAGAGGAGAAGATAGCCGAAAGTATAAATACGCTGTGTGTACAGAGAATCAAGCAAGCTGTGCCTGAGAACAAAAACTAAAATTACGACTATAAATATAGCCCTTAAATAAAAATCAACTAACCAAACAGATAAAAAACATACACATAAAATAGTCAAATTACAAACGTACCACCCAACAAGTGGATTTCTATACCTCGACCAATCTTATGCTACAAGGTAATTTTAATCTTGCAGCATTTTTGAATCGACAGAAAAGCCCACAAAAATAATTTGAATATCCAAAATTATTTATTTTCTACAAAATAAATGTATAAAAGGCGTTTGTTTTTTATTTAATTATGATTTATATGTGATATATTCCAAATTTGTTAATTAAAAGTTAACCCACAACTATACATTAAATAAATGCAATTTTATTGCTCTCACACGGTATATAGTATGATCTAATTACTATTTCCTTGATATTATACCATTATTGAAACTTTTGATAATTTCCAAAAATGTAACAAATTATTTTATTTATGATTTTAATATATGATAGTGAAATAAAAGTGATTTACTAAAATCCGAAATTTCATTAATCTACAAGTGTAGGACAAACATTATACCTTGTGTCGTAACATGTGATGGATGGTAAACAAAACATAAAATTCCCCTTAATTATTAAGACAAAAACTAAACAGTGGCATCTATTTTTATATAAGATTAAAAAAACGATATTATAACAAGTCTTAGAGCGAATGTGTTTAGTAGAAAAAGTTGATGAAGAGCATGCAATCGAAAGTATAGATAATTTTATTTCTGGGAATACTATACCACGGTATGCTTAAAGAGAAAATATAATTAAAATACTAAAATTAACCCTTAAATAAAAAAACTTTGAAATTAAACCATAATATCATAATATTATTTTCCTTTGATGTCGTTAAACTAAGCTAAAATTTCAATTATATGAAGGTTCATGGAATTTAATTATCCTTTTATGCAGACAATGAAAGCAGATATGTGCTAATTTGGAATAATAACGAGATAGATAAATTTTAAATTGCAATTTTAAACAACAATTCTCTTTATAAGTTTAATTATTAACTATAATCGAAAAACACATATTTAAAATGTAAGGATGATGGACCGCCCCTTTTTGTAAAAAATCACAAGTGATGTAGATTAGACGCTAATCATACTAACAGAAAAAGGTATATTCAATAACCCCAATTTAATTTTTACAATTAAAAATTTTATTTAAAACACGATAGATTGCATGATTAAAAATAGAAAATATCAAAACAAACAAAATATAATTTTTTTGTTTGATACTCTAATTTTTTTGTAAAATTAAACGACAAAAAAATAACGGAAATTTATTAATAATAATATTGCGAGCTTAGTTTAATCTATTACCGACATTTTTTGACTCATAATTATATCAAAATCAATAACTAAAGTCTCCGAATATGTTCGTGTGGATTTCCATCTACTATTTTAAAAAAAGCTGCATATATTATGTCTTTTTTATGGTTTTTTTAGATAAAATAATAGTTTAAAGGTCTAAAGGCAGTAAAAAGAATTCTAAGCCAATTTATTTATTACTCAAATCCATGATAATATATCCAATTTTACGAAATATATAAACTAAGTTACAAAAATATTTATATTAAAATTTCAATAAGAAATATAATAATATATGTAAATTATAAAACACTTTAATATTTCTATGTATAAAGCAGCACAGGTAATATCGGTATATAATCTTAAATAAAATTTATCTTAAGTTATTCAATTCACATAAACTTATGTTAGTTTTGAATAAATATCAAAACACAGTAGTTTACTTATAGCGGGTTTCCCCAATTGTAAAGTAAATATATTATTTTTGATGATTGTATTCACGTGATTTTGAAATTAAACTGATTAAATAATAAAATGATTAAAAAAAGAAGTCTTTCGTGTAAAATATATGAAAAATCAAAAATACGATTTATTAAATATTTTTTTGGATAATTAAATAATAGAGATGACGTCAATATGATTGAGTTTATTGCTTTTTTTCAATCCAAATATTTTAATCAAGCTAAGGTTTTTTTGGAAAAATGCAATTGTATGTGAGAAAATAAGTAATAAGTATAATGAAGAGATGATTTAAAATATAGGTTAAAGTAAGTATGTGGTATTTTAAAACTTAGATGTAACATAACTGTTAAAATTTTGTACTAAAATTGGAATCCAAAGCGAGTACATGAAAGTAGATTCGAGAGATGTTAAAAGATTCTTGAACAACAGAAAGATATAATATTTATATACCATTATAACCATAGATACATTATATCTGAATTGAAAACAATATATTAAAATATTATCGTTTTTCTACAACCAAAGAATTGAAAAATGTCCATTAGATATATTCTATGCTAGGCAAAATAATAATAAAATTTCAAAACCTTTTATGGTGAGAATTAAATAATGCATCGAAAAATTAAATATAATTATTTTTTTATATTTGTGGTTTAAGTTGCTTTTTATCAATTTATATATTTAGACGTGGTCAGCCTTTTTAAAACATTGCACAACACCTTGATACATCTTTTGACACCATCCCTTGATCTATCTTCATCAACTGTTCTTCTTTTCTATAATGAGATGAGTTTAATTGTCTTGGAAAAATGAAATATAATAATAATATTTATGGGTTAATTTGTAATCTAATTTCTTTTCAAGCTTAGCGTTTTTATTTTCCCGGTGGTCTCATCACATATATACTTTTGACTATATTCTCTTATCTTGCATCTTCTTCGATACATCTCCTCCGTTCAAGACTTATTAATCTAAGGAGTTTTCTTAATCTAAAGGTTTGCATATATTCCACAATCTGGTTAGTTATTTAGAGTTATTTCAGATGCCTTTTATGATATTGTGTTACCACACCGTCCCAAGTTATAACATATGCAATGATTTTATGCATCGAAAAATGAAATATAATAATAATATATGGGTTAAATTGGGATTTATAATTTTTTTCAAGCTTAAGGTTTTTGATTTCCCAGTGGTCTCACATGTCTATACTCTTGGCTATATCCTCTTATCTTACATCTTCTTCGATACTGCTCCTCTTCTCAAGACCTATTAGTTCATGAACTTTTCTCAATCCTATAGTTTAAACATATTTCTCGATTTGATTTGTGACATTGATTCTTTCTGGCACTTTTTATATTGTTTCTACCACTTCATCTCATGTTATGTTATGACATATTGTATAATCTTTGTCTTACTTATAGATTATCGACGATTCGATCGGATGCTATTAAATCTTAGTTTCTCGTTTTCTAGAATGTTCATATTATCTATACGCGTTCCGCAAATTTCTATCAATGTGATAACTTTTCTCTTTTTGTCATATACAAATAAATCCAGTTTTTTACTGAAAGTTTAATTCCGTCTTAATCATCGTATCTACTTTAATTTTTACATAGCCATATAAAATATCTACATTTTTATATAACTAAAGATTTGAAACACATACATTAAAGTATATTTTATATAATATAAAATCCCACAATAAATATACGGAGTAAATTTAAGCTATATGTAAAATATGCGCTCTTTTTTCAGCTTGAAATTTTACGAGTCTTAAAACTGATATTGGTAGGTAAAAAAATATAAAATCTGGAAAATTTTATTATGAAAAATTAAAGTTATTTATTCAACGCCTAATCTTGGCATTATATTCATACTCATCAATTCTTGAAAAAGTAACTTACAAGCATAAGGAATCCTAATTGAAACTACTTCACCACCACACATCCCACAAACTTTTCCGTACAAAATCACGCCACAGTTTTTGCATACGAGTGCATTAAAGAGATCTGAAGATATCAACAATCTTTCTACAAGAAGGCTAGACGCACCGTATCCTATCAAGCAGTCTCTTTCCATTTCACCTAGTCTCAATCCACCATCTCTGCTCCGTCCTTCAGTCGGTTGTCGAGTCAACATTGCTCGAGGACCCCTGCTTCTAGCATGAATTTTATCAGCAACCATGTGTTTAAGTTTTTGATAGTATATTGGACCATTGAATATATATGCCTGAAGTGGCTTTCCAGTTGTGCCAGAGTAGAAGGTGTCTTTACCCGTATATGAAAAACCGTTTAGAGTGAGTGTTGATGTAATATCATCGAGAAAATTGTTTTTATTTCCCATATGTTCGTTATCAAGAACAAGTGAATTATCTTTTTCACTTCCAAATGGTGTACTATCCATTCTTTTTCCCTTTAACACGCCGGCCTTTCCACATAGTAGTTCAAGAATCTTTCCAACAGTCATTCTTGAAGGGAATCCGTGTGGGTTCATGATAATGTCAGGGCAAATTCCGTGGTCTGAGAATGGCATATCAACTTCATCTACAATGAGGCCGACAACACCTTTCTGACCGTGTCTTGAACTAAATTTATCCCCTATTTCTGGTGGACGAACTTCTCTTAGTGATGTCTTTATTAAGATATTTTCAGATGAGCGGGTTATTGCGACTTTGTCAATAACAGTTCTGAGATTTTTTTCGTTTGTTTTTGATTTAAATGTGTGGCCTGAAAATTTGTAGGTTCTGTCTTGTGTTGGAGTTTCGTGGTTTATGAATATTTGAGAGTCATAGAGGATTGTTCCTGGGGGTGCAAGACCGTCTATGTCTAAAGCGAGGTTTTTGAATGAGTTGAAGTCGAACTCGTTTGCATTTTTGTTTTCGTTATTAACGATGTTTTCATCTTTTTTTTCGTTATTAGCATCATTATAATTCTTATTTTCGCTGTGAACATCATTTTTGTCTTTGTTTTTGTCATATGCATCATTATTATTTTTTGAATTATGGTCTTTAATATTGTGGTTTAGGGTAATATCACCGGTGTCTTTAGTTTCATTTTCCGATATATTATTTTCTTTACACCCATTATCTCTATCATCTGCATTATCTTTTTGATGATTTATTATAACTGTGTTGTATTTGGGTTGAGTATCTGTTTCGTCCTCTTTTGTACTATTACATATGACAGTATTGTATTTAATCGATGAATTATCATTTAACTCATTAACTACCGGACTATTGATCGCTTTATCCTTGCTATTTATCACTTTATTAGAGCTGATAACAACGTCGGGCTTATATACTCTGTCACAAGATCCATCTGCATATGTTTTAATAATAGCGCTATACCCCTTTACAACTTCACATCTTCCAAATCCTCTTTCCACACTACTTTTATTCAACACAAGGGCATCTTCAATGTCGTATCCAGTCATTGACATTACGGCAACCATAGAATTAATTCCAGCAGGAAGATATTGAAATCCGATGAGATCAAGAGTATGAGAGGTTACAATGGGTTTTTGGGCATAAGTAAGCACATATCCAAGAGTATCAAATCTTTTTTTAATTGACGTAGTGTAGTAACCCATTGCTTGCTTTCCCATGGCACATTGGTATGTGTTACGTGGAGATTGGTTGTGATCAGGAAATGGTATTAGGCCAGAAACAGTCCCGAGAATCGATGATGGGTCTATTTCTAGATGTGTGTATCGTACTATATTTCTTTTTTCGTATTTGTTCGGCCTGTTGTTGTTAAGAGTTTCGTAGTCTAAACAAATCAGAGAGTCACCGGATTCGTTTGGATCAAGGTATTCTATCTTTCCTTCCATCACTAGGATCTCAAAATCTTTGTATTTGAGATCGATGTAATTCATGTCTTCGGGTGTTACCGCAGGGTATAAATAGTCATATTTGGCTGTTTCTTCATTATTTTTCAGTGATGTATTTTGCTTTTCTTGATCATTTCTTAAAAAATTTATATTGTGCGTATCCGAATGGTTTTTTAGGGATTCATTGAGACTTGCTTCATTATTTTTATTTTTTGCTGACCTTTGCTTTTCTTCATTACTATTTGAGACAGTAGTGGGTGTTTTTTCTGTATTTTCAGGTGATTCCGCCGATCTTTCAACATAATTATAGTGTCTATTACTTTCCAAGTCAAATCGAACTTTTATATTATTGTTAATGGGAATACTCAACTCTTCTAATAATGGATTTACTGAACCTTCAACCACACTATTAATTACAAATCTATTATTTGTTTTGTTATTTTCAATAAGTTCTTTTGATGATGCCGATGAAGCCAAACTTTCTCTGACTTTCATTATGATCAATGGTCTAGTTATTCTTCCACCATCTGACGATATATTGACAGTTTGTAGACTCTCATTTTTAAATATACTAACCCACTTATCAATTCTACCTTTTCTTCTAGCCTTTCTAAAACTTTCAACAAACCTATCAGGATCATCAATAGTACCTGTAATTGACCCATTTAAAAATACCATGTACCTATTCCCCTTTCCCTTTCTTTCCAAGCAATTACCACTGTCCCTTTTATATAAATTATTTCCAAACACCCTTATATCGATGCACCCCAATGCAAATACAACATTTCGAACTTTCTCTTCATCACATCCCGTTGTTATCTCTGCCATAAGACTTAAATTCTTAACCAGCCCGCAACTTTCTCCTTCGGGTGTATCACTTGGACATATATATCCCCATTGGCTTGTGTGTAATGCCCTAGGACCACTTACTTTTCTGGTTTTTTCGAACTGTGAGTTTATTCTTGACATCATTCCGAGAGCAGATACATAACTTAGTCTGCTTAAAACCTGTGTAACACCGGCACGTTCCATTCTAAATCTTTTAACTGACCAGTTACCCGTACTTATGGCACGGTTAAATGTAGTTGTAATAATATGGACTTGTAAGTTCATAAATGTAACTATGTCCGGTGCTTTATTGACATATTTTTTGAGAAATATTTTGTCTATCGACTTTTTGAGCTCTGTATTGTAGCGCTTAAAAGCATCTTCAAAGAGGAGAGAAAGGAGCGTTCCAGCAAGTTCAAATCTTTTATTTCCCGTAAAGTCTTTGTCATCGTAAAACAAATCATTTGATGTATTTTGAAAATCTATATCCGATGATTTTTTGTTATCTTGATCATCATCAATATTTTTCTCATTAGAAATATTCATATAAGATAGTGATTCTTTTGAATGAATGGCTTGGATTACACGACGGGCCATAACACATACATAAATTGCCTTTATTCTAAGATCTATTCCTCCAACACTGACGTTTGGAAGAAGAATGTCAGCAACAATCATTCGAGCCTCATCTATCCTGCATGAACCCACCTTACACCTCACTCTTTCCCCAATATAAACAAGAGCTGAATGAACAGAAGATATGCCTTTAGAATTACTAGATTCCAAACTTGGTTCGATCAACGATGATACAGCCACACCGCATTTAAAATCAGTACCCCCAGAATCTCCAATCTCATTTTCTTTATAAGATTCGCTATAAGATCTACCTGCAATACATTCCATAATCTCAAGATCACTTACCATACCAAGTGCCTTAACTACAATTATCAAAGGAACATCTTCAAGAAAAGAATTTGTCTTTACAAACAATTCACGTGTTCCTGCATTCATGTAAACAACTGTCTTACTTTTTCGTTCATGAGTAGACGAAGTAACACTCGCCTCCACACCATCTTTCTCTTCCAGCAATAGTATCCTATTTTTAGATAACTGTTCTTGTATAAGAATAACTCTTTCAACTCCATTTACAATAAAATATCCGCCCGTATCATGCATACACTCTTTATAGCTCGCATGCTTATGATAAATATTCATCGTAGTATCAATTAACGGAAATTTATCTCCTTCTACTACGGAAAATTCCGTTGATGATAAGTAACATCGAGATGATCTCAACATTATTGGTATTCTCCCTATACAAACGACATTTCGAATAATATCACTTCCACGTACATACTCTATATCAACCATAACACTTCCTGAATAAGTACCATCACTAATACGACAATCACCAGGATACACCTTTTCTAGTAAACCACTGTTCGCCGACATGGTCGGAAAATCCACCCACACTCGGTTGTACTTTAAATAAAAAAGAGGATCTACATCACTGTCTACTATTCTATTCGCATCGACTATCATCGGTAGATCTGTCTCAATAAAATAGTTGAAGGAATGAAGATGTTGACGAACTAAACCACATTTTGTTAGATGTGCTCGGATTAGACTAGTATGTGACTGGTACATTCTTAATTAGGCCTCATTTAAAATTCAAAATATTAAATTAATTCAATGTCTGCAATGTGAAATATTTATAAATTTCACAATAGGATGAATGATATCTTAATTTAAAATCATTTGATTTCACCGACAAAAAACATTAACAAATAATTGTAAATACAACCGAACATTGTATTTATAGCAAAATATATAAATTTATGTCTTTAATTAACTAGAATAATACCCTATGTTATAACAAGGGATAGTGTTAACAAAAATCCATAAGTCGTATATTAAGCTCTAGCGGATACTAACAGAAGGGGAAGAATGTGCACAAAAAATAGTATTAAGAAAGACCCTTGAATGTATAAGTTTTGAGCTTAGAAGATGTATTAAGGAAGACTGTAAGGATGATGTACTCAAAAATACTATCAGCAAATCTATAATATATAGAGACATCTAAAGTTTTGCGCGAGGAAACATAAAAAGTTAAAAGAAAATTTAGCCCTTAAATTCTAAATAAAGTCTTTTAAATTTTTTTATTTCAATTCCTTTAACGCAAGACATTTGAACTCGTCTCATTTATAAGAAGAAGAGCAGTTGATGAAAGATAATCAGGTGAACTTTCAAAATGTGTATTTAGAAGTTGTGCAATGTGCCCAATAAGCAGAGCACGTCTCAATTGATAAAAATAAACCTACCCCATAAATAAAAAAATAAATTTCCAAATATCAATTTGTTTGTCCTTACTCATATAGGTGCTTAATATTATTTATCTAGGTTTTACATACCCTTGAATTCGCGAAGAGTTTTTTTTTAGCCGAACATAAACATTGATTTTTTATGGAAGGCTGTGAAATATTGTAAATATAATATTATAGATTTAATAATTACTAATCTATTATTTAAAGGGTTAATTTTATTCTTTTAGGAATTCCATCTACTGAAATGTAGTTTGTTCATTAGAATATTGCAAAGCCGCTTAATGCAATTTTCGACACCACCCCTAGCCTATATTCGTCAATTGCTCTTATTATGCAAAATAATAATAGTATTAATTCTTGTAAATTATTGAGCTTGCATGTATGCTTCATTTTCATCGTGATTTTTAAAACCTTAACATATTTTTTATGGAATTTTAAAACACCTCATCCCAAGTAATAAGATGTGAAATGGGTTATGCTTTTAAAACTTATGTTTGAATAGATAATAACTTCAAATTTTTATCTATAAAAATGATAAATAAACTGACAATAACAAACTTGGCATTTTGTATTTTATTTTTGAAATTATGGCTAGTATAAAGTTCTTTTTAGTGATTTTTTTAAGTGAAAATATTTAGTGTTACATATTTGATTTTTATTTAGGGGTACATTTGATTTTTACCTATTTATAGTTGTTCAAACAAAACTTTTGATCGCTCTATAGAACAGATTTGTCAGATACTGATTTAAATTTATCACCTTCTTCAATCAAGATTTATTGGTCTAAGCGTATTCCTCAATTCTAGTGTTTATGCGTATTCTAATGCTTCAGTTACTATAATTAACTCCTTAATATATGACTTATGGCATTTTGTAACCACACACACCAAGTTATGACGCATGGCAATATTCGAGTTCTACATTTGTAAATAGCATAAGTATGCTTGCTAAAAGATCGTATTTTCTTAGCTTCTCGTTTTCAAGATTCTCAGATAATCAACACTCGTTATTTTTATTTCTATTAACGAGATAATTTTTTTCTTCTTATCATACAAGAATGTTCTAAATTGATCATGTGATAATTTTAATACAACATATAATTATATTTTTTTACAGCTGTTTCAATATTAAAAAATGAACTCATGCGTCTAAAAAAAGCTTATGATGCTGTAAAGCCATAAAGTGCCCAAAATAATTTACCCTTTGATCCTTTTTATCTTGTAATTTCACGCCTTTTATGTAGACAAGCCCACTGATATAGATCTTAAAATACGTATATTTAGAGCATATTTAAATATTTATCTGTGAAGGCTTTTATAACTATATAGACTATTGTGTAGAATTGTCATATAGATCACAATTCCAATTCCAAAATTTTGAGAATATAGTTCAAACATTTATTTTTATGATTAAAACTGTTTAAACCAATAATTTTATTGAAATTTCGGTTTTTAGTCGTGATTATGAACATGAGCAAGATCGTTAAATTGGAAAAAATAAGAAGTTTTGTCGAAATAGATGCGAAAAACATGGATATCTTAAAATTAAGAATTGCAAATTCTTCTATATCATGATTCATAAACACGTATCGCTATGAAAACTAGGCTTCGATTTACTGGTGCCATTATTTATCTAAAAGCCTGAATTATGATGACTGTGGGTTTAAATCTAGCCCCCTCAACGACATTGCTTAATCAAACAACTTTAATAAATGCCCCATAACAACAAGGGATAAAACAATAGTTGAACAGTGCTTCTGAGACATATAAAATATTGCTATCGGGTTTTAAAATGCTATGTTCATGACGAATGAACAACTAAGTAAATTTCCGAATAATGAATCTATTTTTGAGATGAAAAGGGGGAATATCTTGAAGGAGCCGATAGCTACATGAAGTGATCAAATAGAAATTACTGAGTCTAGTTTCATGTTTAAAATGCGTTAAAGAACTAATAATAATTTATACCAAACAGAATGGTTCTATTAGTAACCGAATTATAAATACCTTTCAAATGCTAATTAGAACTTTTTAGTACAAATTGTGATAAATAGGTTTTAAAGATTCTGAAAGTATAATTCATGGTGCATTGCAATTTTTGCCAAAAAAAAGCAATTATAAATAAATTACGTGTCAATAGGCTGAAATGAAAAATTCATTTCATGTGATAATTGTGAGAGAAATTTAGGCATTTAAAATCCAAGTGTGCATAGCCAATATAAAAAAATCGATAGAAAACACGTGAATGATTTATCTTGAATTTTTTAATTACAATTAGTGATGTAAAATGATAATCATATATTCTTAATATGGTAAAAAAAAGAATATTATGATAATAGAGGTTTGTAAAAATATACTAGAACATAATAAAAACAATAAACGAGTATATACATAAGAATAAAAGTTTATTTTTTTATTTACTTCAATTGATAGTGTATAGTTATTTTTTTACGTATTAAGATTTATATAACAAGATGAAAATCATTTGCATGTGTGATAATTTGATTTATGTCACGTTTTCTTATGAACACGAAAATCACAAAATGTGTAGTTTTTCTGCTCTAAAACAAACGTAATTAGAATTCATCATAAAAACTTCCAAAGAATTTGAGCTCTGAATTTCGTTCATTATTTATCATAATAAATTATTGAAATTTTTTTGCTTAAATTATTTTTGAAGTCTGTTTGGTATTATTTTTAAGTAAAAAGAAGCTCAAAAATATTCGAAATAAATAATATAATGGCTAAAAATTCGAAATATAATATAATTTAACTTCATTGCATTGGAATCAGAACTAGAAAATGATCAATTAAATACTTGAAAAACAGTTATATTTTACAAAAAAAAACAAATGTGCCTTAATACGTATAAATATATGTTTTTAAATTTATAAATTACCATTTTAATTCAAGAAATATTTTAGAATTTTGTCAGAGCTGATAAAAAAAACCAACAAATAAATATATTTCTGGTTCATAAATTTAAAACTTTAGTTTAACGAAAATTTATAAAACCCGTTCATTGAAATAATTTTCATAAATTTTTTTTGTAAAAATCAGTGTTCAATATTATTTATTTTAAAAGTAAAATTGTGTATTGAATGCTTTCATTATGTGAAGATGCTGATATATGTTTTGAAAAGTATAGACTAAAAATATTTTTATTCTCATGCACAAAGAAAATTTTTTGTTTGATTATGGAATAGGCTATAGTTAACTTTATATTAATCACATTCTTTTAACACACTTCCTCAATGCGTCTTTGGTCTCGAACTTATACACGCAAGTTACTTATATATTCCTAGTTTTTTCATATGGTTCAGCTTATATTATATCTGAACACCTCCATGTATGGCTTTTCATATTTTGTTGCAAAAGCACCACAAGATTACTTTTTAATGCGCAACTTTCAAATTAACGGAATTAATTTTCATGTAAACACACATTTTGCTGCTTAATTAGTAAAAATTCTTCCCTTGTTCTTAATTGTGTTTATTGTTCTATATAAATCATCGGATGCCGTGTTTTTGACATTTTATATATCTGTGGGTAAAATAAACATTCATTTCTATAATTGGAATTTACCTTAATCTCTACAAGCTACTTTCTAGAATATTTATCAAAGCTTTTGACTTTTATTTATATTTCCTAGATTGTAAGAGTCTTTACATGTCTTCACAATTTTATACCTTCATTTGTATTTATGCAACATAATGTTTGTATCAGCTAACCAAGTAGTATAATATTTTTAAAGTGCGTTATTCATTAGTTTAATTTGAATTTTTGTAGTTAAAATATATCTTCTTGAATAGAAATCGTATTTTGTCTTATTAAGCACCAGGTAATTGAATTTCAGTCATTTTGATCCAATATGCTACCAATAAACAACAATTGAGAAAAAAATTGTGCAAAACTATTTTTTTTTATATGCAATATTATATTTTATTTATAAAAATGACATTAAATTCTATAAAATTGTAATTATTTTCCAGATATTCGTTTCTAGGTGAAAAATTCATAGATTTATTCTCTTCTTACTAAAAGGTTGCTTCTTGTATATGTTATATTCCTAAAACATGAACAATAATTGAATATTATTTGATAAGCGTTTACTCTAGAATCGATCTCGCTCTGGGATGGTTGCGGTGGATTTGAATTTATACTAAACTGACATTTATTGTTATATATTTAAGATAAACCTTCCTGATCTAATTTGAGAACATCCAAATAGCAGTTAAAGTGTGGGATAAAATATTTATTGGTTAATCTTTATAAGTTTAATAGTTATAAACATTTGATAGATATTTGTTATTCTCAATATAAATGAAAGTAATTATTCTCGAAAGCATTTATAAAAGGCATAGTAAATTGGATTTAGGTTTTTTCTATATATTTAACACTTTCATTGTTAATTTGTGCTTCAAACTCACTATAATAGGTGATATTTGTCGCGGATTTAGATTTATTATACCTTTCGTAAAGGTGTAACGAAAAAAATTGTTTCTTCTTTTATATTCTTCTAAAATATTGGTTCCTTTTAAAGCAGCTTATGTCCATCGTTTGATAATAGATGATGCGTCTTGAATGAATATTCTTCTCAAGATAAATATACAGAGTGGTATTTTGATTAATTTACCTATTTGGTTCTTGCATGCCACATATTATAACCAAGAACATCATTACTTACTGAATTACATCGATTGCAATTGAAATTTCTGAAAACCATTTTACCTATGTATTAGTATGATAAAAAAGATTTAAAAGATTTTTCTCACTTTCTATTAGTTATCAAAATTCGTTTAATAAATAACAAAAAGCAAAAATAAGCCGAAACTTACGCAGAATTATCATTAAATTATATTATGAATTTTTACCAAACAGTAGTTTTAAGCTTAGCAAATATGGCGAAATTAGATTATCAAATTTTATTCATGCCGAATAATTATATTTATTTATGGATCTATTTGATTTTTTGCAATATAAATTTGCCTAGGCATAATTTAAATTAAATACTAAAAAGGGTTTTATTTCTTCCGGCCACATCATCTGTACAATCCCCTCGTAGCGTTTTTATTTGCAAGACCTAGTTATTCTGGCATTTTGCATATTTTTGCGTGTGTATATATTGCTAGTGTATCAGTTAGATTCCTTCATTTATAATATACGGCTTATATTATATTGGCTTCATCATCATAATTAACGAAGCCTAATATATTCTTGTAATTTATTTGTAAACTTAGAGTTTTCATTTTCAATGCAATCATATTTTATTGATTCACATTTCGAAAATTATCTAGACATCGAATTACCTCAATTTTACTTTACAAAAGAACGCACAAATTTAAATCTATTATTTGCAAATAAACTGATTTTCATAAGAACATATCCACCCGAATTTTTTTTTGAATGTATAAAAAGTAGTATAATATCTTGATGCTGTTAAAGTGAGTGAATCTTAAATACTTAAATTACCAGAACACATGAATTAGAAATAACAGTCTAAATATAGAAAACATCAGTGTATTAATATTTTCTGGATTTTACAATAGATTAATATTTAAATCTTTTTTTTTAAAATTATTTAAATTAATAAAATAAAGTTGGTCCTATATTTACCACAAAGAAATATACGAAATTGATGGGGTAAGATGCATTTTTCGAAAAATTATAGCAGATTCGCACAAATTTATTCTGATATTAAAATATTCTATAGAAGCAGATTTTGCATGAAAGAAATCTATTCAAACTTATTGTATTTTGTAGGGCATTATTGATAAATCATACTTAATTAATTATAATCATTTTATCACAATAAATAATTAATTGGTCTAGTGTGATTTCAAATTACGACTATATATCTAAATTATAAAATACTCCTGCGATTGAGCAATTATAAAACATCATTTCTGATATCGATACTAAAAAAATGTGATAAAACCTTTACCTGAATATATTGGTAAATCACATAAGGTAAAATATTTATTGATTTTATTCTAGCTTATTTTTCAAATTTTGACTGCAAGTTTTATCACTTTTATTTACAAGCTATTATTCAAATTTCCGTACTTTTTGTGCTTTTTTGCATATTTAAAATAATTTCACATTTATTCAGTTTTCTAAATATGATCCAGGGGGAAATGAAAGAAATATTTTGAGATTATGGAGAATACATTTAAGTAATTTTAATTTATGGGCTATATTTATAGTCTTAATTTTAGTTTTTGTTCTCAGGCACAGCTTGCTTGATACTCTGTACACACAGTGTATTTATACTTTCGGCTATCTTCTCCTCTCCACAGTCTTCTTCAATACCCCTCCTTCTTTCGAGACCTATTAATTCAAGGGTTTTTCTCAATCCCAATGTTTGAATATATGCCTCAACCTGGTTCGGGACATCTAGTTCCTTCAGGTACCTTCTATGATATCGTGTAACCACACCGTCCCATGTTATAATGGAGAATACATAAATATTAATTATTATTATTTGGATTTTCTTTTATGTTTTTATTATCTGCTTCAGACAAATTTATTATTGATTTAAAGAAATTTCCACAATACAAACATAAGTTTTTCATCATTAAGATTGTAATTATCTTTACACTTTTTTAATCATTGCCGTAAAAATATCAACTAATAATAAATTTATAAATTGATTAAAATGCTATAATCTCTTACTTTCTGATTTTTTCGATAATATTTTGATGATTTTTAAATAATAAATGCTGTCAAACGAAAATATTTCGAATAATATTGGAGCCAATTAAGTTTGTTGTGTTTAAATAATGGAAATACACGATCGAGCGGGGAGCTTGTTATTGAACCTAAACAAACTTCATTACTTCAAGAATTTTGATCTATTGCTCAAACACATCTTAAATCAATAAAAATCCAGGTCAATATAAAATGTTATTTTACTTGCAAATAGATATTTCACAATGCCAAAAATAAACCAGAGTGATGCTTTAATTATATTTTTTAACATTTATTGTAGAAATTTATATAATTGTAATTTTTTATTGGAAAGAGCAGATTTGAGCATATGCACAAATTTTTGATTGAAATAAATAATAGAAACACTGATTTAAAACATAGAAAAATTTTAAATATCGAATAGAAAATGCTTTCGACCCATTCAAATGTTTTATCGATAATTCACTATTAATTTGAAAATTTCTTAAAAAATTTCATTTTATATCAAATTCCAAATCAGGAAGATCTGTATGTATATTTCATTCTTTAAACAAGCATATATATATTCAGCGAATAGAATGAAAAAAGCATTACATGGAAGATTTTAATTATAGATCAGGCGGCGAAGAAAAGAAGGAAAATAATGGTTCTCATACACTCATTATTGTAATTTACATGATTTTTTCACTTTCGATGTTATTTTCCAGATTGCTATGGGGATGGTACTTAAATCCAGGAACCCTAGAAGATGGTCAATTTCGAGTAATTGCGATAATATTCAACTTAATGGTTTTTTTTATTGATGTATTTTTTTTGATGTTTATACTACTTAATGTGACTAAAAGTATATTATCATATATATTAATTTTTGTGTATATGATCTTGGCGCTGATTATTCAATTCACTTTTTTGATATTTGTTAAACAAAATTATGTCAATATGATTAATTTTTTTAAATAAATAATATTTGAAAGAAAAAATACACTTTAAAGGATTAATAGATCGGTATTAGGCCATAAAATATTTAATTATAAAATTTATATATTCAGACTAACTAATATTAATACATATAAATTAATCTTTCAATAACAAACTATATTATTTTATGTCATAAGTTCCTATGAATTTCAGAAGGTTTTCTTTTAAATTAACAGAAAAGTAAGAAAAATTTAACAGAATATAAATTTGTTAACAATTTCATTTTATGTCTAAAACATAGGATTTAAATTATACCAGAAATAAGTAGCAGAGAAAATATGTATAAATTGCGATTAAAAATATATAAAAACTAGATTTAATCGTTTTTTTATGGATTTTATACAATTAGATATTTATAAAGCTCTTTATAATGGAAAATAAAGTAATTTAAGAGCATTATATCGACAATAAATATTTATTTGTAAATAATATATATTTTTGGTTCATCATTTTTTTTTAAAAAATTATAAAAATACAACTAAATTACATATTTAGGGATATCATGCACATGACATATGATCTCGATCGAATTTTAAAATGAAATATAGTACCATACTATTGACGAACAAAGAAAAAAAAACATTGATTTGGTGTTTTTTTAAGAATTAGTGCTAATAATTAATATTTATCACCAATTGAGACAAAATTTATGGATTTCTCCTGCATAAAATGCGAAACTACCATTAAACTTCTAATACTAGTACTTACCGGCCTTAAAATAATAATAATAATGAAATTCCATACTTTTTTTATTTAACTAACCATCTCTTGGAACTAAAATAAATTTATAATAAATTACATTTTTTTAATGTATATATTCAAAAAAAATATGTACTTTTTATTCGGTTATTGCAATTTAAAAATCATCATTGAATTTGCCTTTTGTGTTGCAAGTTAAATATTTTGCATGATAATATCAACTATGTTATGGGTCAATTTATATATTGTAATTTTAGATTTTCTTTTCAAGTATAGTGTGATTGCTTTCGCGTGAAAACATTATATTATACACTTGAATGTATCCTCTTCGATACTATATCTCTTTAAAAGGTCTATTATTTTAAGGGCTTTCCTTTAATCTTATAGTTTGAATATATTCCTTGATTTGATACTTCGAGTTTTTTCTGGTACTTGCTGTGATATTGTGCTACTAAACCTGCAATTTTACAGCATTTGATATAATTTTTTAATCATATATATTCCATATCGTAAAAATGCAATAAAACATAGCCATCACATTTAATTTTGATAGTAGAGACTAAAATTACCAATTATAAATTATTAAAATTATATATTGTATCACCTGCTTTTTTATGAAAAATTTTGTCCCTTTCAAACTATCCAAAGCACATGGTTTACAGAAAGGGACTAAATAACTTTACCATTTTTTTGTGTTTATAATGTACTTTTTCCTTTCATAGATTTATTAAGACCACAATTAACGGTTTATACCCATCTATGTAGTCACATGATATGTTCAATATATATTTACGCTAGATCAAAATTCACTAAACAAATTTTCTTAATCCCAGAATGCTGTTTAAAACCAAAGTTTGTAAAAAGGTATGTTATAATGCAATTTTTATATTAGGTTTTTGATGCAATTCGAGACGAATTTACTAAATTTTATATTTATTTGCTCATATTTATCTTATTTTGAAGAAGTTTATCTATGTTACAATTAAATAAACTTAATTCCAAGATCAAAAATTCACAAATTACTGATTTCAAAATAAACCTATATATAAACATTGGGCTGTTTTATTGTAAATAATAAAAACCGCGACATCTATAGAAGTAACCAATATATACTTTGGTCGGAATTTAATGGATTTTTAATATATTATTAAACGTGTTTGAAATATATATAATTCTTTGAAATTTAAAAATATAGCTTTAAAATAAATTATAAATTTTTTTAAAATGACATCACCATTACTATGTATAAAAAAAACGAATTGAATAACTTTTTCATAATAAAATCTCTATCGAGAAATATCACATCTAAAAACAACTTCTTCCGCATTTTTTACCTTCATATTATCGATAGTAAAGTTTTTCTTAAGTTTATTAAGATTCAATGTGTGATCAATTGTCTTATAAATATAAAAATATATTTTTTTGGCAATATATTTTATTACTTTAATCTAACATCACACAAGTAAATTTTTTTTAGAAAATTATGGTGAAAATTGCACTAAAAATTGTAAATTTTTAAAATATAATCGAAGGTATGTACTTACTCGTCTAAATTTCATACGGGCGGAAAATGTTTTGCTGAATTTTTATTTGTTCGTAAACCAATCACATTTAAAATTTAAGACTATAGAAAATAGAAATTATAATGTATTCTATAACATTAATAGATTTATTTATTTTTGTGCAGATTTTAAATGGTTACATATGATTGTTTAGACTCAATAAAACACTATTATGTGACCTTTACCATGATATATATTCTTAGAAATATAAAAGAAACTAATTTTTATTAGCTAAGCAGTGATTTTAGGCAACCGAATTTTCGAGTCGATGGGTGGGTTTTTTTTAGCAAAGTGTTTTTATTGCTTTAAATTAACAATAATAAAAGGAATTAAATACCCCATTTTGTAAAAAATTAGAGAAAAATCGGTAATGAATTTAAATTTAAATGATTTATTTTGTAATTTTAGTACAAATAATAATTTTTTTAAATAATTATTGTTTGTTTATCGAATATAATATGCACATTAAAACGCTTTTATGAAAAATACTTAATCGTAGCAAATTATAAAAAAGATAGAACGTAAAAATGACATTGAAACACCAAAAAAAATAGTTTCAAAGTTAAGCAGCACATTTTAGAAATATGCTGGCAAAACTTAGGAAACTACCTTTTTATTTATTACATAGTCCTTAGATTTCATAAGTTTATAAAAGAAAAAAAAGAGAAATACGTAGCTAATATAAACTATGTTTATAATAGATATAAATCGTTTGTGATTTAATACTTGACTGTTCAATGTATTAAATAATGATATATTGGTTGATAGAACAGTTATATCTTTTTAAAATAAAAACTTTATTTTTTTTTTGATAAATAGACCGAAAATAATTTTAACCCCATATACTGTGAAAAATCGGATTATTTTGTATAAATCAGAGTATGTTTTGTTTACAGACGGTAAAAAATTATATTCTTGTGCCATCAAAATGTTCTCAACAGCTATTTATATGCGTATACCATTTTCCAATATAATTTCTCGGTCTAAAAATATCTTTTTTTAAATGTTAAAGGTATATGTCGCATTCTTTCAAGTTTATGAGTAGACATTTCTCAATTATTGCCCATATAGATTGTTTTCGTTTAAATAGAATTTTTGTTTTGTAAATAACTATATTAACTTATATAATATTGCACATAAAATGTTATTTGGTGCTGGTATTCTACATTTTGCCATAAATATTTTGAAAAAAAAGTAAAGTTTCTTATGGTAAAAATACTATAAAGGTAAACTAAAAAAAATTAGAAAGAAGAACAGAAAATTAATATCACCAATAATATAGGGAATAGGGCATCTTTCGATTTATATTCATCCATATTTGTAATATTTTGAAATTTGATTAGTTTTAGACATGAGTTAATTTTGATTATCTCTCTTGTTCGTTTATGTATTATGAAGAAAAACTATAAAATATGATAAAAAGTATATAATCCTAGATAATATAGATTTAAGAGCTTTGTATAACCTGCATAGCTCTATGGAATATTTATTTGAATTAACACTACATAAAAATAATGATTATTTAAAAAAATTATTTTTTATGTTTTTAAACTAAGATCACATATGGAAAATACAAACAAGCGGCAATAAAAAAAATTTGTATTTTTTTAAGTTGATATGTAATATTATGTGCCAATAATTTCTGATTTTAACCATAAACAAACTTTATTAGAGCAAGAAATTTATATTATCATATTTACTTTATTATTAAATTCTTAAAGTATTTACGACGTAAGAAAAATATATCAAAAGAATAGGATATTCTTACTGTTAGCTAAAAAATTTATACAAAAATGCAATAGAGCTAATAAAATTTCGTTTTTAGTACGTCCTAGATCAAAATTTTCTGCATAGAAAATGTTTATAGAGAGTAAAAAAAAATTATTTCACATTAAAATGGCAAAAAAGTCCCTATCTTGATTTAATACTTCCTTTTACTTAATTGAAAAAAATTGAAAGAATTCAACGTTTTATATCATTATAACACCCTTATAAACAAATCAAATGTTGCATGTTCATCTAAATTATCAAGGAGTAGTTCAAAGGCATATAAATAATATAGTATATAATAATAGTTACAAATGAGGAATAATATTTCGGATTTCCGCAAAAAAAACCTTTATTTCTGAAATACTAGAATTATAATGCTTTTTCCGCCGAAAGTAGCTTTTATGATGCATAATTATAAATTTATAATACGAATGATATTTTTTCTCTATAATATAACGCTTATTGCTGTCAGTCTGCAGGCAAATTTTAGCTTAGTTTGTCAGAATAAAATCAAATTCATCGAACCATGAACATAAAAAGAATTAAAGATTAATTGAAGTTAAAAATAATTTGTAGTTTAAGAAATATACATAGCAAATAAGCAAAAATACTAGAAGTTACTTTTTTTTATATGATCAAATTTAAATGATACCTTTAAATTATTTCAAAAAACACAGCACAAAAATATCATTATTTCAACACAAAAATCCATTATCTATAAACGAAAAATATACGATCTCCTAATAGGATCATAGAAACTCAATTTTTTATTAAAAATTTTGTTATTTGTACATGAATTTTAATCTATAAATATATACCAATAATGCTAATTTATGATTGAATGTCATTACTAAAATCCCATTGTTTTTTTCATTTTCATTTTTTTGAATAGAATGGGATGATATATGAAATTGCATATGAATTAATAAACTAACACAGTTATTTTAAAGTTGTAAAAAATTAGTTTTAATATTTTTTAAATAAAAAGTATATAATACTATATGAGCCTATTTCTCTATGGAAGATATAAAAAGCTACTTTCATTATCGTATTATATATAGTATATTGATACATTTCATGTTTTTTCTTTGCATTTCTAAATATTATTTTATAAATCAGGGGGGATATTATGCATCTTTTTTCATAAATAACACACAAAGATCGTATATTTTAAGATTTTAAAAACTCCAGATTTTATGCATTATGTCCGAAGATAATGTTCCCCTATAGAGTATTATATTCTTAGTGTTTTAGATTTATTTGTTTAAATTATTGTGTTGATATCATTTAAATATCCCCTAGAAAAAATAAATTATCAAAATTTTGGCACATAATTTTTTATGAATTTTTCTTGATACATTAGTGTTTTAATGAGATCATTTATTCTCATTTTGATATAAATTAGATTTAATTAATGTTATGATTATCTCTCCCGAAAATATGACCTGCTAGCATCTGAACTATCATTAATATAAAAATGCAAGACAAAAATAATTACATTTTTTATAACATGGGACGGTGGGTGACACGATATCATAGAAGGTACCTGAAGGAACTAGATGTCACGAACTAGTTTACGGCATATATTCAAACCTTGGGATTGAGAAAAACCCTTGAATTAATAGGCTCGAAAGAAGGAGGGGTATTGAAGAAGACCATGGAGAGGAGAAGATAGCCGAAAGTAGAAATACGCTGTGCGTACAGAGAATCAAGCAAGCTGTGCCTGAGAACAAAAACTAAAATTACGACTATAAATATAGCCCTTAAATAAAAAATAATGTATGATTATCTCTCCCGAAAGCAGAAAATATAAAAAATCAATCATTTCTTGAATTAAATATTGCTCCCCACAAAATCATTTTTGAATAAAAGAGCAGATAAATTTATGGCCGGGAAGCAAAAGTTTTTTATTGATATTCTACGTTAATTTAAAAAACCAGAAAATTCCATCAGTAAAGGCATAAACCTTCTTTTTTCATACGCGCAAAAAGCAAAAAAAGACATAAAATTAGGCAGGGATTCCATGTATACTTAAGTTTTAAGCATCAAAGCAAGATAATATAATAAAAGTTCTTTAAATATACTAAAAGTTTCCTTACACAGAAAACAAAATAGACTGGCGGTTGATAATGTGATTTATTATAATCATTTATTAAGTCGTTTTTTTTGTTTTTTAATAATTAATGAAATGGATTTTTACACAAAATAACGCGTATATCTCTAAAAAATATCCTTAACCCGAAACCTTTTACTTTGTGTGATAATCAATATTTAACTATAAAATGGAATGCAAATATATTTTAATTGCAGTTTATTTGGCTAAAATACAGACGTAAAATATCTAAATGTTATTTATATATATTTATATAGCATCTTCACTTACAAATTTATTTTTTTGATTCTATAAAAGTCTAGATATCTGAAAAATATATAAAAAAAGCCAAAAATTAATAAAAGAATATTTCAATGCAAAACGCACAAACTAGCTGTTTTATGTACAAATATAAAAATTTATTTTCTTTTATTATTTTATCAGAATGTATAAATGTTCAATTGAATATTTTTGATACATATTATTAAAACATACCCTATTGCAGCATATTAAATCAAAAATAATGGAGATTGATTTATATGGTTTGAATGAACAGAATTAACCAAATATAATTTCTTAAATTTTTATAAGAACATCAAAGGTAAAGAAGCCGATTAAAAAAACCAAAAAGAAACCACCATATTTTATAGAGTTTACCTTTACCGTATGTTATATGTTTTTTTGCATGAAATTTTATTTTTGTCATGTTTTTATTAAAATTTGCAGAATCACATCAATGCCGAATAATTAGGCTATATTATTTTCGCCGGGTATACAAGATTGTTTATTTAAGGATGTGATAGTGTTGAGAAAAATTGTTTTTATTTGTTAAACTGAACCAAACTATAGATTCTCTTGGAATAATAATATCGATTCTTATAAAAAAGATGATGAGTTGGCATTGCAAAAATTCAACATATTTTATCATCACCAGACAAAGCTCATATATAATCCACAAATTAAGCAAAAACCGCGGTACATACTGTATTTTACTCGAAATACAATTTCCAAACCATAAAAAAATGCTAAATATATAAAAATTTTCAATTTCCAGAAACCGCTTTTAAAAATACTATAAGATTTTAAAATTTTGTAAATCATGACCTTTAGATGCTTTATCTGTTCTTACCTGTATTATAAATTGCTAATATTTCAATTGATGATGCATATATTTTCTCGAATATACCTGAATGACAAATGCGTAGATAAATTTATTTTAGATTTAGAAAAAGAAGATCTAAACTTCTAATGATATTATTTAATAATATTTTTATATTTGGGTAGAGAATTTGCGATTTTAGATGACTTTATATTTTTATATAAAAAACACCAAGTTTATGCTTTCAATAATTTTGGATAATTATGCTCACATTCTTTGAGACAAAAATTATCCCATATGTTATAACATGGGACGGTGTGGTTGCACGATATCATAAAAGGTACCTAAAGGAACTAGACGGCACGAACCAGGTTGAGGCATATACACAAACCTTGGGATTGAAAAAAACCATTGAATTCATAGGTCTCGAAAGAAGTAGGAGTATTGAAGAAGACCTTGGAGGGAGATGATAGCCGAAAGTATCTATACGCTGTGCATACAGAGAATCAAGCAAGCTGTGCCTGAGAACAAAAAATAAAATTACAACTATAAATTTAGCCCATAAAAAGAAAAAATACTTCACATTTCATGAATTGATCTGAATGTAGTGGCAATGCATAAAAAGAAAATTCATGTAAAATTTTACAACTATCAATAGAGTGCAAATTTCACATTTAAACCAAAAGAACTTTTTCAAAAGACAAAATGAAATTGAATAGTGAATAATGCCTAGCCGTTATTATTTGAATACGCGAGTCAGATCTATGCACACAGAAAAAATTCATTTTAATAATTAAAGCCATTTTTCTTGCTCTTGAGATGGATGATAAGTTGAGTTTGTTAAGCTACATAATGAAATATATGTTTAATGTATATAATATTTTGGCAGTAAGTTGATGTAGCTGGGTTTCTATATTTATTTAATGTAAGCAATTTAATTGTGCGTGAGGTGTCTTAATATGGTCTTGTTATATTCAACCCTTTTAAGCAAAGGTAATAGACAGAATTATATATCATATAATATTTTCAATTCAATAAAAGACAAAGAACAAAAAAATGGCAAATACGGTATTAAATATACCTCCTATGGATAAAACCATGCCTAGAAGAATATTATTGCGAGAATAACATAAATAGCACACCTTTTTAAACCGATTACGTTTGTCGAAAACTTAGGTATATATCGCAAAGGCTACGAAAAAATCTTAAAATGCTCCAATACAATATATAATACAATTATTTTGCCTTAAATAGAATGGCGAAACAATAATATATATTAACCATGTATAAATTAAGATCATATTTGTGTGTAACTAGATCTAAAGCAAAACCATGCATAATTTTTACATAAGATAGAATCGTAGAAAAATTTATTTAAAGAATAAAAAATATATGGTTAAGTTCTTTTAAATAGCCAAATCTGCCTGCCCCGTAATAAACATTGAATTTTTATATTGTATTCGGTTTCAAAAGAATTTTACTTGTTAGATGGTGTTTTAAATGCTAGAAATATAACAAGTTGGGGCTGTAAACATGAAATAACCACGAAAACAGTTTATATAGAGATATACACTTTATTATATTAGAGGTTAAGATAGTGGTATCGATAATATATAAAATTTTTATTGATTTAATAGAATGCCCATGTTTAGATAGATTACAAAGTAAATAATATATTTTCTATCGATTTAAAAATGAAATATTTTTTGATACGTCTAGAATTAAAAGAATAATTTCGGGTCATAATTCAATATACTATAAACAGAATGTAGCGCCTTGACGAAATTTGATTTTTAAAATTCATGAAAAATGATAATTTCAAAGTAATAATTTTAATAAATATTCAGCGAAATATAATAAAACGTTTAATTTGATATGCGGTGAATGCAGTATTATAAAAGCAATATTTGCCTTATAAAAAAAATAGTTTTACAGAAAAATATAAATGCAATTACGATATGCTTGCCTTATACTACCCAAATTTTTTTAAATAGATCAAAATAATGAAAATATCGGATGCAAAATATTTTTATATGGTCTATATACATTATTTATTATTATTATTTTAAAATTTAAATCAATAAGTCCCTAAACAAATATATTTCATCAAAAAAATATACGAATAATTAAATTAAAAAGAGTAGATATTTTTTTACATAAAAACGCATGGTTTTATTTTCTAATTATCAAAAAATAGTTTTATCTTGAAAATTTATGAAAAATTACGAAATATTTAATTTTATGTTATAAACGGCTAAATTGTGAGTCTTCGCCAATTTCGTGTTAGTCTTGTCTGTGATTTATCTGCCTCTATTTTAATATTACTGTATCCTGTGGCTTTTCTAAGCGAATAACTAGCAATTGGTTTATTCGTAGGTCCATCTGTGGCTAAGCTATCATAACTCTGGGATAATTTTGTTTGTTGGTGAGCTTGGTATGTAGTTGGAGATGCCAAAATTGATGTTAGAGTAAAACAGAAATAAATGTTTTTCATGATAAAGGAATCGAAAAAAATTAATATAAATACATATTAATCTAGATAAAATACTTTAATCTCTCAGATTTTTTATCGATTATATTTTATGATAAATATACAAATATATCATAAAGAAATTACAATTTATTTCTAAGAATATGCTGGATAATAATTTTTTCTACGATTAAAATCCATGTGACTTATAGTTTCGCCTTTTATTATTAAACAAACGTATGTGTGTATAAAGGGAAGATATCGTCAAGAGTAGAAGCCTTGAAGAAGATGGAAGAAAAAAATATATAGCCATGAGTACGGAGATGGTGCGCCGACGGGAAATTATTCTGATTATGTTTAAAGAGAAAATGAAATTAAAATGCTGATTGTATCCATGAATAAAAATATAACGAAAAAAAGAAAATTTTATTCATATATTGTCCAGATATCAAAAGTTTAATATATTTTGATTATTTTTTTTAGAACCCGATAATATTTTTCTAATGCAGCTATAAGTGTATTAAGGGCATAAAAATGCGGTTAATACATTTTTATGATAATATATTGTTCATATTTATTTCGCTTGTTTTAGAAGTCGATTGTGGTTTGATGTCTTTTTATGAAATCAAAATTTTTGCAAATCATCTATTTTTAGTCAATGGGTTAAATTTTTTTTAAGAATCCATCTACTGAGAAGCAGCCAGCCCATTAATAATATTGCACAACTTCATTATGCATCTTTTGATTCAGTCTCCTTTTTATCTTCATCAATTTCGCTTCTTCCGTCAAATATATGTTTTATAGTGTCTTTCGACAAATATTTTGTATTATTTTCTACTTTCAGACAAATTTATATTGATTTTAAAAAATTTCCACAATACAAACATAAATTTTTCATCATTAAGATTGTTATTATCTTTACACTTTTTTTTATCAATGTCTATACAATATCAACTAATAATAAATTGATTAAAATGCTATAATCTCTTACTTTCTGATTTTTTCGATAATGTTTTGATCATTTCTAATTTAATGATGATTTTTAAATAATATATGCTGTCAAAATCCTATATTTCGAATAATATGAGAACAAATTTAGTTTGTTTGTGTTTAAACCATGCAAATTAACGATCGAGCGGGGAGCTTGTTATTGAACCTAATTAAACTTCATTACTTCAAGAATTTTTATCTATCGCTCAAACACATCTTGAATCAATAAAAATATAAGACAATAAAAAATGTTATTTTACTTGCAAATAGATATTTCACAATGCTAAAAATAAACTTTGTTTATAATTCATTGTTATAAAATATAATTCAATCTTATCATAAAAATAGAATAACCAGCGAGATGCTTTAATTATATTTTTTTACATTTGTTTAAAAAATTTATATAATTGTAATTATTTATTGGAAAGAGCAGATTTGAGCATATGCACAAATTTTTGAATGAAATAAAAATAGAAACACAGATGTAAAACAAAGAAAAATTTTAAAATTAGTTTTCGCAATAAATTAATATCTTTCAAATAAAGATTTAAATATCAAACATAAAAAACTTTCGACCCGATTCAAATGTTTTATCGATCATTCACTATTAATTTAAAAATTACGTACCATATTCCAAATCAGGGAGATATTATATGGTAGTTTATAATTATGCATCAGCCGTGGAAGAAAAAAAGGGACTAAATGCTCTTCGTATATCCATTCTTGTAATTTACATGATTACTTCAATTTTGATGTTACTTTACAGTTTTCTATGGGGATGGTACTCAAATCCTGAAATGCTAGAAGATGGTCAATTTCGATTAATTGAAATAATTATTAACTTAATGGTTTTTTTATTAATCTATTGTTTTTGATGTTTATACTACTTAATGCGAAAGGAAGTATATTATCATATATATTATAATTTATGGGTTAATTTATTTAATGGGTGAAACATAAAAATCAGAAGCAGAGCACTACAAAGACAAATCATGCGAAACTGCAGCTGTAGCCGAGCAAAAAATAAAGTGTTGGCATTGGAACATGCGCAATCCACCTTTAAAACATCAACAAGACATATGACGATAGAATAGATCTTCGCGTCAACAGAATCTTCTTTGGATGAATGGGTATAAGATGCCTATGCGGCAATACTAATACGCTATCATCGTATGCCACGCTTCGGATGGGAGAAACACCAAAAATAATACAACGGAAAATTCCAATGTAATATGTTCCAACAGGAACTCAAAAGAAGAGCGATGAGAATATTAATAGACCAAAATGGAAGGAAATAGGTTGTCAAAAGATTTGATGCCTAAAACGTCAAAAACTCAAAAAGAGCACAATTAAGTGATTCATCCAATTTTAGAATTGCAGAGTATAGAAGAGTCGACTTGTGTAGAAGGGAATTCAATAAATATACGAAATTTAAAAAAGGCAAACATCGTTGAATTTGAAAGGACAAGCCAAATTCCATGCTACAAAGTTGACTCTAATATTCTCCAAACCATATATATTATAATAGGGATAATTACATTCACCCAGAATCCCAAGAATATGTCCGATGTTGCAGTATTGCTACAAACCGCACAACAGACCTACAAAGGCCTCACGACAAAACCGAAAAATGACAACCAATATATTTTAGAAAAAATACAGCATTTGGAAAGAAAAAGAGATGGACTAGAATTATATAAAAATAAACGCAGTGAAGTTAAAGAAGAAGAAGTAAAAAATTAAGAAAAATAATGCGACCAAGAAATATGATCTTAGACATAGATGATCATCTTAAAAAAAAAGAAATGTTTATACAGAAAAGATCAGAATATTAAAGAGAAATATACAGTAGTACAAAAAGAGATGTGACTTTACCAAAGAAAATAACTGCTTTGAGCTTAATGGAAGACTTTTTTTTTTACTGAGAATCTACTCAAAACAAAAGTATACAAATGAAGCGCAAGATGAACAAATCAAAATATTTTTTGATATAGTACGAAAAAGTAAATGGAAATCACTACGGAAATAATTATAACGATTACCTATGTCCCTTTCAACCTGTCGAAAAACAGGACAATATAAGCTTTATAACGGAGGATAAATTTAATAATAAAAAAAAAATATCTGCCAAACTTTAAAGCTGCAGAACCAGATTGAATCTTTGATTTCTGCATTAAAAAAATGACGAGCCTTTATAAATTTATATATCAGATTTTATCGGATGAATGTTTGCAAAATAAAACTAGTGAAGAATGGTTTTACTCAGGTACGACATATCTAATACCAAAAGAAAATGTCAAAATAGAAAATGAATTCAGGCCAATCACATGTATGTTTAATTTATATAAGTTAACGACAAAAGCGGTTTCAAAAATCATTCAATATGAAGCGGAGACAAGAAAATGTGTTTGCAAAAAGGCATAATAGAACAACATTGCGCGTTTAAGTAGCACAAGAACAAGCTCTTATTAATATTGCGATTTATAAAAAGCATTAAAATAATCTATACACAAGGTGGATTAATTTAAAAAAGGCATTTGACTCAATAGAACATAACTACCTACATGCATGTATTGTACATTTTAATGCTACTGCATAGATAATGTCTTTTATAAATATTGAGTACAAGCAAATTATGCATATCTTAAAGGTTAAATAGAGAAGTTAACAAGCATAAACAAATACATAGGAAATACTACAAAGAGACAGTCTGTCAACTTTATATTCGTTTTATGCGATGATCCCTTCAGAGACTATTACATGAACGCTTTAGGGGGGTGGTGCAATTTTTGATATAAACTCTTATACAAGTAATAATCATCTATCATAGATGCTTTCAAATAAATTATAAAATTCCGGAAATACAAATACATGAAGGCTGAAACATTAACCTTCTTTGTTATATTAGGCCTTTAAATAAACATAAAAAAGTCTGCCACTATCCATATAATATGCGCAGATGTAGCAACATTCATTCTGAGCCACAGCGGCCAATAAATATCGTCTAGCAATAGAAAATAGCAAATCAGAGCCTAAGCATGAAACTTTTTAAAAAATTGCAGAAAAAACACCGAATCGATCAATAAATTTGTGTATGACTATACTGTAAGCTTTTGATTTTTTTGAAGCAGTCAATGAAAATACAATATTACACATAAATTACTATACAGGTGTGTTTGAATTAGAACCTTTAGAATACATTAAACTTGATGACGAGAAAGAGATATTAAAAACAAATTTTTTATTCACCTCTAGGCTAGTAATCAATAAAGATTATATATTTGGAGAAATGAACTAGACGCCAGCTATGCAATATGTAATTAAAATCCGAAAATATGATCTACCCGCTAAAAAGGTATTCAAAAACAGTAAAAACAGTTCACCAGGAAGGGATCTAAATTTAAAAGTAGAAAAAGATAACAATGCACATATTTCACGATTTAGAAAAAATTTTTAAATAAATATCATGTCAATATCACCTACTCCAAGACACTGAAAAGGCTGCAAGAAAGTCTATTGTTTAAAATAAAAGATAAACTATTGCATCAAAAACCTTTTGAAGCCAAGTATAACATTATGGTTTATACTATTGCATCATTAAGATGAATTTAAACAGCAACATTAAAATAAGTGCAGCAGGAATATTCTGTTTTATTCGTGTCGGAAATTTGTTTTTTGATGAGAGAATAAAATACTCACATTTTAACGAAGCCATGAAAATAATTGATCACCTTGCAACAAGATGCAAGTCAATGTTAGGGCATGATTACACGCGGAGGCACACAAAATCGTAAGATGTCTATATTTCTTTTATCAAGACGATAAAACTTCAAGAAAACCAAAAAGATCAGAACCCACTCAGTACAAGAGATCTGCGAAAAGGAAAATGCAGAAATAAAAATTGATACCTAAATAATAACAGTTATTTGAATCAAACACAATAGACAAGATATTTTTCTATGCGATAAAAAATTACACGTGAGCTCGTTGTTACAAACAATATAACTATCGTTGAAAACTTTAATGGAGATGAAATGAAAAATATAAGGATTATGACATCTTGACAAATGAACTTGGTTAAACTTACAAATTAAAGACAAGAAAAATACCGTTTGTAATGACTTGGGTTAGAGTGGTTACAAAATTTCATAAAAAATATATTTAGGAGTGCAAAATCTCGGACGAAGACGAAGCATATATTCAAGCTCTCCCCCTTTGCAAGACACTATAACTAATCTCATTTGAAAAAAGAAAAGCAGTTGACTAAGATAGATCAGGGGTGGTGTCGAATTATGTATCAAGGAGTTGTGTAATTTAACCAATATACTGACTACGTCTAATTTGGTAAAATCGATAAAAAAAATTAACCCATAAATTAAAAATCAATGATTTGTAATATAAAATAATATATTCATCTTAAAATATTAAAAATACGATCATTATATGAAAATTGTAGGTTTTTTTTGAATTCATTACATAAAAATAATAAAACTATCATACGTGTAATAATCAATATGGGAATTTAGCTTCAACTAGCCAAAAAATACACTATAAACTACTAAAAAGAAAGTATAATCGTTTCATGAGTTTATATTATTGGCAAATATATAACCAAAATGTTTAAGGTGGCATTAATTTTAGAAATGTTCTTTCCTTTAGAATAAAAATTCCAATAGTTATTCTTCATTGATAATATTGTATTTATGTTTTTTTTTGAGCTTGAAAAAATTATGTGTATAACTAATAATAACGTGATTTTTATTGGATAATCCCGTATAAAAAATTTACTGCCTGATGAGAGTACGCACTCACATGAAATTTACCAATAGATTTATGATTTTCTATGTCAATAATCTATTTTATACATAATTCATTGACTATATTGATTTATTAATTATTACATCATGAATATGCAAAAACAAAATGCAAATGACGTCAAAGACGCATGCTTTTGTAAAGATTCTTGTTTTTGTTATATCATACATGTTCCCCACAAATTTCTAATCAATGTTTTTTTTACAGTAAATTGCCTAATATCGAACTTAAATTCATATAGTTAACATATGACCTGTAATATATAAATATTTCATAAAAAGCACATATGCTATTCTACAAGCTTAAGTCTATTTTTTTCGGATAGGAACTAATATAAATGGCAAATTATTTTATTAAAAAATTTAAGATCTTGCTAATGGCATCATAATCGGTAAATTTATATTTGAAGATGTATTTTTATTTTTCTTTCCTCATTTACACAGCAATAAAAAAACACAAATAATTATAATCTCGTTTAAACAATTATGTAAATTATTTGTACACATTATAAACATGGCCGCCTATCATTTAACCAAACTTTATGAGTAATCAGGATTGACATCAGAATTCCTATTGATGCTGTAATACATAAAAACTTAAGATGTTAGTCAAATGAAGGACATTTTTAGATATAGAAAGCCATATATTTTGGTATTTTCTTTAAACTGGGGTTTTATGTTTTATTTATGGTAGATAAGATACATCGATATTTAAATGACAAATAATAATTGAAGAAACAAACATATTGAAACTTCATTATATTTAGATGGCAAATAAAATGTTTTAAGGCTAAATCTAGTAAATTTATACAGAAATACCTAATCAAAAATATATATTTTCTATATTATCAAAGATTTAATGTATATAAAACATATTAAGTTTAGTTTCATGGGTTCATATTGGTTATTTTAAGTTAAGCTAAAAAATATTTGCACATCAAACGTTTCTGAACAGTTTATTATAAGATTATGAGGAAAAAATCAGATCACAATCATACTAACAAATAAATCCTTCTAAAATAAATGATAATAAATATTTGTTTTCTGTTTTTTTACCCCCTAATTTATGATATTATGTGGTTAATATTTGTGTAATGTGATTAAACGATTTTAAATCATTTTGTTTAAAATAACATATATGTATATAAAAAATCGAAGAAATTAAACATAATTAATATAATTTATATGCATTATTTTATAAAGAGGGGTAAAGATTGTTTTCATGTCAAAATTGAATGGTTACGCAATACAATTGTGTCCGTAAAATCTTATCGTATAATATGGGTGTTTTTGATTCATAATAGAATGACATCTACATACAAAGATATGTATAATTTTAACTCGAAATGATAGGTTTTATCTTTCAAATTTGTTTACTGTGCTAAAATGCAAGAATAAAGTATAACTAGAACTAAAAAAAATTACAATTTGATTCTTACTTGAATGTATTTTTTATTGGATTAATTTTGCCACGTGTTTTAATATATGAAAAGTTTATGCTAGTAAATGTATTTTCAAATTGTAAAACGCCTAAAAAAGCCAGGAAGACGCTTAAAACAGGGTATAGAGCGAATAAAACAATTTAAAGAATATTTATTTGTTTAATTAATTCAACTTGATTGATCTTAAAAAAATCACAGATACCAATCTAAAGCAGTTTATGGGTTGAATAATGTTTATAAAAGTGAAACATATTATTTTTTACTACCATTAATGTGTGTAGTATATATTTAAATATAGTTTAGATGTAATGATATATAAATTAGTTTACAAAAATCATATACTCAGATTTATCGCTTATAAAATTCATTTCAAATATATAGTTCTAAAAATGTCTAAATTTAATCGTATCTATCCATATAATATGTTTACTGCTAAAATAGAAGTCTTTAGCATATGTTTATACTAATTTTTTTTGTTGAAATTGTATCATAGATAGATCTATCGTAATATAACCAACAAATTTTTAAACAAAATTGCATGGTAGTTTTACTTTTACCACGATAATTTTTTGTAATTATTTCAAAATAAAAACGATAGCTATGGTGTCTGGAAAGCATATCATGATGGTAATAAGAAATTTATTCCTTTATAAATAGTATATTAGCCACGTTTCATCAAAAAATTTTGTTTATGAATTTATGTGGGCAGTTCTGAAAACTTGTAAAAAAATATATTAATTTATTTTCTTATAGAAACAAAACCTTGGATTTTGAAGCATTATATAAATTAAAAATTTTCTCATTGATCAATATAATATCAGAAAATGGATTATAAATATAGAACATACAAAGTATATTTAAATGATGTAATTAAAAAAATAATATGAAATTAATTGATCTTTCAATGTTTATAAATGGATGATGTTGGAATAAATATTTAGAATATGGGTCAAATAAAACTCAAGCGTTTTTGTTTGATTTTTCTTTCCAATGAAAGCGGTTTCTCGTCACGATTTTTAGCTGTTCTATGATTGTAAATTATATATATTACGATATAAGAACAATAATAAGCATGTACAGATACATGAAACTAATGGGCTAAATATAATGTTATTTTTTTATAAATAGAATGACTTGGATTGCGTGGTTTTATCGTGATTTTTGCAAACAATATTTACGAAGATGTAGAAATACAATGGTAATATTCTCAATATATTTTTTTCTTAAAGAAATATAAAGATGTTAAAATAGAAATCAAACATAGCATTTAAATATTACAGGTTTATAGAATATTAAATGCAAGAACTACTTTTAAAATTCATGACCATCTTAGTATATAGTCGGGAATGCAAATAATCATCTTATTTTTTTATAAAAAAACCTTGCTAAATTAAAAATAAAATATAATATTTTTTAAATGCATCAATATATTTGATTGATTTGTTTACTATTTTATCGACTAATAAAAAGGGATTATTTTCTTATTGAAAATAAAAGTTCACATAAGATAAAACATTTTGATCTAAGATATGATAATAAAATCCATTTTTTCTATATAAACTAAAACATGAAAGTATAAAAAAAAGAAAAAAATGTTTGGTCAATATGCAATTCTATAAATTTATTTTTTTATATAAATAAATTAGAAAACTGGTATTTAAACAAAGAAATGCGCTATTTTTTATATCATAGTCCAATTATCTTGTGTCTATTTTTTTTTTGCAATGGAAGGAAGAAATTTAAAAGCTAATAACTTATGAAAAAATGAATTTCAATTTAAATTTTTAAATGAAATAAAATCAGCTTTAGGAGACTAAGATATAATCGGAATCTATAACTCCATTACAATAAAACAAGAATACATCTCGTATTCACATATTTGGTATAAAAATTAATACTGAACATTTTTTAACATACTTTCTAAACATCATTTAATATTGGCTCAAAATTTTATTTTTCAAAAAATAAAAATATTGCAAAGATTATACTATAGAATAGAGAAAAAACACTGAACCTACAAACCTTGAAAGAAAAAAGTATCATGAAAGATGTAGAGAAGCGGATAAAGCCATAATTATATAAAGAATGTGTATACGAGAAATCAACCATGATATGTTTTAAGAGATGATATAAATACATAATCAAATTCAAATAACAATAAAAAATTAACAAGGGAGATGAAAAAATATTTTTATAAAATAAAAAGAGCTTCTGAGAATCTAAATCGAGCATTTGAAATGCCAAACACAATCTATGCGATCATTATTATAATTTTTTTAAATTTTACTTCTTAAATTTAAGTAACTTGATTTGGCAACTAACCAGAATGCTTTTTTTGATATATTCAAGAAGCATGATATATAAATATAATTCTCTAGTAATTATTTTTTACAAATTATGATAAAAAAATTAAAACTAAGGTTAATTACGAAATCCAGGGAAAGAAAAAAGTAAATTTTTTCTTTTATTAAGGTCTTTAATACGTCTATGCCAAACCATACAAATTTAAATGCTAATAATTTAAAAAGAGCCAGTATAAATCGATTTGTACCATTAAAATTTAAATACGTTATACATAAAGGTAAATTATTTATGTTTTTTTTAGTTTCTGTTATAATAATCATATAAATTTTCTGATAATTTTATAATAACTATATGGTTTATTAATTTTTAAAAAATAGAGCATGGTCTTAACTTAAATAGAAAAACCATGTTGTTTATATTAATATAATCGATCCATTCTTTTGGCTTTACATGAGCAAAATTTTCTTTTATTCAATTGCTTAATATTTTTTCGAAACATATTTTTTAATCTTTTCGACATCTTTCGTTTAAATATTATTTATTTATAGGTTAATTTTATTTTTATCTAATTAGACGTGGTCAGCCCATTGGGAATATTACACTGTTCCTTTATGTATCTTTTGACACCTTCCCCTGATCTATATACATTAACAGCTCTTTTTTCCTCAAATGAGATGAGTTCAATTTTAGCGAAGATAGAGAGATTGGATGAATGCTTCTAGATCGTCCTAGATCATGAACTCCTTAATATATTTTTTTATAAAATTTCAAAACATTCCATCCCAAGTCATTATATTTTTGGATATTAATATGCCATTTATATTTATTAGACTCAGATTACCCGAAATGACCTATCAAAAATTTTAATTTATTGTTTATGCCGTTGACTTGAAATCCGTGTTGTTACACCAAATAATTTTCATTTGATATTACTTAATAATTTGTGCAAGAAATAGACTTCAGATTCTATGACGATAACCAAAACGTATAGAATAGACAAAAAATTATTTTTGGTATTTTTTTAATTTCAGCGTAGCGCCAATTGATTACCTAAGAACAATGCAAAAAATCGATTATAAAAAAGATATCAGCGGCATTTTTTTTATTAAATCTTTAAAAAGCTAGAATTACTTTATCGCATCAAAAACACTCAACCACATTCGTCAAATTATTTCGATTCGACCCAAAAATTATTTTCTAAAATCAACAATATTTTATATTATTGAATAGATTCATGTAAATTTAATAACAGTATAAAGAAACGTAAAGTGGATTATAGATGCACATTATCATCCACATAGATTTGATTCCTCAAAGAAGCTTAAAAAAATATAAAAAATAAATTTGATGATCAAATTTATATAGAACGTAAGGTTATAAATTTTTGAAATTTCAGAATATTTACATGAAAGAAAAATTTAAAAAATAAAAAGTGCAAAAAATATGGATCTAATTTGTAATATTTATTGGCTGTATAAATCCAAACTTAATTATAAATTGTAAAAATACACCACAATAATTAAATATAAGATTGCGATTGAAATTATGAATTTTTATTTATGGGGGCATTTTATTCTTATTAATTTTTATTTTATTTTAGATTTAAATTGTTTTTTTAATATCTATTGAATTTTCACGCAGTATTATTAATGTTCATTAAAGCCTTTGAAAATTAAATTTGAAATTTAAAAAATTCATTAATGTTGATATTGATGTGTCTAAATAAGAAAAATATAACTATTTTAGGAAAGGTATAAACATCTAAATAAATATAACCCTATTATGAATCTAAGAATTATTTGAAACTAGTTTTATTGTTGTCGCTTACTTCTGAGGAGCCCCACGAGAGTTTGGAATATCGGTATCGTACTTTATATTACTTCCATTATCGAACATGGATTTTTCATCTTTCATCTCGTCTTTGTTTTCTTCACTCATGTAATACTGAACATTGTTATCCATCATTGGTGCGTAATATCCGTGTGAAGGATATAGCATAGCCGCACTAGTATTCTTTTCATAGTCATAGTTTCCACTCAGTGGTGTTTGAAAATCGCCAAAGTTGGGTGTTGCCATATTATAGTCCTCTGCAAAATTGTATCCAAAATTAAAGTCTGGTGGAGGTGGACCATATGTAAGAAATGGATCTGGCTGTGTGGGATTAAATGCGTCATAATCTAGGAAGTTATGTGTTTCATCGAGGGGTAGCATGGCTTCATTCCCAGATCGTTGTTTTTTTGAATTGCCATTAAATTGTGGGTTTCCTATCATCGCATACGGATTATAGACATTTTGTTCCTTTGGTGTTCTTTTATTTCTTGCAGCTGTTTTGACTGAGCTTTTCTTTTTCAAAGTCTGCATTGGTCTTCCAAAAGCTACAGGTTGAGTATGGTAAGGATCAACACTATCGACAAAGTTTTGGGATGCAATATTGTTCATATATTTACTGTAGGTGAATAAATTGGTTTCACGCCTCAAGTCTCTTTCAAGTGCATCACAAAACAATGCATCATGAGGGACAGAGTACCAATAGAAGACTTTTTGTTTCTTTTGCGTTCTTATACAACCATTCTTATATAAAAACTCGAGGAAGTCACTTCTTGGTCCTTCAAGGGCTGCATCGATTCCAGGTTTCAAATTTCTTAAATCGGAAAACACACCTTCTTCGAATTTCTTGAGTGATGCTAGTTGTCTGCCTGCATTTTGAAATCTCCAGCAAAGAATTTTTACTATGTCTGTTCCTGTTATATAAAAATGCATGTTCCACAAAACACAGTGTATATAATCACCATTTTTCAGCTGAAACTTTCTGATCTTTTCACCCTCTCTAAATTCTTTTGGTGCATTCAGAAGAAATGCAAACAAGTCTTTGTCGCCTGTTACATTAACATTCATATTCATATTCGTGTTGATGTTGTTGTTCATTTCAACTATGCTAATTTTATTTATTTGTTTATTTATAATTAATTCTGTGAATTGTGAGACAATAATTTGAAACACATATTTACATTAATTTGTTTGGATAGATCAGCAATTAATGTTTAATAATCAATAAATAATATTACATTTAATGCTAAAAAAATACAGTTTTATTAACACATTTTTGAAGAACCAAACATTTTCTTAATTTTTACACTTGATTTACTTTTACAGCTATTTCTTGTTTTAGAAATATTAAATTAGATAGGCCATTTTGGGAAATGGAATATTATTGGTGTTGCGTCATTAAATTATTTTACATTATACATCAGGATATTGTAGTCGTTAAACCTTTAAAATTTCTAGATGGCTATAGAGATATATCACAATAGATAAATCCGGGTGATACATACCCATATAATTTATCTATTTAATTTATCAATGTATTAAAAGATCCATTTTAATATGCATTAGATAGCACAATATGCATTTAAAATGTCGTCATACCGTTAATATATTAATTTTAAATTTTGGATCACATAAGATATCGAAACATAGTGAAAATTTGACATGCCAGTTATATAATAATTATTGTGTTATCATGTTTACAAGAAATATTAGTCGTTTGAAATTGTCTTTTCGGATCCAATGTTTTGTCACGCCCCTTCTGAAGTTTTTTACGATCTGAAATTCAAAATGGGCATGGCCTATTTCAGCTGTAATTATAACATAAAATGATCATAAGCTTTAAAACCATTGAATTGCGAATATATTATCTAGTATGTAATTAAATCATAAAATGAGATCATATCTCATATATTTCAAATTTTGTATATAATAGCTGAAATTTCTATTATCAAAGATAGATACATTCTATTATTACCCATATAATAATCAAATGAAAATGTGCCGTCATAATATTGTGTATTGTTTCTTCATCTACCTTTAATCATTAATCATTTCCCCAGTAATATAATCATAAGCACTAGAGTCTTTTATTACAAATCTGCCAGTATTTTTTTGAAGAGTGCAAAAAATATGCGCCTATAAATTTAAAAAATAATTTCCTCAATTCTATGATCTCAGATTTATGCCTTGAAATTTCTAAAGTGCATTCGACCAGCATATTTTACGGAGAACATTCTTCTTATCTATGATCATATTTATTTAAGTTTTGATCTAACTGGATTATTTCTTCTTAATAACTAAAAGTAGTTTATTTTATATGTTTATATTCTAGATCATGTATGTTTTAATTTTCCCTCGATAAAGTGGGTGCATCTTGTGCATCATAAAAATCTGGTAAAATTTTTCTTTATAACTTTTAGAAAAAAATGTTTCATCGATCTATAAGGTAAAATTTTTTTCCAATAAATTTATTTGTTCTTTTACGATACACGATTTTTATTTTAGAAACGCTTTAATATATTAATATAGTATTTCGCGTCTAAAGAGTATAAAACCGGTGTTTAATTTTAGAAATACAAGTATTATATTATAAATTTGTTTTCAATATACACTCACAATATGTTTAATTTTATTTTGAAAAATTGTATGCCTATATGCACCAATAATGTTGCTATTTTGGACACGTATTCGGAAATTTATATGTTTTACAAGAAAAATAACGTATCAAATTTTTGATTTATGTAGAAACAACATGCTCAACTTTATATTTTTAAAAACATTTTTTTTACGCATTTTGGTTTTATATATTTAACTTCAGTTTTTTTAAAAATCAAAACCTCATTTTAAGCTGTTATTATACTATGGAATATTAATTAAATTAAATTATATTAATATCAATATAATGCTAAAAAACATAACGCGAAGCACAAAAACCATATAAAGACATATATAAACATTAATATTAAAAAATAACATACATGTAAACAAAAAATTTTGTTAAGTAGTGCTTGTTATAATAAAAATTTTGGCTTTTTTTTTATTAAAACACTATTCAAATAATATATTTATAAAAATTAACCTAGAATACATATATGAAATCTTAGACAAAATTATAACCTTTTTTTATTGCTATTGTATTAAGGATATAAAAACGTGACAGTCATAGATAATAAGATATAATATCAAGGTCGTATAAAAATTTCCACATATGTTAAAGATTTTTAGGCAAGACATGTATTTTGCTTTGAACTTACAAGACAAGGTAACAACATAATAATGTTTAAAAAAATACAAGCATAAAACATTTCGAAAATGGTGATAAAGTAACTTCAAATGCTATCATCTGATCAGTTGTGTTAATAATCATTTTAATCTTATATATTTAGAAAAAAATAATTTCTGCCTATAAAGAAGTCAAAAGTTAAATATTTATACATATATACTGCTAAGCATAATCATTTTAAAAAATAAACGAAGTGTATATTATCAGTAGCTATAATCCCTCTAAAACCACACATTGTTTTATAACATTGAAGTTTTAATCAATTTTTTTTACAATCAAGTAACATGATGTCAAATTAATAGGATATTTTATATTTTTTTTTTCGTATTCTTAGTATATTGTTCCAGAAACGAATTTTAAAGATAATTCTATAAAATATGAAAAGTGTGAGAATTAAGCCTTATTTTTATTTATTTCATAACATTATATGCTACAAATTAAATTGAAATCATTTTTTCAAGCGAAACTTTAACAAACTAAATAAAATTTTATATTCTTTATTGAATAAATACAAGAAAAAATGTTTCAAAGGCACATAAAAACAAAATGAATTCTGGCTTGAAAAATTAGAAATAATTTATCCTTAACGGATTTCACCCAAGAACATACATTGCCTTGAATATTTCGGAAAGAGCTTTATTAGAAGATTGAAATGTTTAAGTTTTCCAACATGTATGAAAACATAATATTATTATTTTTGCAAGTAAATTAGTTAATAACTGTAGATACCATAATTATTTATGTAAAATGCCATTATTTTGTCAAATAAAAAATTAGATGGAGAGGATTCTTATAATTATTTTACTTCATAATTTATTTGTGCAAAAGTGGCAAAGTATAAATAAAGTGTCTTTACGACTATACTGTTAAAATAGGGAATTTATCAAATGAAACGTATATTTTTTTAAAATCGATTCACGAAAAAATCGTAATCTTAAAAACTAAATGATTGTAGATTTTATAGCTTCCATGCGCAAAAATAAATTCGCATATCCAAGTTTGGAGATATTACTTTAAAAATACAAATATTTGTTATATGAGCACAAATAATTTTTTCTTCAACAATTTAAAATCTATTCGTGATAATAGACGGAGATGATCTTTTATCTTCTTTAATAAGGTTTTTTCTAAACGCGGGTAAGTTAAATCACGAATATTGGATATTCAAGCGCGTGATGATTGCAACCATTTCAATATAAATTTTTTTTGTTAAAATAAGTGATTTATAGAGAATGAAACTGAAAATTTTAGCATCAATATTAAATCAAGCATACAATTTTCACATAGCTAATTATCTTAAAACAGATCAAAATTTAAGTCGGATGAAAAGGCAAAAAACCAGAATTCGATGATATTTTAGTCAATTAAAAACATTATATGTAATTATTTATTCACAAAAAAATAATATATGGCTTTTTCCTATTTTAAAATTAGATGTACAAATTAAGTTTGAAAAAATTTAGTTGATGCTTTTAGAATGTCATTTATACATATAATAATATATACTCTGCATTTTGTTTTATTAATTTTTTATAATGCAAAAAGCTTTATAAATCTTCTTATTTCGATTACGCAATCTTTTCTCAATTTTTGGACTTTAACACGTTTATGTGTAGACCAATAACTTTACTTTTAAACTAAAAAATAAAATATAGCCAACAATTTTATGTTCAAATTTATATTTTTTGTAAAATTATATAAAGCCATCCATCTGTATATATAATTTAACCCGTATTTATATTTTTACGAAGTATTTTGACTGGTTTTGTAATATCTTATCTTAACATAAAGTTCAAATTTGTTCTATAATTTGCTCTTTCTATATCTAATCACCTATACGCCTTTAACTCGATTTCCTTAATTGTATTTTATTTTGTATATTTTAGTTTAACTGCTTGAAGTAGCAAATTAGCTTCCTTAATATTTTTTTACAGACGTTTTACATATATTAAACACATCGTTGGGATTCTCTTGATCATTTACAGAAGCTTTTCAACATACTTCCCACTCACTCTTAATTCCCGTGATTAATGATTGAAATTTTTGGACAAAATTTGAATTAAAATCTTTGCATTTACGAGCATCAAATATATATTTCCATGTTTCTTATTGTAGTAAGCTTCATTTGTATTTCGCTTTTTTACACCCATATTATTTATTTTTCACATCTAATATTTACTCTCAATATAGTAAAACGCATTTTATTATTTTTAACATAAATAAATTAATTTTTAGAGTATTTGATATCTTGTTTCATTTCTTCATACTTTTAAAATACGACATTCCTCATTAGAAGAGGGCTTTAATGCGTCATAAACATTTTACATTTCATCTACTTAGTTTATGAAATGAAAATCTTTCCCAAGAAAATCCACATGTAAATTTTTCTTTTTATATTTTTACATACAATTTAGACATTAATCTAGCTTTAATATAGTATAAAATCATAGTTTGAGTGATGCTGCTGTTCATTAAATTAAGCCATAAATTTTGAAAATTAACAAGCGAAATATAGTAAAAAAACTATCATAAGAGATAAAATTACGTGAACGCGATCTTTTGCAAATATTTTATTCATTGATTGCTTTAATTATTGAAAAATGATCTACAAAGAGAAAACAAAACATTGTTCGCTTAATTTATTTTTGTGTTTTTTTATATTTTAATAAGAAAATTACCAGCAAAGAGGTGTTTTAAACAAAGTATGTATTTTAAACATAAAAAACTTGGTTTATCGTAATTATTGCATTGTTTATACCAAATAAATAATATCGTTCATAAATTTTTATGTAAAGTAGAGGCCTACAAGTTGACTTTTATGAGCAATTTAAATAAATTATTCTATTTATGCTTAAAATATTGTTGTTCTTTCGATAAGTGCGTTCAAATATTTAAATACCGCATACAGATATCTTTCTTTCTTTTTATATTCGTAGAAATTACTTAATTTTGTCAACCATATCTATATTGCAGTTTTCTCTATTGTATTTTGTATAATGTATAACGTTTCATGTAGGTTTATGGGTTTTATGATTCAAAAATCATGTTGTATCAAGTTTTATTTGCATTTAAGCAAAGAATTTTTATATTGATATCGTATTCTAATTATTATCGCATATTTTTCTCATAGATAATTCGGTATTTTTTTTGTAAACATATCAAGTTCAAATTCGTTATTTGTCTAGCTACATATTAAATTTTTATTAAATTGTAATAAGCTTCCAAAAAATAAATAAATTATGGTTTTCATTATTTCTTAACTTTTATATTTCATAATTATACAATTCGATGCAAAAAATCTAGAAATAAGGTTTTTTGAACTCGTTACAATACCTTTTAAACTAGATGATAGTCTTTAAACACAATTACAAATTTCAATATACCCATTGGTCATATGTAGATGCTTGAAATAATATTTAAATCTGTTTTCAATTGCAGAAAATACAATTTATTGTAATGATCAAAAATATTATATTTTTTACATTAAAAGCTAATTTGTGTATGCCAACGAAAGATGTTTATTTTGCTTCTATGCCTAGATCTTACATTTTTTTTATATTTAAATCTTGAAATTTTATCATGTAATTATTTCTAATAACTTATACTTAAGCTTGAAAATATCTTTTACAGTCAACTGCACATTTTATGAGTCTATTAATAAAGTTTTCATGATATTAAGAGAAAAATACTAAACTTTCGAAATATGAAATTGTATGAATGGTTTAATAGATTCTCTTTTTTCATGAAAGACAGAAAAAGAGATACAATTCATCATATCTGAAGCATATTTTGCTAAAATATAATTCAGCTCAAGGCTGTAAAAGTTATCACCGATACAAATTTTTTAAATTGTATTCAGAAAGAGATAATTAATGTAAACTATATAAGTATATCTAAAAATATAGTTATTATATTTTCAATTAAAAAATTTACTAGAATAAGGTATACAAATCATATCGTAAAGATTGTTAGTTAAACATATTGTTAAAAAATTATTAGGGCTGACGAAATTAACCTTTTTTCTTCTCTATTTTATGTTTTTTTATAAGATTAATGCAATTTTTTAAAGCTAATGAATAATCAGGTGGTTAAATCTGCTTGATAAAACACAACTACTTTTATAAATAAACTTGAATGTCGTCTCTTATTATAAAATATCTGTGATTTTATGCAGAAAACTATACATATTTTTATAACTTATTTATTTTTGCTTCTAATGCACTTTATTAGAATTAAAAAATCAAAAAGAATTTCACAATTGAAGGCATAATAATAGACGAATGTTTTTTGTGAAGTCATAATGGGCAAAGAAAAAATAAGAAAGACAAAATATCTGCGTTATATATGATTAAAACATATAATGAAAACTTTCTACGTAAATTTATTATACTACATGCTAGAAAAAGCGTTAACTATAAAAGATTTTTATCTAAGAATAGAGTTTTTAAGTAATACACAAAAAAAGCTGATTGATTTCTATGAGAACAAGAATTATTAAGCTAAAGTAAATGTAAATTTACTAAAACGGGGATTAGATAAAGAGCCAAAGGTAATTAATAAGAAGTGCAGCTGATATGCTTATACTTTTTTTCGCATAATAAAATGACATGATCATTTAGGAATGTTTTATATGTAGATTAAATTTTATTCCTTTATACAGCCCCTTACAAGATATATAAATTTGATTAATCTGCTTTTATAGTATTAAATTTTCGTGTATCTTCTATAGGTAAAACAATTTACGTCTCTGAACGTATTTTGATTTTATTTATAAATTATATAATGAGGAAATATGAACGTACGGGAAAGATATACAAACAAAATTTTCGATTCTATTTTAAAATTATTTATGATTAATACATAAAAAATAGGCTAAGGTTAAAAACCCTGGCTTAGTAGAAGCATACATGTAAGTTCGCACACTTCGCAAGACACTTTAACTCATCTCATTTGAGAGAAGAAGAGTAGTTGATGAAGATAGATCAGGGGAAGGTGTCAAAAGATGCATCAAGGAGTTGTGCAATTTCCCAACATGCTGACAATGTCTAAATAGATAAAATCGATAAAAAGAAAATCAACTCATAAATAAATATCATATATGATTAATATAACAAATTCCATAAAAATACGAATTAAATTTTCCAATATTTCAATAAAATTATTTTATAAGTAAATATAAATAAACGCTATAATTTACCAAACAAATTTTCAATAAAATATTTGATGAATTGATATAATCACACACCAAAAGATAAAATATATCTATTGGCTATTTGATTTTATACAGCTAACGTTTATTTTGTAAAGATTTAGTTTGATTTTTATGATAATTTAGCCAATAATACATTATACCTTCTTTTTATTAGCCTTAACTTGTATCTTTTACCTTCAAGACTTATCAATTCATATAGTTATCTTACAATTTTTGTTCTTGGGTTTATTTCTGCTGGCGATTCTTAACCCTTGCAATACAACTTATAGAAATTAGTATACAAAAACTTTCAATTTTATGATACTAATATGCGCCGAATATACAATAATTAAAATAAAAACAGACTATTTGTATAATTGTTGTAAAATAAAATAATTTTATGTAAAAAGTTACAGTACAATAGTATAAACAGAAATTTAATGTGTATTTATTAAACTTGAAAATTTCATGTTTTAGTGTCATTTTATTAACACAAGCTGAATGTATCATTGAATATTTTAATTCTTTTAAGTGCATATTCATGATAATCGAAATCTTCACCGTTTCTTAAAAGCGCCCAAAGACCCCAAAACAAATGAGTAATAGGAATAAAAAACAAGATATCGTTTAGCTCGACATTTTTAGAAAAATTTTCATTGAATTTATATCCGTTATAATTTGCAAGAAATTCCTTCATTTCCCCATAATTAGGTATTTGAGTCAGATCTAGATCATATCCTGAATATTCCACAAAATGATTAGCAATATCAAAAGCCTTATAATTGAAATCACAGTATTCGAAATCAATAAAACTTATTTTTCCATCCTTATTTTTTATAATATTAGATGAAAGAAGATCATTATGACAAAAACCAACATCATATTTTTTGATTTGTAAAAATTCATCAATTTGATAAATTTTATTTTTTAATTCTAATTGATTTAGCAATTTATAATTATCTTTGTTCGCCATATCGAGCCATTTTTTTAATACCCTAATTAGACAAGGCTCATCTGAAAAATAAAGTTCATTTTGATAAAATCTTTCAGATTCTACACTTCCTATTCGTATAATTTTAGGTGAATGTTCATACTGGATTGGTATATTAATTTTAATACTATGCCACTCTTTCAATTTAGTGGCCATCTCGAAGGCATTTATTTTCATTTCATTATCTTCAAGTTCTTTGCCTTCAATAAATTCAGTGATCATACCATTTTCAAATAATAGAAGTATTTTTGGAGCAAGATCGTTTTTAGAAAGATGGTCAATTGCAAATCTTTCTCTTCCTCGATCAATTAATTCTCCATGAACAAATATTTTGAATATACACTTTCTTTGTGTTAAATTTGATATATTCTCTAAAATCATCTTTTCTTGGTCATCTCTACCTTGATTTTTATTTTGAAGTGTAGCAAGTGCAACCGTATTTGTATGTCCTTTTCCTAGTTGTTTTATTGACCAAGTTCCCTTTTCAACCATATTCAATAGAAAATTGATCTTGTCTGTTTCTATTAATGAATTTATCTTCATTATAATATTATCTTGGGGTAGTTTATTATTTTTATGTGTTGTTGCATCACATTTACAAAATATAATATTACAGTATCGTAGTTGCGAAAAGAGTATCTGTTATATATTATAAGCATATAAAAAATATGTTTTGTCCTTATGAAAATATCGTGCTAAGATATAATAACATAATTTTAATAAAAATAGTTTAATCACAAATATTCAGATATCAATCATCGATAACATCTATGTTTTTATCAAGATTATGGATACGTTTTTGGAAATAGTTTTTCTTAGCTAAAGATATTTAAGCCATATTTTGTATAATTTTAAATAAATCGAATCTATTTTTAAACCATTAAGAACATAAAATTATATTTCAAATTATTATATGAATTATTTTCTTATCTATTTACATAGTATATTCTAACTAGGGTTATTTTTTAGGCATCATAGAAAAGATTATACTTTGTAACAATGAACCAAGTCTATCTATTTGTAACTTATTTTTTATATATCCTCAATAAATCTAGTTTGCTATAATAAATAAACTAAATTGATAATTATTTATGCTATGAGTTATATTTATGTCGTAATCACCAAATTTATGGAAAAATAAAAATTGTTATTGCAGAACTGTTAAAAATAGCAAAAAAACTTAATATTTATCATTTTATAGAGATTAATGGCCCCCATTTTCTTGACCAACACGATGAATAAAATGTATTCGAATAATAATTATAAAAAATACTTAAAAAGTATATGAATCAAACTTTTTTTTCTTAAAAACAGCATTAGAAATTTTGTAAAATGTATTTATCTGGATGTGGAGTTTCTTTAAAAAAACATTTGAAACTAACTCAGATTCAGTTGTAAAATTCAATCCAGTTTGATAAAATTTGGCTCTTATAACACAAAATATAAGCTAAGAAATTATTTTCGTGACTTTCAATTCTTACCACAAGACTAGAATTTAATGATATTAATTATGTTATAATTTCAAACGATTATGAATCTAAAAAATTTAAATACTTATTAGATATCATTTACGTTAGTGTAAATATAGAAGCTTCACCATCTAAATACCTTTTTTTTGTATTTTCGATTATTCAATCGGTAAATAATCATTTAAAATAGAGTTCTCTATTAGAAAAGTACGTACAGCTTCAAATCAAACCAAAAAATACGTTTTTTGTTTGATCTGATTATCACGGACATTTTAATCAATAATATATATTTATTTTTTTATATTCTATTAGTTTATAGATTGAATTTCTTAGAATTCACACATTCGGTTTTTTTTTGTTTTCGAAATTTTTCCTATCCACTACAGTCAACTAATCTATCTATTTTATATCAAACACATCTTATAGGATCTTGATTTCAAAATAAATTTATCAAAAAAATGTCTTGTGAGGGTTTAATTTGTCAAATATCGCATTTATGAAAATTCTTTAAACGAATGAAATGGCGAAAAACAGATTTCTCGACATAAAATTATGGTATATCGCGTTTAAAACCTTCTGTTTATCCAACCATCAGTTAAAAGGTTTGATTTACACATCTATATTATTATAATAAATCTTTCTGTATAACAATATTTATTTTTTTTAAGAAATTTTACAATGTTAAAAGTAATCTGGATAAACAACAATTATCTAATGCATGTAAAAAATTTCTAGAAAAACGCAAAAAAAAACCGCTGGAAATAGTTATAAATTGGGTTTCATTAACCACCTTCTTAAAACAAAAGTTTTATCAATTTAAAAAATATAAATAGACAGCCGTACTGAACTGTACCATAGACTTATATTTTTCTATAAAAATTATTTTAATTTATCTCTAAGAAATGTTTCAAAGAAAGATGGAGGTATTCAATCTAATTTTAAATTTTTACAATGCAATGAAGATTTTTTTATTAAATCTTATGTGTATTCAAATAATATAAAGATATTAAGTAATTTAAGCATATGAACCGAAAAAACGTATATTTTTTTTGATTAGCGAAGTTATAAATATTTTTTATTTATAGGCTATATTTATAGTAGTAATTTTTGTTTTTGTTCACAGACACAGCTTGCTTGATTCTCTGTACGCACAGCTTATTTATACTTTCGGCTATCTTCTTTAATACCCCTCCTTCTTTCGAGACCTATTAATTCAAGAGTTTTTCACAATCTCAAGGTTTGAATATATGCCTCAACCTGGTTAGTGACATCTAGTTCCTTCAGGTACCTTCTATAGGATCGTGTCACCACACCGTCCCATGTTATAATATATGGGGTAATTTTTGTCTTGTATTTGTATATTAATGTCAGCTCAGATGCTAGCAGGTGATTAGCGAAGTCATTGTACTAAACTATTTATATTAGGTATTATAAATGCAAAATAAGTAACTAATTCACAGATTTAAGAAACGTCTATAATACTTAAATCTGTGTTTGACTTTAAAAATTATAATATTTTATGTGTCTTCAATAATATCAACCATAAATTTGGTTGTAAATTGTATTTATATTCAGAATAAAACTTTGCCTGGATATACTAACTAATATATTCAATAAATTTGTTATTTTTTTATTTCACGATATTTGTAAAAAATCCCCAATAAAATTTTATACACCAATTTCTATATGACTATTATAGGGAATTATCGTGTTCAGAAAAATAATGCAATTACATTTTTTTAAACAAAAAGCACACGAAAAATTACATATTCTTTCTTGTCTTTTGATAAGATCTTTTAAAAATACTTCTATAATATTTATATTATATACGCTCAAAATCAAAGGTTTAATAATATTTTACGGATGTAAACTATGATTTAAAAATTTATAAATTTTCGCATAAAAAAACAAAAGCAGCTTTTGCTTCTAAAAGAAATAAAAATACAAAATCGAATTCTGATCACAAAATCGGATATACGTAAAATTATAAAAACTAAATATAAAAATCAAAGATATTATTGACCTTAATAGCAAATATTATACCTTGATGCCATTTTTCTCAAAGAACAAATTTTAAGAAAGGGTTAGATATCGCCATAATAACAACAATTGAAGCATTAAAAAAATGACACAAACTATTATTCGCAAAAAATTAAATAAAAAAAATCAATATCTGGGTGATATTAGACGATAAAAAAAGCAAGGTGCTGTTTGAAACTACGTTAAGTGCTTTTTCTGTGTTCGTATATAATATGAAAGTTACTGAAGGTAAGAAATACCAAAAAAGTATATTTTGCAAATAAAATTTTAAGACAACGTACAAATTGTCAGAATTACAGCGACCAAAAACCACTAAAATCAAAATAAAAACAATTTACTGTTTATATCAAGCTTTTTAATTTAGTCTAATTGAATCATAATATTTCAAATGCAAGATATACTCTTTTTTCGTAATTATTTGAAGAATAAAAAAATTTAATTAAGCTTAGTGTTTGATAAATACTATCATCGAAAGTTAGGCAAAAAAATGAAATCCCGTGGCATAATGCATCGTATTCAACTTTTATAATATAAAACTAGGCTTTTTTATGATTTACTACGAGACATATGCCGATAAAAGTATAAATTGCTTTTAGTATGATTTTCAATAGTTTGTTATAGCCTTTCATTAAAATATTTTATTATTTTATAGCATAATCCGCGTAATTGAAATATTTTTTTCCAATAAAGTATGGTTTTTTATTTTTTGTGGGATAAAATAAAAGCTTGCAAAATTTTCTTTCCTCTAAAAGTACATTTACAAGACACTAATATTTCATAAAATTTATTTTTTGAATGGTTCAAAATTTAAGAAAATATATATTTTAATGAAATGATATTAATATAAATTTAGAGTCTTTACAATTTTTTTTAAATATTTTTATATATTAATGTCTTATGAATTCATAGAATAAATATCATTATTTAATGCTAAACTTAAGCTTTTTTTATTAAATAAGTTCTGATAATATAACTGCGAAAAAGATTTTATTACGCAAAGGATACCAAGATAAAAAAAACTGCATGATTTGTCATGATATAAAAGCAAAAGTTATACTTTTTTTGCTGTTTTGTATAAAATACATCACAAAATTTACATAAAATAAAAAAAATATATATTCAAGTAAGAATCAACATTTGTTTAATTTTCACCAATACAAGACAAAAAATTTATGAGGGTCTACCAAAATAGAATATGTAAAACAAAAATTATATTTATGCTTATCGAACCAAGGAATAATTACCAAGACAAAAACGTATGAACTCGTTGGTCTAAAAATAATTTAAGGTTAATTGGTAAACAACTTTGAAAGATATATTTTTTATCTAAATTTATAATTGGTCACTAAGATTATTCGTCTGGTGTCTTATTAATATGAATATAAGTTTATGAATCTTCCGAAAAAAAAATTATAATAAATGAAATGTACATGAAAAACACAGAAACCAGAAACAGGAGGAAAACGAAATTAAAGACTTCAGATAATACAGCAAATACTAAAAAAGTGCATAAGGTCTTTCAAACGAGCTTTTTGTATTATTTATTGATTTAACTCAGTAATGATTGCTTTAAGTCCTTATAATAAAATGAATATATAAAAACTAAAATACGCCTTTTGACAAAATATTACTATTTTTATAAAAGACTAAAGCCATGGTTGCATACCTTTTAAATGCTGAAGAATATTAAACACCATAGAAAGATTTATATTGCGCTAGATTGAACTATAAGAAGGTTTATGTTAGATAAAAAGTCATATAAAAAATATAATTAAATTATTATATATTTTACTTCTTAAAAATCCATAAATTATGAAAAGAGGCATAATGATATATTAAAACATATTTAGACAAAGTTTTATTATAAATATATAGAATTCGGATCAAAAAATTATTATCTTTACCAGAGAACTTTATGCTTTGTTTAATTTATAGAATCTTGGTTCAATAGGGTAAAAATAAATTCAAATATAGTTATCAAATGTTGATGATCCATATTTCACTAGAATACTTGAGATTTCACAATAATAAATTCATTGTATATTTTTATGTGCACAAAGACAAGATCTTTGCAAGATTTCTTTTATAAAAGATATATACTGCGATTTTTTTCAGAAACAAAGTTGAAGTTGTAGGATATTCTGTCTTTATATCTGATTATCAATTTCAGTTTTACATAAAACGGCAGAAAAAAATTGAAATGATCTATCTGCGTTTATTTTATATAATATCATTCTATTAATGCTTAAAATGGTTTAAATATATGCAAATTTGCCAAATTGCAATAAAAAGATAGAAAACTCTATTTTAAAAATTAAAAAGAGCGGGATTTACAGAAATACAATTTATTATCATCACAAACAATCTATACATGCATTAGATATATTCCACCGGATAATTGGAGGGTTATGCAAAATTGTGGTAATATGATTCCAATAAGTTGCAGAAATTTAAAATTCACCGAATTATATAAATAAAAGCACAAATAAAAATAACTAAGAAAGATTTTTTTTTAATGTGCAACTTTTTTTTTGAGCAAATAAAGAAATTTACAATGATATTTCTATTCATTCTAACCAACAAAAGTTTATTTATAACTTTTGAGTGTATTAGTCACTGTAAATAAACTATACACGGTTCCTTGAATTTCCATGATTTAAATTAATAATAGAAATGCTATTTAAACCCCTGAAAATACTAACAACTCTCTAATAACCGTATATATGTAAAAATTAAATGAAATAAAACTCAAATTTGAATATATTTTATAGTTTATAGTTGTATGAATAACTTTAGCAGAATTAATTCGTTCAACTACGAGATATATATTATAAAAATATTTCGGAAAATTTTTTTGTGTTGGATTAAAGTAAATAAAAAAAAATTAAATACCCAAAAAAAGATAAATACAAAAATAATAGTAGCTGGAAACGTGCATCTTATTTTTTTACATGAATTATTGATTATCTAAGCACCTTGATGACCGCGAATGAAATTATGGTATTACAAATTTTTTATAACAACTGCTCTTACATTTTAAAGAAACCTGTAGATCTTTATAAATGTGTTGCGTTCAATTTTATGATTTGTCGAAATATTATTTATATATATTTATGCATTAGCTTACACCACTCTAGGGTTTAAACTATTATAGAGAATAAAAAAAGCCATAAAAAATACTACAAGATTTTTCGTGTACAATTTTATAAGGAATATATGCATTTAATAATGATTGATGTTTTATAGACGAAATTTCTTTCAAAAAGACGCGCAATTTCAAAAACGTTTTATTAATAAATAAAATATAGATTCATCATGATTTAAAAAAACTTGGCTATAAACTATAAAGATACAATAACATCTATTTTTAATACTATAAAAGGTTTTTTTATGGTATTTTATAAATATTGTAGTTAAGATTTCCAACCATGTATCTATTTTACCCTGTACGTGAATTTATAACAATTTGAAAGAGAACAGTTCTAAAAACATTCAGATTTCTATAAGATAAATAAAAAAAATATGACCGTTAGAAAAGCAAACAACAATTTTACACGAAGTCTATAGAAATTTGCAAATTTAAATGATTTGTTATGTCGTAAGATATTATTATATATTACATGCCTATTTTTTCAAACTAATATAAAAGATTAGTTATATTTTATTTACAGATTGTTTATATTGTTTTATAAAAATAATTAATGTAACCTTGCTAGACCTTATTCAACTTACATCGCGATATATATTACTTTTTTAAGTATAGTGTAATGCATTTTAGAAACAGCTGATATAAAAAGGTTGTTTATTAATAAATAGTATCTTAATATTGTGTCAGTTATGTTTCTTTATTCCTAATTATTATACTTATAATTTGGTATTTACACAAACAAAACAACTATTAGAACTAATTATTAATTATATTTGAAAAGAGAAGATGTATAAAAAAGTAAATGTATATAGAATATTAAACATATTTAAACCGAATCAACTGTATATAGCAAAAATAAGTTTTTATAAAACAAATTTGAGCAGTCAAAAACCATATTCATCACAAATTAAATATACAAAAAATTCATGGTGCTAATTTTTTAATGCAATGTTTTTTATAGTTGATAGAGAAAAGCATTGATTTCATCTCAAATTCAAAAATGAAGAATTCTCTAAAGAAATATATCAAAAAAAAACATTTCTTAATGCAATAAATTTTATCAAGATCGTTGAAAGTTTTTTTTAAACCGATTCCTAGTTTTGAACATGCTTTATTGCTTTTTTTTATGTCGAAAATATAAATACTTACAGCTGATTGGGTATTAAGACCACACTTTTATTTTTTTACGCATGGTGAATGTTATTGGTTTTTATGCAAATGATAGAACAAATATGTTATAAATACGCCATACAAATTTTCAGATTTTATATTTTTCTTGAATGCTATTTTATATTGATATTTATAAAAAAGAATCAGATTTTACAATCCATCACAACACCATCTAGAATATAAAATGGATTTTGATGTATATAAAAATTCTGGTTATGCAAATATTTAAAATAATTTTTTTCTAGTATTTCTCATATTATGTGTATCCATAGTTTTCTATTTTTCAGACAAGTTTTCTCAAAATCAAATACAGTAAACAACCATACATTGTTTTGTGTGCACATGAAAAGAAGATTATTAGGCTACTTAAAATTTATGTACCATTTAAAAAGCATCTCTACAGTTGTAAAATTTTTTATTTTTACGTAAAAAGATTGATACCGGAATATAATATATTTTGATGTTCTTTAATTCTAATTTTTCTACACCATTATGAGCGTAATAAAATAAAAATTTAGCTAGTATATGTACTTAGCCTTTCTGTTTTAAAAATTAATTTGTTTTCTTTATCGTATAAATATTTATTTACTGGTAGTTTTAGTTTGTTATCCTATTTACAACATTAATAATTGATTAAAGCATTCAGTTATTTGTTTCATGACAACAGATGTATCTCGGATTTATATATTCCATTAATTCACGGCTGCTTTTTTTCTATGCTCAAAGATTTATAATTAGGATTATTTTTTATGGCTAGTCTTTTTAGCATCAAATACTTATGTTGTATCATTTTTTTTTATTGCTGTATATAAACAAATTCAATAAAGAATCACTTTCTGGTAAATGTATTCATTGTAAGGGATCAATGAACTTAGTGATATAATGTTACCTATTTAAAATAAAATTTCATCATTCTCGTAAACACTTTAATTAGTGCTTGATTTATATTTTTCATACAATCAGTAGGTTCTAATTCTCTTACATAACAAAAAAATTTTAAGGAAAAGTGATATAAAGCTCATCGCGAAAAAAACATCTTTAAAATCTTTACAAATATTTACTCGATATTATCATAAATTAATTCAAAAATGCAAATACGAGACATCTTTTCTATAAATAACTAGGAACTACGTCTTATTGAGCAGGTGTAAATAAGAATTAAACATAAACTATTCCAAATTTTTCTTAAATCCAAAAAACTTATGATCAAAGAATAAACAATTGATTTGATCATAATGATACAAAATAGCATTCGAAATTGTAAACCTTTTTATTTAGATTTTAAATTGCACCTAAAAAGCTATATAATATGTTTTTCTGGTTATTAATAATCTAAGTGCTCTATTTTATGGAATTTTTTTTTGCGTGCAGGGACAAAAACTATATTCGAATTTATTTAATTGGTTTTTTTTAACAAGCATCAATCCAATAAAATGACACTTCTGGCCATGATTTATTTGTAGCGTATAATTATTTTTTATTTAGTTAATTTTTTCTCGGAGTTTGCGCCTTTCTGAATTAGGCGAGAAATTAGTATACTTTATTCGCAATAAAATATAATTTTTGATTTTTTGTTTATAAACATAGGAAATTAAGCAAAAAAATTTGCAAAATGAATTCTTACATTGTAAAATGATGTTTGCACAAAGTTATACAATTTTATTTTAGTCATAAATATTTCCGGGCATCAAAGTTTTGAAGACATTTATTGAGTTTTTAAGTGTTGATTTCTCTAATGTGAAAAATATTTTCATATTTTGGCTAACATATCTTTTTTAATTAGACGGAATTATTTTTTATATTGGGTTAAGCATCTTCCATTTATGAAGCCATTTGCTGAGACATAGACAGCCCATAAAATATTGCATAACATCTTGATGCATCTTTTCACACTATAAGGTACTATCTGAATCAACTGCTTATCTTCATCAAATAATTCTGTCTACGTGTCTTTATAAACACGAATACGTATATTTAATAAAGAAATGTGTCCCATTCAAACAAAATTTTTTTCTGATAAATATGTGTTGAAATAGGACCTCAATTCACCTTTTCATTTTATCTTTGAAATTTATTGTCACTTCAATATAATTTTCATCCTCCACACGTTTATCTGCATGCTTTTTTGATTTAATCTTCCGTTTCTGTTGCAAAAATAAGTACAAATGGGTCTATAAAGATATAACTCTTATAAAGTTGTCAAATAAAGCAGTTACTTAACTTTAACGGTGTAGTATCAAAAATATTACCGGAAATATGGATTTTTTATTAATATGCGCATTCTCTCTGTTTTTCTGCTATTTTCATAGAAAATTGGATACTGTTTAACATGCTCATGGCAGCTTTGGACTTTGCAGATTTATTGAATTCCGAAAAGGCAAAGTAAATATTCGTGCATATTTCTGATGTGCGTTTTTTCTTCAATCGTATACTTGGTACATTTACATGGTTATGTAGTTCATGTTAATAGCTTAAGTTTTGAAAATAATATTATTTACGGTCAACATAAGCATAATCAAATTGGTTTTAATTTCTAATACAAGCAAAAAGTAGACATCAAGTCGATATTTTACTCTTTTCAAAGGTTTTAGATACTTAAATTTACATGAAATCGAAAACATCTTGTGATGTTTGAATATAGCATAGAATTACTAGTAAATATAAGAACATATTGTTATCTTAAGCATGTATCTTACAATACTTAAATATTGATGAAATTTTTTGACTAAATTAATCAAATTATTCAAGATGCAGATACACAAGGATATAATTATAAATTTTTGACATAGAAGAACGATGCAAAGAAAATAAAAAAATACTATAGGAGTATTTGATGTCTTTAAATTCGATAAAGAGCTTCTTGAAATTACAGTCGAAGTAATTTACAATCAATAAGAAAATCCATTATTTTGTAGTCATACACGGATGTGGCAAAATTGCCAGATTAATAAATCTTTTTCTTTCTTTAAAGAGTTCGAATAGTTGTTATTTTCGGAAAAAAGTAAAATCTTGCCATTCTTATTTGAATATCACCAAATAATATAAGCGAAAATGATAATAGAAGAAAAAATTTTGAAATTCATAAAAATTTGATTGACTAAAATACATGATTGCACACAATAAACTAATTAAATTATGATTTGTAGTTGCTAATTCATCAGATCAAAAAAAAAGACCGGTAATTTTAACGAAAAACACGTTTTAAAGGATGAAAAGGCACATTTACTTAGTATTTAGTGGCTGAAAACACCAAATGAAGCAAAAATACATGAACTGAATAAGTTTGAATGTATTTTTTGAAATATAGGCAAAGTAAAAGCATTCATCTTGATGTGAATAAAAAAAATGATGTATCTTTTTAGCCTAGTAATCACTGAAATCTTATGTCTAAACATATTGAACTTGGGTATAAAAAAATAAATGATAATTAAAAATCCCGCTTAGAAATTTAAAATATAAATTTGCTACTTTCAGCTCAAAATTAGGTTTAAAATGAAATGCTTAGAAAAAAATGTTAGAAGCATAAAAGAAATGCAATATAATTTTAAGTGCTTTTGATAGATTTTAAATTTTAAAGGAATATTGAAATATATAATCTCTATTTTATAGAAGGTTTTAAGATCTCTTATTAATCATAAGAGTCAGGTATATATAATAAAAAAACTTCCGTATAAATCTTTCTTATACAGAAAACCCATTTAGTGCATTATAAATAAATTCGAAATAATAGAATTTCTTATGTATGGTAATAATTTCGTATTAATATTATAAGAAAGCATATGTCACCCCCATAAAATAATATTTATGATTTAGATTACCAAGGGAAGCGTTTTTGATTGTTGCATTTAATTATATGCAGTTAAAAATAATTACATCACAATGAGATATTAAATGTATCGCAAATATACAACTCAAGTGTATATAATGCAAATAAAATAAAATTTAGGGCTTTTTCTTTGTAGATATGCGAAATATAAAAAGGCTCGTCTTTAGAGTCAATATACAACAAAATAGTTATCTACGGGTTTTGTTAAAATTTTGCTTATATCATACAAAATTAAGGCAATAAATTTTTTAGAGGATAAGTCATCTATGTCCTATCCATTTTAATTACTTTATCTTTAATAAGCAGAAGTTTTAAGGATCCATAACATTTTTTTTCGTATTTTTAAAAACTAAAGTATCAATTATACATACAAAAACGTACAATATATTATGAGCTACAAGTTGTTCATGTATTAAAGCTTATAAAATTTATAGCATTTTTTATAATTATAAAAAAAAGTAAAAATGCGCTCGAAGCTCTATGTGTCGGCTAGTTTACAATCAATAAATTTTTATTATATGAAAAAGCTACTGTACCGCAGTTTAGCCAATTTCTTGCATTAATGTTCAAATTGGTTCCTTTATTATAGATATTGTTTTTTAATTTATTGCTAGAGGGTATCAACTAAGATAAGCATTAAAAAAACATAATATTGAAAGATAACAATTATATCGTTATATAAATGTCAGTTTATACCGTTTATAAAAACATTATATTTTAGAAATAATTTAAGCATATTTTACACTTCATAGTATGCTTATCATCAATATTTACCCAAATATCAGTTCCAGGTGTTTTATATATAATTGATTATTAATATTACATTTTTGTGCCATTTAAATTTTAAGTTTTCTTCCAATGAACAATTTTCGCAAAATTAATTACAACCCGTTTCTGACATACACAAACACAAGATATTTGTTTAGATTATAAAAAAATTGTGTAAAAACAAATTTATTTTGAAGATTATGTGCTTTCATCATAATATAGTATACAGTGAATAGAAGCGCAATAAATATTACGATTGCATTTTTGGTAAAATTTGAAAATTCAAATCAGTTAATTTAATGTTTTAATTTTATATATTTTTGGTTTATCTTTAGTTATATGGCTTTAATATTTGATGATTTTAAAAAAAACAATTATTTTCGTGTTTCTTATTTTTAATACATAAATTTTTTTATTAAAAAAATTAAGTCATGAATTTTAGCTGTAACATTTGCAAAAAGAAATTCTTCGGCAAGATTAATAACTGTTTTTCTTTTGTAAACATACTAAAGGTGGTTTGTAATTTTTTTACGAGGAATATAACCAAAAAAGTTTCTGAAACGGGGCTCAAAATATTATTTTAATATAAAATTTCTTCTAATTGGTACACTTAGAGTAAATTCAATCTACATTTATATGACAATAAAATTTACTTAAGTTTCTATTGAACACTATAAAAATCTTATGTGATAAATGATCATAGGTAATATAAATCTTGAATCGAGTGAATAATAAATATAGAAAATTCTTAAGTAAGATGTATCTATTATACATCTGATAATGTCTGTTTGTAATAGAAAAAGAGCTTTTTTTATAATTATAAACAAAAAGCCTATAGCTTGACCTTTCTTTATCGGCTTAATTTTGAGTTATAATTTTTATTTTTGTTCTCAAGCAAAACTTGCTTGATTCCCTGCGCGGGGAGTGAATTTATACTTTCGGTTATCTTCATCTCTCCATAAATTTTTTGAATACCCCCCTCTTTTTGAGACCTATAAATTCAAGGGTTTTTTTAAATCTTAAGGTTTATATATATGATACAATCTGATTCGTGTATTCTAGTTCCTTCAGTTTTGAACTTTTTGTGTAAATATATATTATTATTTTATATAAAGCTATATTTATTAGTATTCGTACAAACAACTTTAATTTCTAAAAACCAGACCATAAAATTCTTGCTATATCACATTATAAATACCGTAATATAAATTTTCTTTTTACAAATTTATTTGAATATAACCTGACTTCTCTACAAGCCTTTTGTAATGGCTTTAGGTTAAAATGCTTAGAAATTATAAGCACAAAATTATAAAAAAGTTTATTATGAGTGTATTCATGGTTATTTTGCCACTGAGCTAACAAAGAACGCTTGTTTATAATATTGAAAGACTGCTCTTAGACAAATAAAATGTATTTAATAATTATTATGATGCATCTTATTTAAAACTACCTTTTATAGCTAGAGAATAGCAGGGATATTATTTAAGCAGAAAATTAACATAATAAAAATAAAATTTTGTAATTTATTCTTTACGAATAGATAAATTTTTTTGGTTCATATTCTTCGGTTTCTATATTCATTTCATGCCTTTGGGATGCTTTATTCCTATTCAGTGCACAAGTGCATAGAAAAAAACTATCCATTGCGAAAATATCATCAAATGATACCTTATTCTAATATAAGCTTATTTATATATTATCTCAGCCTTATTTTATTGTTCTTATATACTTTTTTGTACCTCTTTATCTATGTTTACGTGTTGTATTAGCCTAACTGGTGTTCTATTATATATCTGCAGTTACATGGATTACAATTGTTTACGCAAATTAATACCTTTTTAGCATCTGAAATAAACAAAATATTAAATGCAAAGCCAAACACGTCACTTCAAAACATTTATTCGTATGAAGAGCAAGAAAAAACCATACAATTGTTTGTTTAAATTTACAATTTATAATCTTCTTTGCAATATTAATTTCTTTGGCTTTATGAATAATCACAATATATACATGCCTCTTCATCTATAACCATTCATTTAATATATGATATTAAACATTTAAATTTGCTGTGTTGATTACTATTTGAAATTACAATGCGTTATTTTTTTTTCGTACTCATTCACCCTGTCAAATATTGTTTCTTAAAAATACATTTTTAAGGGTTTTAATAACTTTACTAGCAAATTTTCAGTTTATTTTTTATCGTATCAGTTAATACAAAATATTCAAACCTTTATGTCATTTTAAAAGGATCAAGATTTACAAAAATAATTGCAATAGTATCTTATATTCTGTTTAGTGAATCCCATCATTATTTTACACCTTTCGTTTTAAAACGGGACAAACCATCACAGGTTGAACAGAATTTTTTTGTAGCTTTTCTACCCATTAAAATTGCTTTTTTTATTTCTAGTACAAAGAAAACATATTGCAAAAGATTTGCGCAAGCTGCAATCCCAATGTTTAAATTTAATATTCATATATTACATCTTTTTTTTTGCTTTCATTATTATCAAAGACATATTATAAAATCACATTTTTTACATTTCACTGTCAGTTTATTGTTCCGTATAGACACTTGTAATCAGCGTTGAGTTTATAATGTTTTATGTCTTTTTTTTTATTTTCTGCTTAACAATTATGCCAACTAACATCCCAATACTATGCGCATTTTTTTGTAAAAAATAATATATTGAAAGGCATTTATATCAATGTATGCACTTTATCATATTTTGCCTTTTTTATATTTATTCTAATACATGTAATCAGTTTCTTTATCAACCTTATACCACTTTAAAAAAAGTCCTAATTTTATGCTATTAAATATAAATTTTTTTTCTTTTACATTGATTCTTGTTTTTAATCATGTAAATTTATTATGCGATGTCATTATAATAGCATAATATTTTTTCGGCTTCTTTTTTAACGCAAAAATTCATATTAAACAAGCAGCTGCGCATACAAAAAGATGTTCTCTGTTGGTTAAAATGCTTAGATATTCTAAATTACAAATTTATAAACACCTATGTAAATTTGTTTTATATTTTATCTGAAAAATCAATCTAGATTATACTTTTTGTTCTAAAAATCAGTTAAAAGGTATGTTAACCTATGGTTTGTTCTTATATGCTAGATTGAATTGCTTTTCATTGTCTTTTTGCAATTCTTTTATAGATATAAAGGACTCTAGATTGTTTATTTCATATTTTTGTGTATCTAAAACCATCGATATGCTTCTATTTCGTTTTTGCTTAAAAATTTGACCACGCTATAGCTTACGTGTGATTTAATAAATTCTATACATATGGATTTTTACCAGTCTTAATGTAAAATATATTACCCAATTTTTCGTGATCGTGTATTTCTTGTTTAGTATTATGGTGGATCGAAGGACACACCCACCAATGTTCTATTGATAAACCAAAATTTTTATACTTGTACTTGTAATTTTTGTGTTCTATTCTTGCATCCCAAAAACAAAGTATTGAATCATAAATATTTATTTTAAACATAATGCTGTTTTTAATACATTCACTGCCATTCCGTTAATCATAATGTAATTTATCTCTGTCGTAGCAGATAAAAAAATATAATTGTGTAACCCTTTCAAATATTTATCATGGTTTTAAGGTTATATAGATCTCTTATCACCCAATCATTGAACTTCATATATGTGTTCTATGTTTGGCAAATTAAACCTTTAAACTGGTTTCTAGAGCAACTTCTGAAGTCATTTATATGTAACTTTATTCCAAATCATTTTTTTTACATACCGTTTATTTTATGTTTTTCTGTATCTTTTGAGGATTCTTGCCCATAATATTATCTGCTAATATACTATCGGCATTCTATTTTGTAGTTTTATATTCAGATATGGCTACATAATACTATTTTTATTTTCCAATCTTAATGATATTGCCAAACCCTAGAAATAATCTATTTTTTAAGTAATTGTAAGCAAAACTATAACATAGACAATTTCTTATCAAAAAAAATATAAAGCAGCAGCATATATATAGTTTGTATTGTTTTTGCGCGCAAATATGTTTTATATTCGTTTATAAATACATATGTGAGTTCAGTGGTTTTTTAAAAATAGGAATATATATTTAACCCACTAAATTTCAAACAACTATATTTTGTGGGTGAATGTGGGGTGTATATTATTTAACATAGACATCAGGATATTCAAATTTTTACTTTTCTAATATAAAGATCACCAACAATATACTACATGCAAAATTCCTTGGCAATATATGGAGTTCTACTAGCAGTTCAAAAAGCGTGGTCATGTAGCTAATAACGGACCGTATTAGTTAGAAATTTTATCCTTGTTAAATTAATATAAATATTATACAATACAGACTTTCAGGTCAGGTCACATCAAGAAAGATAAAAAACGAATCAAACTTGAGTTTTGACTATTTTAGACGCGAACGGTATTTAAGAATAATTTGATGTATTTTACAAAGAAACAGCTAAAAATATAATGAATGCCATTAAGAGAGTATTTTAAAGGTTCAGCCATGTATAAAGATAGATAGGTACCCATAAATGATATTTTAAAAAAAATTTTTTACGAGAATCATAAAATCACTATTTTTTATAATTTCATGAATCGAAATTCTTTTTACTAAACATAAGATATTAAGTCTTGCAACAACAGCTTTAGTTTTGCTTATAAAAGAGAAAGATTTAAAAAAAACATAAAGAAGGATTATTTTAGATGTAGAACGTAAGCGATCAAAAACAATGCGCTGTGATGATGTTGATCATGAACTACATTTAATTCAATAATTAACTTTTACGGTCTTATTTACAATATAATATCACGATAAATTTACCAAATTTGTTTTTATTGATCTATTTAAAATTTTATATATTGGATTTTGAATTCATTGAAAAATTTTTCACAAGTATATATCTTATTTTAGAAGGTTTAGTTAGGTTATCAACAACCATTGCTTATCTGGCCGTCCTTCGTGCGTTATACTTTACATTTTTTTGCTACTATTATATACTCCGTATCTATAAAATGTTTTTCAAAGGTTTTTCATCAGTAATAACATGTGATTCTATCTATTACCGTCTCCGTCAAAATTTGTACTACCATCACTTACCCATATATTCTGAAAGAAGCAGGCTTCATCGATGTTTAGACACGATATGGCGTATGACACAGCGATCTCCGAATTTGCTCGGCTTATGTGCCTTGTAAAGTTTCACTTGCAGTTTAGACAGACCGCGCATTTTGGGCATACGTTGTTTTAGGTAAATTCGTATGTATCCGGGGGTCGCAGTTGAAACTCAGGCCTTTTATCAAGGCATTTATATACCAACTGCGAAACTTAACTCTTTTAATATTTTTTTTAGTAAATATACGTGAAGAAGTAATCTATTGATAAAATTACGGAAGGTTGCTAAAGCGAATATTTAAGAAAAGATTGCGTTTTGTTCGTGGATATAACCATGATTTTATAGATTTATATACACAATATTTTAAGAGTCAAAATGATCTTTTATGCCATAATTGTGGAATATATATTGGTTTTCAGATAATTACTTAATAATCTCCGGGTGTTTCTGCGTTAGATATGATTTTGCTATTTTTTAATCTTCCTTATTTTAATTTATCCATGTAATTTTATTCCGATTTCTTTATTTTTATATTTTTATTCCTTCTCTGTTAAAATATTTATCTTCTAAAGTATGAATTTATAATTTTTTACAAATACCAAAGAAAGTGAAATGGCCGTACTTAAATTTTATATGTACAAATTAATTCTACTAAATCGATGCCTAATAAGAATATAACACACCTCTTTTTTTATATAAATTTTATTGATTTTGCCAGCATCTTTTTCTGATAAATTATACTTTTTTGAAACCTTTTGTAGCTTATTCATGTCTATATTCGCTTGGGATTTTGCGCATCCTCTATCTATATGTTGGCTACATTCATGACAAAAATGAAGGGTTATAAAAAAATTAGCATTATCTATATAATATTTTTTGTTTTCTATGTAAAAGCAAACCTAGATCTTGAGAGCTCGAATGAGAATATAAAATATTGCATTGTGTAAAATAGAAAAAAATGCATTTAAAACTCTTCAATGTGAATAATAATATAACGCCAAAATACTAGTATCATCAAAGTGGCTACAGAGCGGAATACAAGACCTCCAGAGATATTGGGTTCTGTTAGATTTAGAATGAAAATATTTTCTTAAATCGAAAAGGAAGATCCGCGCACTGGGATGAACTTTTTGAAACGTTTGATAATTTGGCAAGCTAATGTAAAAAAATACTTGGACATTACTATACTAATAGACATATATAAATAGCACGGGTTTTCACTTTATTTTAGGAAGAAAAGTTAATTTCAGAAAACCCAAAAAAAATCCGTAGAAACACAGCATATGAAATAATAAACGGTTTATTCGCGGATTCAAAGTACATATACTATTTAAACCCGTTAATAAATCCTCAAATGACAAACTTTAAATTTTTATATATGATAAAAATTAAAAGTCTGTATTGTTCTCATGTAAAAGAGCGTAATAGTATTACATGATATTAATTTTTTGCTTATGGGTCATATTTATAGTCGTAATTTTACTTTTTGTTCTCAGGCACAGCTTGCTTGATTCTCTGTACGCACAGCGTATTTATACCTATAGCTTTCTTCATCTCTCCAAAGTCTTCTTCAATACCCCTCCTTCTTTCGAGACCTATAAATTCAAGGGTTTTTCTCCGATCCCAAGGTTTGAATATATGCCTCAACCTGGTAACGTGACATCTAGTTCCTTCTGGTACCTTCTATGATATTGTGTCACACACCGTCCCATGTTATAACATATGGGATAATTTTTGTCTTGCATTTGTATATTAATGACAATTCAGATGCTAGCAGGTCATATTTTCTCAATTTTTCGTTTTCAACTATGTTTATGTTGTCAATACTTGTCACGCTAATTTCGATCAGAGTGATGCAGTTCTTCCTTAAGTCATATACAAAAATATCAGGTCTGTCATTCAATAACTTGATGTCTGTTTTAATTCTTGTATCTACTTTGATCTCCGCGAATTCGTTTTCCATCATTTCTTGTACAGAGTGTCTGCGGATTTTCTTGGTTTTTTTGAAATTGTATTTTCTTGCCAACATAAAGTGAAGAAATCTTTCAATCTCGTTGTGTCTTCTTGTATAGTCATGACCAAGCATTTTTTTACATCTGCTTGCTAAGTGGTCGACAGTTATAATTTTGTCTTTACAGTGCAAGCATCTTGATCTTTCTCCAAAGAATATGTTTCTAAATCTAAATAAAACAGAATCTAGCTTCTTCCAATAGTCATATATTTACATATTGTAGCCACTTTATGGATCCTAATATTTCAAGCGTTGGATTTTTATGAACATTGAAGAGTTTTAGATGCAGTGTTTTTTTAGTATTTTACACAATGTCCTCTCTTTTTGTTTCTATTTAAGCGCAGAAAGATCTATGTCAACGAGTATATATTTTGTTCTTAGATATCTATTTATTACGAATAGGTGGGTCGCATTTTTATTTTCAAATTTAATGTTGCAGCTTTTCTGGGTGATTATCCTTTTTCTTGGTTTAAAGATTTATATAGTTGGTAGAGTATTCTTTCGGATTTAAACTCAATATTTTCCAATCCACATCCTAGTTCATTTCTTTTAAGATATTATCTTTCTATATTAGATGGTTGCAAGTGTATACCATTTTCTATTAGTATTCGCCTAATTTTATCTTCTAGCTATGTAAAGTCTTCTGGTTCTAGCTTTAATAAACCCACGTAGTAGTTTATCAGTAATATTGCATATTCATTTAATGCCTTTATTATGTTTTTAAAATTTAGTTTTGTTTTGCATATGCTTTTCACTCTTTCTAGCATTTCTTTTCTAATTTTATCCATCGTTTCGTGTTTAGTTCTCGATTTGGAATCTTCCAGTATCCCGAGGTATTTATATCCATCTTTTCCTTCTATTATTGTGGCAATATCATTGCAATTTATATTGTTAGTAGCTGATTTGGTCACGTTTATTTCCATTCCGATACATCTGAAGAATTTGATTGCTTCATTGGACATTAGTTTTAAGTAGCTTTCTTCTTTCTATAAAATCTTTAAATCGTCAATGAAAAGGAAATGATTAGTTGTAAATGCCTTCTTATCAAAGTTAATGGATTATGATCGAAACTTTTTATTTAATTGGTGGCTTAGCGGATCCATACAAAGAACAAACGGTAGTGGAGATAGACTATCCCCTTTTATAATCCCCTTTTCAATTTTTTTCTTCAAAATTTCTTCATTGTTTAATCTTAGAGATAACTTCCGCTTTTTGTTAGTTTAGATATAAAGGCAATCTTCTATTTTTGTATATTAAGATTTTTTAAGCAGGACAGAAGATACTCGTGGTCGATTGAGTCAAATGCTTTTTTTATGTCGAACCATGTTACGTGTAATTCATTTTTGTGTTCACTATTTAACGCAACGTTTATCATTGCCTGTTCTTTAGCTCCCTGTTTTTTTCTGACCGTACCAAGTTGGTTTTCTGATAGTAGGTTTCGGGATTCGACGTCTTTCTGTAGTATCATTGTGACAGCTTTAGTTGTCAATTTATATAAGTTTGACATGTATGTTATAGGTCTATATATCGATCCATTTAAAACTGTTTGTTTGGGTATGAGGTATGTGGTCCCAGAGTAAAACCAACTTTTTATCTCTTTGTTTTCAAGGCAAATTGATTTTACTGTTTCATATGATATTGGGTTCAATTTTGTAATTTTTTTGATGAAGAAGTTGTATATACCATTGCATCCAGCAGCTTTCCAGTTAGGCAGGTAGTTGATGATCTGAAGAAATTCTGTTTCAGAGATAAAAACCATTTGTGGTGTGTTTACCAGCGCTTTTTTGCGCAGGTAAGTATCAAGTTATATATTTCCGTGCTTTTTGTCCACATATTTGACCAGAAATACACAATATTTTCCTTATCTACCTAATTTTTCAGTTTTACTGTATCTGTCACAGCTCTATAAAATTGTCTTCTGTTTACTTCGAACTGGCTGTTTGTTTTTGTAAATTCTTTTCTTTTTTCATATTGCTGTATCTGTTTATTTATTATCCTTATCCTATCTTTATTTTTAGTAATCACTTCAAGGAAATCTTTTTTTTTTGTCAAGTATCTTGTTTTGTTGTCTCATGACTTTTCTTAGAAACCTTGTCTCACTTTCTGAGAGTTTTACTGAGCTACTTACGGAGGATTTGAGAGTTGTGTTAATTTCATCATACTTTTTTATTTTTTCCTCCTTTTTTAATACGTAGTTAAATCCTTCCTGGACAGATTTTGATGTTAATTCTTCGTAACTCTTTTGAACAGCTTGCAAGATCTTTGCTATATCACACATGTTTTGAGGGCGGTGGTTAGTGATATGCGTATTAACCGCTTCATTTAAAATTTCAATTATATCGCTATTAACTTTAGTATAGGGTATTTTTCTTGTTCTAGGGAGGTTTGTGATTTCCGTATTTTTTAAGTCCGTCAGTACTCTAAGAAATGTTTTTTTGGATCTCTCAAGGTTGATGCAATGGTTAAGTGTATTATAGTCTTCCTCTTGATCGCTTCATTTTTTTTCTTTTCGTTTCATTTCTTTGAACTACCGGACTTGTCTTCTTTTCCCATCATTATCTTTTAGAACGTTTGATGATTTGGCTTTAATTTCAGTCATGCTCATATCACAGTAAAAAATATCATTGTGACTCTTTAGGAACTCTTGCCAGCCAGATCTCGGCATTCTTACGAATCGTTTTAGTATCAAGGTATAAGCCTCTTGAATCCAGTGCTCTTTCTCGGCGGATGTATTCTTGCAGATGGCTATGAGAGTAAGAAGAGCCGTGGTATATATGCATGTGGTCGTGTGAGGTTCAGGCAAATCGTCGGTTTAGATTATCGTTACAGGATCGGTTTTTGAATGTTTGTCTTTGTAGTTCTTCTCTCCTGTTTTTTCTTTATCCCCATAAATTATTACATGATAAATATAGTTTTTACGATAAGTTGTGGTAATATGATCTACTAGAATCCGAGCAATCATTATATACAAATGCTAAACAAAAATGTATACAAATGGAATAGTTGGGACAGAGTGTGAACACAATATCAAAAAAGCATCTAGATGAACTCGAAGTCATTAGTTTATTGTGGGTTACTAAAAACCGAGGAATTGAGATAAACAACGGAATTTATATGTATTGAACCGAGAAGGGGGATTGAAAAGACTTCAAGTGGAGAAACAGGTAAAGTTATATGTACACTATGCGCACGAGAGATCTGTCAGTTGTGCTTATGAACAAAAATTATAACGTTTAATATTTACCTATACAAAACCTATATATTTTCTGTTCTTTCTTTTTATTCATGCGCATAAATTAATGATTACTGCAGAAGAGAAACAATTTTAATATTTATTTTTGATCTTTGCTGGCGTTATTCAAATAATGTATCATTGATGAATTAAAGAACGTAGGGTATGTATGTCGCTGCATTATGAATTTTGATGTTAAAATCTAGCAAAAAAATTAAAGATTTTCTCTTTCTGGATCCAGATAGATATAACTTAGAATATATTAATAATGATACTATACCACTGGGTATAGTAGATTTCGATACGAAATATTTATTTCGACCTATAAATCTTACGAATAAATATTCTTAATTATTTATATATTAAAAAAACTTTACAGTATCAGGGAAATCATATTTATCTGTCTAAAGCCATTTGTGATAACCAAAAATCAAGGTTTTAGCCATTTCTATATAAAATTATGCAGAATAGATATAAAATGCTATTAAAATGTTATATATGGATATAATCAGATGGGAAAGTGATAAATAAAAATTTCTTTGTTATATATACACGACTTTTATATAAAGTAATTATTCGAATAAATTCTGATTCTTAAAGAAAAAGAAACATAAGTGTATATGTATATAATAGTTTTTGCTATTAGTAGCGCAAAAAAGTGAAGTTTAAGTTACATTTTATGTATATTTTTATAGTTTTATATTCATAAGATGAATAACCAAGCTACAAATTCTCACAGCCATAAACAAATTTCATGTTATGCTGTTGGCTAGAGAGAATGTTTTTCGGCATCAGATATATCTATTTAGTGAAATTAAAATACAACCTAGAAGCTTTGATATTGTAAATTTTTTACTAAGCATAACTTAATTCAATATTTATAACACAATATATATTTGTATTTAAATACATCATATATTAGATAATAGGGATGTTTATTTATATAAAAAAAAGGCAAAATATATATAATATTAAAAGGGAAATAAATCTTGACCCAGAAAAATGACAATAAATTGAAATTAAACCATGAATGACGGTATAATTTTTATGATAATAGAATAAATGAAGATGGGCTAAAAAAAGGCTTTAAAACATCATTTGTAGGATAATATTATTTGTGCGAATTTGTTGCATATTCCGGATAAAACAGGAATGAAGTATATTAAAATGAAAAGGCATGATTTTTTTTCAAATTTTCGAATGAAAGCCATATAAGATAAGAGATATAATGTCTATTTTTGACTGTAAAAATGCGGATAAATAAGATATATATCTTATATTCAAAATTTTATTGCTGTAAAACCTCATATATAGATACAGTCACAACCGATATAGTCGTTCATATGTGATTTTTTACTGCAATTTTTTATGATTTGGTTATACCTAAGACAATTACGTAACCGATTTTTACTTGGTAACTTATAATTTGTAATAACCTAATAACCTCAAAGTATCTGTTAAAAATTGAAGACAACAGTTTTTGTGCCCGATTATAAAGCATATTCAATATTTTTTTAATTTAGATGGCCAAAATATAAAGCTCAAAAAACAATGGGTCAAAAAATCATTTAAATACGGAATATACAAAATTAGAATTTTAAAGAGAATTATTATTCCATTCTTATTTTTTTAAAACAGCGAATACGATGTAAAGATTAACTTGCATTTTTTTTTAAGAATACTTGTAAGTCATACGATTGACCCCTTAACGCTGCACAGAATGCTCTAAAAATACATATCGAAAATAGGAAAGAACTAGAAGTAAAAATTTCAATTTTTTTGTATTATAATAATTGTTAATTTGATTTGTATCTATGTTGAAAAGTTTATAATCCCAAATTGCTTTAATCTGACAATAAGATTCCATAAAAATCTTGAAAAGGGACTTAAAAGGAAAAGGTCTTAAATGAGTCTGCATTAAAGTCGCACCTTGACACAAAAAACATACTGTTGCATGTTATAAAATACTTTAAAGTATATTAATCCTATAAATATTTCAACCTTAATCAAGTTGATTATTAATTTTTGCCATAAAATACCAATGATGCGTTTTTTAGTAAAAAAATATATGCAACTCAAGGAAATTAAATTTTTCTCTTAAAATGCAAAGAGATTCATTTATCGTTATAAAATTTTCATATCAATAGTAAAGTCTTAAATATTAGTACAGTTTTCGATTTTGATCACAATACAGTCAAATTTTTATAGAGTATGATTTTTCGTTCTTATGAAAGCCATAGTTCCGAGATAATTTAGATATTGCAAGATTCCTCTATTCCGACACACATTAAAATCAAAATTTTCTATTTACCGCTTTTAATTTTTTTATTATTATTATAAAAAAGGAAATAGCAAAATTGAAGCTTTGAATAAAACTATCATCTCAAAGATTTATAAAAAATTTGAAATTTTGGCATACATATAATTTAATAGTATTACAAAAATAAAATGTTACATCTCTCTGAATTGCGATAAAAAGTATAGATTTAATCGCCTATGAAGGTTTTTTTCTGAAGTTTTTAGTGTGTAATTTTATCATGCTGTTGAAAATAAAATACATAATTTTATCAAAGTAAACTCCATTTTGTTAAATATAAGAATTTTAGGATTTTTATTCTATGTTCAAAAGTAAGTATTAAAGTCAAAATATAAATTATTAGTGACACTTTGAATTTATTTATCCATATTTAGAAATCGGACATCAAAATTCCTTTTAGAGTAAAATTACTAAATTATAAGTATTTATGCTACCAAAAAAATTATCAGCATGTTGCCTATGTTGAATCTTTATCTTTTTTTTGTTCTCCATCTTGATTCAAAAAACATAAATTCCAATAACATTTTAGATGAAATAAAAGAACTTGAAGATTATGGCCTGGATAATGCAAATGATGAGCTGGTAAACTTAAGTTCACAATACACACAAGATGAAATAGACACAAAAAATATAATTTTTGCAGACTTCGATCTAGAAAAGGGTTTTTCTAATGTACTTAATAATCACGTATCATTTTACCTTTTCATGCACTTAAATTCAACTAACATAAGTGCATTTTATAAAATAGACGATAATTCAATGAAGCAACGTGATAATCAAGAAGTATACTCTAAAAATATACATATATCAATCTTGAAATCTTTGTACTATGCATTAAAACTTGTATTCAATGTTTCTCCCGAATCTATTATTAATCAATTGGATATTCAAAATCTTCCTGGGTATGAAGATTGCCATGACGCGATAATGAAATTTTTAAACAACATCCGAGTAGCTAATAAAAACAAGAGTGTTTCAGATAAAAATAATTGGGAAGAAAATACAGAAAATATTTATAAAGATATTAATTCTATCCAAGTTTTTTTCATAAAAACTGTTTTCACTTGTTTAAATAATTTTTTTATTAAAAGCATTCTTTCTACCCAAATAATAAGGTTACTCTATCTAGAAAATGTAAATGAAACTTTCGTTGTTCAAGGTATTTCGAAATCGACCATCGCCAAACATTTTGCGAAAATATCCTATGATGCTTCAAATGAACTAAACATAATAGAAACATTAAAAAACTCCGTAACATACACCTATGTGGACGAAGGATGTGTTTTTATTTTTTTGGATGCTTTAGAAATTGAAAGAGAATACAAAAAGACGTGTTTAGAAAATGGAAAATGCCATTTTACAGAAATTTTAGATGAATATGTTTTCTTAATCCAAAACCCCAACTTAGAAAACGCTAGAATAGAACAAACAATTCAAAATTACAAACATACCTTTAGAAATAAAATTACTAGTATTCATTTCCTAGTGAATTATATTCATAAAAGTGTAATTCCAAATGAAAAATTTGAAATTTATATGTCCTATACTCATGTACATCGATTATACGTAGAAAATATCATACCTAATATTATGAAAAGCTATAAAATCGAATTCTTACCGTATTTACATCGAGAAATTGCGGTATTTTGGATGTCTTTCAACTTCGTGTTTGCAAAATACCTTGATATAATAATCAAAAGATTATCCTAGGATTTCTAACTTTGTTAGTATTGACAATAAAAAAATAAAAATAAAATGAAACATTTATCTTTTGCGCTGGTCTTAAAATATATATTCACGCTGTTTAACATTAGTAAAATTATCTCGAATTTTTTTATTTATACAAAATTTTATTTTTTACATTAAAAACCGAAAAACGAAATGTTACGAATATATCTTAAATTATTTTTAGGCACTAAATTTTTTTTTGAAATAGCCATGATGCATAATTTGATTTCGGCTTATAAATTCAATATCATAATAAATAAATACTAGTATTGTTTGTATATATGACTTGGGATGGGGTGGTCACAAAATATCATTATGAAAATGTTAAGGAGCTAAAAACCCCGGACGAAGTAGAAGCATACATGCAAGCTCTCTCACTCCACAAGAAACTTGAACTCATCTCATTTGAGAGAAGAAGAGCAGTTGATGAGGATAGATCAGGGGAAGGTGTCAAAATATGCATCAAGGAATTGAGCAATATTCCCAACACGCTGACTAGGTCTAAATAGATAAAGAAGATATAAAGAAAATTAACCCATAAATAAATATCCAATTTATCTATAACCATGCATAAACAAAATATATCTTTCGTGTGTTTTATCATTTAAAAATTTAGACATGACGAATATTCCTGGTACGAAGAATGCTATAACGGATGTTACAACTACATAAAAAGTGGCATTTTGTCGCATTTAAAAACATTCGAAGCCACAATTATAAATATAAAGGTGAATTTTCGTTTTATTTCACTGAATCTAGAGTCTTTTCTTAATTTTTGTAAAAAGTAAGTAACTTTCTTAAATTATTTAATTTGTGATAGGTAAATTTAAATCATGGCAATTTAACGTATTTTACGTAAATCCTACAAATGAAAAATCAAAATTCAAGATATTTAAAGTATAATGGCACCATTATTCTGGAAAAAAAATAAAGAATTTCATATCTGCTGTGTGATAATATTGCACGTGCCAACATATTGAGACTTTTTTTTTGAAAATAAGGGAGTAACTCTGATCTTTTTAGATGCTTTGTGCATTTAAAAAAAATAGAAAAAGTAATGCATATTAAGCAAAGAATGCCAAATTAAAAAAATTAAGTGTGTTTTATTTCTGTCTACAAAATCTGGATTTTAGTGTTCTGGTGATTTCAAGATCATTTAGAGATAAGGAAAATGTTTAAAAGAATAGAAAGTACAATAAAAAAATATTAAAAAGTGGTATGATGAAAACACAATTTACATACAAAATATAAACTTGTGGAATCTTAAAAATATCTACATAAAATATTTATATGCAAAAATATTATAAATCAAATAAAAACTTGTTAGTGAAACAATATTTTTTAATACTCTCAAAAAAATTATAACTTCTGGTCATCTTTTAGCTATTTATTTGAGAAATACATAGATAACTGTTAAAAGAAGATAAATAAATTGATATTATAATGGTATTCTAGCATTGATTTACCGATTTTAATATATTTTATTGGAATAAAGCGCATCAAGTTAATAATAAGATAGGCTTACAATGTATTTGATCTATAAAAGAGTCTCTGTACAACATAATACTACTCATTATGCTTACCCTCTATTACAAGTAAAATATAAACTCAAAAGATACTTAATATGTAGTTCTTAATAATAATGTGCGTCTTATTTCGCTTACGTTTTTTTTCAAATAAAAAATACTAAGATGTAAGCAAAAATTCTGTAAAAAAATATTGTGTGTTATAATATATTGATCGTGTAAAAAAAGCAACACTTATTCAATCATATATATTTAGACGAGTAACTATAATTGCCAACTGAATTTCGTATATCTAGATAAGTATAAAACGTGCACATTTATAGATTTAAAAGATATTTTCTTAATCGCATATATAAACGTTTGTTTCCGATTTTAGCCATATATTTCAAATTTTTAACAGATAATATTATATATCATAAATATAAACTAGTAAAATAGCAGTTTTTAATTGATAATTTTTCCTACATTTATAGAAATTAAACTATTATTAAAATAATTTAATAATATTAAATTATATAGTCTCGAAAGAAGGAGGGGTATTGAAGAAGACTATGGAGAGGAGAAGATAGCCGAAAGTATAAATACGCTGTGTGTACAGAGAATCAAGCAAGCTGCGCCTGTGAACGAAAACTAAAATTACGACTATAAATATAGCCCTTAAATAAAAAATACTTTTTTAAATTATATAAAATGCAAAAAAAAAAATATGAATCTAAGCATGAAGTTACAAAATATTTCGATGATTTTTATTATAATTAAATTATAAAAGTTTATATGTATATTTTTATTTCCTAACTTTGCCTAGTTATTTAGTTAAGAAATACTTTCTAGAAAAAATCAATATCCATTAATGCTAGATTTATATTTCTTAATCTCTTACAACCTTTCAACTCAATGGATTCTAGACATAGCGAGATATTAATGTCTTTTAAAATCATAAGTATTTAATAAACTCCTAAGATAAATCGTAGACTGAATTCCGAACATCTTTTGAATGTATTTTATGGCCATAAAATTTATTTATCTCACATTTAATGCACTTCTTTATATTGAATATGTTTTATTAAACATAATGGTCATCGTGATGGTTATTGTTTTTTAAGTTGTTATTAGTAAATAAGTTGTATATATTATATCCTAAGTATTGCATCTGAAAATTAATAAAATGTTTTTTTAATGAATTGCTTCTTATTTATTTTTTTGAAGATATAAAAAAAACAATATTTTATAAGATAAATATGGTTATTATTTTTAGAATTGTGGCGAAAAAAACTTAAATCTGTGCTTCTACGTATATAATGTTCAGCAAATAGTAGTAGAAAATAAAATATAGCATTCTGTTAAAAAAAAACTATACTTTTTTGATAGAATACACAATTTTGATTGTTTAATTTATTTATTATACAGTGATAATTTACTATTTAACTAGATCTTATCTGTGATATTGTTTTAAGCTTCAAATTTAATTCTATTTTTTTTTGGACTTTGAAACTTTTATTTTAGAGATCAATCCAAAAATAATGATTCTTTATTATAAAAATGAATGTAAAATAAGACAATCATATCGTTATTCTTAATATTTTATGCGTAGTATCTTTATATCGAATTTCGCAATGCATTGTCAATTTAGAAAGGACACTATTCTCCACCTTCTTCATATCGAAAAGCTTATGAATATTTTCGTAATTTTTGATTTATAAATACTTTCTTAATTTTCTAATTATATGATATTTTTTATGTATTCATAGAAAATCAAAGAAAAGATATTTCTTCAAAAATCTTTATAGGTACTCGATAACACAAATTTATTATCTATGTGTATTTTATATATGGATTTTGGAATTTATCTACTTGAAATCGTAGAATTTCTGACAAAAGGTTTTTCGACTAATATTAAATATATGCTATGGCTTTATTTGAGACTTGAGGCTCTCGCGGTTTTCTTTTGTGCATTATGTTATAAAAATATTAAAATAGCAAAAAATACATTATAATTTCTCTTTTACAATATAACGACAGAATCATTCACTTTTCGTTTTTTATTCCTTATTTTATTGTCTGAAAAATGAGATAACATGCACAAAAAAGTAATATGCTCTGAAATATACATGTTGAAGATATTAATATGATTTTTATATACATCAGAATAAAATATGGTTAATCTTTCTTTTTCATACTTTGATGTCTAATCTTGCTTTTCTCTCCCCGGATAACTTGTATTTTCATATAGACATAGTTAAAAAAATAAAACAGATATTATACGTCGTGAGGTATAAAAATAGATCATTAATAAAATAAACTTTACGGTAAAATAATCACACCTTCATATATGCATTCTAACAAACCCTCAATATTAGCTAATACTTGATATCTAGAACGATAACGGCTCGTATAATGAGTTCTTACGATCTAGCATTCCTGTTAATTGATCTTTTTTTTTTAAAATCCATGAATCTTCTATAAAAATATACCAAAATTTTCTATTATATTTCTATTGCAAAAATGGGCAATCTATTTTGGTTTAATATCATGCTCATTTCTTTTATAGATAAAATTATAATTTTGAATATCTGCAATATGATTTTTATATGCTTAAATGTTTGCTTTTGTATTATTAAGTATATGTGTGGATTAATAACGCTAAATCTTATGGTACCGTTTATAAATTAACATAAAACCTCTAAAAATAATTGATTAAAAAATTTGATATCCCAAAAGTAGAAATATGCGTATGATTGAATATCTACCTGAATAGTTATACAATTAGATTCTGCTAAAAGATACATACCTTGCCGAATTCATGAATTCTCTATATTTTAGAATGAAAATAAAAGAAGATTTGGATGTGCTTTTGCACATTTATACATTGGGTTAAAAATTATGAAATCACACAATTAGTTATAAATGAGACTGGGTATTTCAGAATAAATATAGCTTTAATGTTGTAAATAAAAACTTTGTATGTACATGAATAAAAATATAATATTTACAAGTAAAGGCGCAAATATATAAATCTTTAATAAAAGCACAAACAAATCATCTGATTTGTATGAATAAAACTGCAGATACTGTGAAATAATTTTCATATTCTGCAAATGAATTCTTAAATTTAGCCACGTGCACTATTTAATGTACGTCTTTCGTTTTGTAGTCCTAATTATTTTTATATTTAGTGTCTACATGGTTTATTTATATTTTTCCTAACCTCAGTAATGCAATTTATCTGTCAAAAATTAATTAAGAAGTTAAATGATTATGCCAAAATATAGTAAAAGAAGTTTCTGAAACACAACAATTCCAGGATTAATCTTTCATATTATAAATAAAATATATTTTAGTTTCGTGTGCCTAATCTTTTTATATACATCGGCATGTAATTTTTATTTTATAATAGTTTAGAATTACAACTATATTTATACGAACTCTATTTTTATAAATATCAATTTTACGGATTCTTGCTGATGTATAATTTGAATTGCGCAGATAATGTCTTGTAAGTTTGATTTTTTTTTCTTTGTCATGTGAACATGGTAATTATTAAATCACGGCATTAATCACTAAACCACTTTTTGTGCCATATAGATATTTCGATAATGTATATTTTGCATATAATTATAATGGCTTTTTGTCACAAACTATTACATACAGACCTTTTAGCTCTTTGTTAATACTAAAAATATCACAAAGAATGCTTAAATACAAGAAAATTTCATATTCTATATAGCTAACAATTTGTTGATCTTTTTTTTGTTTTTCTGAAATTATTCTATTTTTAAAAATAGCACAATGAACTATTTGAATTTTTTTTCTTTTTATGGTGTTATAACATTATATGCGGATATTTGATGTAAATAAATAAAATATAATAATGTGTTTAAATTAATGTTTTAAATATAATTACAGCAATAAATTTTACATATATAGAATTTATAAATTATTTAGTAACTCTAGAGCGCATGTTAATATTCTTTCTATAAAATGTAAGGAGCCTTTTAACCTTTTTTTGGAAATTTTTTGTGTGTATATATTTCATTTTGTATTTTCATTGGCTTTTAAAATTCGCTGATCAAAAAACATTGAAAGTATGTAATCTGCCTGATAGTAAAACCATTAAAAAAAACTTCGTTAATATTGTATCTCCAAAAAATGCGACACATTTAATAGTTATATGTCCGCTTATTATAGAATCATAGATTGAATTACATTCTTTATATCCTTAAAATATGTTTAATACATCTATTGAATCTAAAAACAACAAAATTTTCTTTCACTGTATTTAGTTGAATACTAAAACCAAATTAAGAAAGGTAAATAAAGAATTTTACAAAGTTTTAAAAATTTATTGATTTTTTATACTTTAAAAAGAACTTACTGGCAATAATTAAAAAATCGATTTGTAGGGCTATAAAAAATTCAATCATTTGTTTGAATCTAATTCAAGAATATGAATGACAAAAAATGTATTACTCTAAAAAAAGAGACTTTTTATGTCGATAAGAAAATAAAAGATGAATTTTCAGACTGATATAAACAACAAAAAACTCAGATAGCGAAATTTAAGACGCGCTAAGAAATATATAACTGAGAAATCTGATACGATAACAAAAAAAATACTGATATTTTTAAATCGGACTTTTTACATATATTTTTATAGCAACTGTACTTTTAAGACATGTAATAAAAAAGAAAGGTTGCGAAACAGTCATTTATTAACTTTTGATGCTCACAATAAACACCAATAATGTGTTAACTATATTGATGACATCTAAATACAAATTGAGTATCTTCAAAGATTATTGTATTTATTATAGCGTAACAAACATCATTTATTTAAAGAAAAATTTTATTAGGAAAAATTGCACCTCTTCAGCCTGTAATATATAAAATTAATAATTTTATTTATAAGCCCTGGTTTGTCATATTTGTTCAAATATCATAAAAATTATTTTTAAGATTGTAATATGGTATAGTTCACGGTGTAGAATTTCTAGTATTGGGATATATAAATATTTTCAGAGACTTTTAGCCTCATTGTATGGGATAGATTGCATCAATAAAAATTCATATTAACTATTAATTAAATATCATAGCTTTACGACGATCATCCTAAAATCATTCTTCACTTTTATATTGTTAATATGTATAAATGATCTGCACTTTTATGATAATTTCTTTTAAAAAATTACATAATATTAATTTTTAAAAATATTCCTGTTTTGATTTAATACAATAGTATTTTGACCTAAAAAATTTAAGTTTATGTACAATCTATATTTATTTAGCAATTATTTCTGTTTCAATTTAATATAAAAATATTTTGACCAATAAAAATTAAATTTTATATACAATCTATTTTATTTAGCAATTCTTTCTGTCTGAAAAGAACTTCTAAGACCTAATTATAAATTGAATCTATCAATTTAACTTGGGGTTTTCACTTTTTATGGTGACACCTTTGTAAAAAGCGGATAACATGCTAGATAATCTTCTAAAAAAAATCAAGGTTTGAATTCATTAGACGTAATTGAATTATTATATTCACAAAATAATAAACAAACCGTATAGCAACGATTGATGCTATAAATATATTAGCGTAGCCAAAGGTAGAAGAAGCTTTCAGCCCTAAACACCCACTTTCATTGAAGATTATAATTTGGCACAATTAAATTACACAATCTTAAGTATACAAGCCAATTGATGTGATGTGAAAATTTACAAAAGTTTGCCTGATCGAAATGGTCAAATATTAATCTTTAACGATCATAGGTATATTCATTTAAATTTTAAACCACAAAAAAACATATTTTTATGAAAATGTCTATTTTTTCAGTATATATTAATGGGACGGTTTTTGTGTACGTTTTACAAGTTAGTAACATTAAAAATAAATAGTTCTTATAATTTACAGCGTAAAATAAATTTTCAAACGATTTATTGTCAATATAATTGGAAACAATGATTTTGATATATTTATTGTATAAATTTCAATATTAAAAAAATTTTTAGTTTTCTCTCTCCTAATTTTAGAAATAAAATTTCTGTAATATAAAATATATAGCATTTTCAGTTCTAAATGTTTTGATACAACACGTAATTAATTCTAGCAAGTGCATTTATTTTGATATTATAGTAAGTAATATAGAAAAATATCTATTTTTTATTTTTTTAATAGCAGTCTTATTATTAATCTTTTGGTTTCCTCCATAGTTTTCATACTTTTTAAATCAAAATAATGTCAAAATCTCTTGAAAAAATCCATTCTTGATTTAATATCAAATATGCATACAAAAAAAATATATTAATTAGTAATATCAATAAATATATATCCTATGATGAACATTTATGGTTTTACCTGGTTAAGAGTTGGTAATTTTAGTATATTAAACGTCTTAATATTAAAACATTTATTATTATTTTTATTATGATTAATTTAATTTCTAGATGAATTAAAACATTTTAATTTTATGTAATATTTACGCAAAACCAAATAAAATTTGTGGCTTTCTTTATGTATGAAACAGAATGACATAAATATAAAATATATTTTTTTATTTAATTTATAAAAATGATCATATAAAATACGATCAATATGTGATTATAAATGAAAGATTCATCGATTTTTATTTAAAACATATCTTTGAATTTTTATGTGACTAAAATAAATTTAAAAGTTAAATTCGCGATTATAATAATATTCACTATGTTATCGTATATTTTCTGTATAATTTGATAATATTAGAACTTCGATCAAAAAGAGTTTAATTGAAAATATCATCGAATTTTTGCCTAATAAAATGCATTTTGGGTTAATTTGACTTTATCTATGCGAATTCGAACAAAAATATAGATTGCATCATCAGATATCTTTTTATTTTGTTAAATCTCTGCATCTTTATAATTTTTCTGAATGTATTTTTTTCTTTAAAGATTTATTAATTCTAGTATTTATCTCGAAACATATGTTTATGGATATACTCAGACTTTAATCGACATTTAAACTCCTTGAAATACCACTTATGATAATTTGAGACCACATATCATGCTATGACATATGGTATAATTAATTTTCTGCTTTTGTAAATTATCGGTATCAATTTTCTTGGTTGTGATTAACCTTTTTTTTTTACAAATTTAATTAGCTGGTATAGAAAAATTGAGAAACAATATTAACTTTTAAAGGGAATTATCTTATATTTTTTAATTTTAAAAGTTTTAGGTCTTATAAAGATGTGAAGTATTGAAAAAGATGCAAGAGAAGAGGATTTAGCCAATATTATAAAAAGATGCGTCAGGGCAACTAAATCAAGTTAAGCTATAAGAAAAGATAAATAATTACAATATAAAAATTAAACATATAAATAAAAAAAATTCGTTTAATCTATATATCATATGATTTTTTTGACGTAAATATAAAATTAAAAAACGATAATGCAATATAAAAAAAATCTTGTATTTAACTTAATTTTAACCATATTTTTGGTTTTAACATATAAACCAAATTAAAAAAAAATTCCCACATAAAGTTTTTAAATTTTTTTAATTTATTATTTAATATAACTTACACGATATTTTTTTATAAAAAACAAAATTACAATATACAAAAAAATACATCTTATATTATTTATAATTTTAACCATATTATTGGTTTCGACTTTTAGTTAAAATGTAAGAAATCATATTTCCCTTAAAAAAAATTAAAGAAACCAAAATTCCTTTTGCAAATAAAATATATAAAAGATCTTAGATTACATTATTTTTTTTATAATAGAAAATAATTAAAGAGGCTAGTTTATCATATTCAAAACAAATATTTTCTTACTTATTGATTTTTTCACATAATTTAAAATTTAATAGCTATAATTTCCAAAACTAAATAAAGTATTTTGTTCGTATTACAATTATGCAATATAAATACCTCTTTTTTTTTTAGATTTCGTTTGAAATGTTTTAAATTTCATTTTCAATTTATAAAAAATCTTTTTTTGTTTACGGCAGAAATTACACTTAATTATAATGTTTAGTAAATTACATCATGACTCAAAATTCCAAAAAAAACCAATATAAATCTATCAATTTACCTTTATTTATAATAATTTTTCAAGTGATAAAATTCAAAAAGAAGAAAATATTATAGCTTGAATTTTTTGGGATTCATATCAGTTAACAAGTTTTTTATGGTTATACAATTTGAACATACTAAATAAGCTAATTTAAAATCTTATTATTATTTATGTGAAATCGCAAACCGTTCAGTATTTTTGTGAAAGAAGTCTCGAATAGATTAATTGTTCTTATACCAGCAATTAATGTGTGATGTAAATATTCGGCCTAGAATCTTCACATTAAATTATTATAAGTTTGAGTCACCTCACACAAGGTCATTGTTAAATTACCAAACTGACATTAATAACGCACAACTGCAAGGGATACAGTTAACACTGTTAGGCGGACTACAGATAATAAAGTTGTCGGCTATAAAAACATGCTAGATACAAATTTAACAACTTTACACGATTCCAGAACGCAGGTGTTATGAAAAACTATTATGATATTATGGTTATATTTCCTCGAAGCGGGAACTCGATTGACGTGCTCAAATCAAAACCGTTAATTTTTTTTAATTATTATCATTTTAACTGATTTTTAAAAACAATTAGAAGAATATTTCTTATTTTAGAAATAATTTAACTTATTAGTACTATTAACAGATCGATTTTAGAGGTGGATAAAAGCATATTTGATTTTTATAACCTTCTTTTTTATGCTCTTATATTTGTATTTAAACAAATTATTTTCCTTTATTCTTGGAGATAATAGTGTAGTATTTATTTATTTATTTGTATTGGACTTATAATTTTAATAATATATTGAATAAATGAAATTAACAGATATATAGAGAAAGGCTTTGAATATCAGGAAATTGCAGAATTATATCTAAAATATACTTTAAGCGAAAAAGTTTGAAGTGCAAATTATAGCAATCAAAAACAAAATTTACTTATCTAAAATAAAAATTTTATATTCTTGAATAGATTATTAAAAAATGTTTAAATAACCAAAATTTGAAATAAACCGTATTTTTTTCAAAAATTCTACCGTTAATATTTTTACAAATTCAACCAGAAAGACTCAATAAAAATAAAATATTTTAGATTTCTGTACATGATATTTCGATCAATTAAATCGAAATTTCTCCTTTTTCTTATCACGAAAAAAAGCAAGATTTATGTTGGTACAATCAAGAAATAAAAGATCAACAGAAATCTTTATAAAAAGAATTTAAAAGAAATTTCGATTTTTAAAATCCAAGAAAAAATTCAACAATAAAAAAAATCAATTAAATATCTTTAATTTCACGATAACAAACTTTAAATCAAAATTGCCAAAATGATCAAATCAATTAATTACATTACAAAAAGAGAATTTTCAAGACCCCTTATAAATGTCAAAGTACAAGTACAAAGATGTAGTGTGGACGAAATTTGATGAGTTTCCTTATTGGCCGAGCCGTATCGCGAATGAAGAGACTACCAAGGCGTTACGAGAACATTACGGTAAAAAGACAGGGTATGGCATACTGTTTTTTGGAAAAGATCTGGAATGGGCATTAGTTGAAGAAAATATGATTTATCCTTTTGATGCATTTTTTAACAAATTTTCTGGTGTCGATAAGAGTGATACTTTTTTATTAGCTATTGAACAAGCTAAGAGAAGTCATACTGTTGATGATCCTAAGCTTGAGCTTGATAGAAATAGAAAGAGACATAGGGCTAGTATTAAACGTAAATCTGTTGGTGGCGAAAGTGAAATGAGAAACGATGAAACGAAAGGAAGTGATGAGACTTTTAATCCCAATTGTGATGCTAAAAAGGTTAAGATTGACGAAAAGGTGGATAATAAAATTATTGATGATAATGCGATTGAAAATAAAATGAAAATTGATGTTGAAAATGCTGTTCAAAAAAAACCAACAAAAAAAGAAAATATAAATGACGATGAAAATGAAGTAACTAAAAGAGATAACATTGAAAATGATGGTGAATCGTATAATTTTGAGGAAAATAAAATGAAGAAAGAAAATGTAGAGCAAAAACAAGTTTCAAACAATGAGAATAATGAAAAGGTTGATGGCGAAAAAGTTGTGGAAGCTGATCATGGTAAAATTAACAATATAAATACGGAAATAAATAAAGATGAAATTGTTAAAGAGGCTCGAGAAGAAATTAAGAAAGAAATAAACGCTGAAATCAACCACGAACAAGCCAAAATCGAAGCTAAGGACGAAATTAAAGAAGACGTAAAGAAAAGTTTAGACCAAGACCAAATTAAAAATGAAGTTAAAGCCGAAATCAAAGAAGACTTAAATGCCAAAGTTAACGAAAACCTCGAAAGGGAAGTAACCGACAAAATTGCTGATGCTGTTAAAAATGATGTCACAATTAAGGAAATCAAAGAGGAAATTAAAGAAGAACTTCAAAAAGAAAAAAAAGCTGATTCTGATAAGGAAAACGAAGAAGCATAAATTAAAAGGTTATATGTTATCATCCTGTCTTCTATCTTTCAAATCAATTCATATTTTGATTATTTGTTAATTACAATCTTCGTTAATATTTTGAAGTTAATAAAAATAGTAATATATTCAAAAATTATTTAATGTTATAGCTATTAAATAACTCAAAGTAACAATCAAGAATGAAGTATTTTTACAAACCTTCGGAAAAACCCTGAATCAATATTTCTTGAACAGAGGTATTGAAGAAGACTTCAGAGACGAGAAAATGGCCATAAGTTTTAATTTTTATTGTGCACAATGTGTGAGAGATCAAGCAAATTGCGATTGAGAACAAAAACCAAGAATATAACTAAAAATTCAGCCCATAAATAAATAAACCTGCTATATTTCAGTTTTGAAGATAAAAATTATATATATTTTCAAAAATTATTTATATGTTCTAATTTAACACTATATTTCTAGTTTGATGCTAAAAAAATCTCGTATATAATTTCATGTTTTTTATAATAACATTTATACAGCCTATTGTTATTTTTGTGATTTTTCATCATCTCTTTTATTTCTGATTGTTTCAAAAAAAATTTAATTCGTAACAACTATCAGAATTTTTATTTATAGGTTAATTTGGTTTTTAGCTTTTTATAGTTAATAAAGCAAAACTTTTGATTGCTCTACAGAACATATTTTTACAGATATTTTTTTTACCTACATATTTACAATCTTCCTCGATGTATTTTCCTCTCTCAAGACTTATTATTCAAGTGTCTTCCTTAATGCTATGATTTGTGTGCATGCTTTCGTTTCAATTTGTGCTATTAGTTCTTAATTTACGAAACTTAGATTCATGTTAAGCATTAATTTACTATTATTTTAAACCAGCATTTATGAAAAAAAGAGCAGTTGATGAAAATAGATCAGGTGAAGGTGTCAAAAGATGTAAAAATGATTAATCCAATACTCGCGATGGGCTGTCTACGTCTCAATCGATGGAATTAATAAAATGAAACTTATCTCAGAAATAAAAAATAATATGCTGATTGTTTATGTATCCCATGAACAACATATCTAAAATTTAATTTTTAAATGATGTCTTAGAAAGTATTGGTGAAACGAAAAAAATCAGAAGCAGGGCATTTTAAAGACAAACTATGCGAAAATGCGGCTGTAACAGAGCAAACAGATGTGGTAGCATCGAAATATGCGCAAATGTCTTTGAAAACATCAACAAAACATCTCACGCTAGAATATATATTCACGTCGACAGAATCTTCCCTAAATGAACGGGTTCGAGATGTCTATGCGGCAATACGCATACGCTTGCATTGTATGCTGCGCCGCCGATGGGAAAACTCCAAAATTATTATGTCGGAAAATTCCAATGTAATTTGTCCAAAAATGAAATAAAAATCAGAGCGATTGAAAAATTAATGGTTAAAAATGGAAGGAATTCAGTTGTCAAACGATTTTATGCCGAAAACGTCAAAATCATAAAAGAACAAATTGAGTTTAACATCCCATTTGGAATTTAAGATAATAGAAGAGTCGACGCATAGGAAAGGAATTTAATAGAAAATACGAAAGCTTGAAACAAGACAAACATAGTTAAATTTGACAGGACAAGATAAATTACTTATTACAAAGTTGACTCTAATGTTTTTCAAACTATTAATCAGATAAATGGTCTTTTGTATCAACCAAGAATCCCAAGAATATGTCCGATGTTTCAGTCTTGCTACAAACGCCAAACGAAAAATGCCAACGCATTTATTTTGGAAAAAAATTTAAAAAATTGAGCTTTTAAAAAGAATAAGTAATGGACTAGGATTCTATAAATATAAACGCAGTAAAGTTAAGAAAGAGGATGTCAAAAAAGTAGGAAAAATAATGCGATCAAAAAACATGATCCTAGACATAGATGATCATCGTAAAACAAAATTATTGTGAATAATAAAATTGTCAGAAATTAAAATAAAAAATAGAGCATTCTAAAAAAAGATGTGACTTTACCAAAGAAAAAAACTGCTTTGGGCTTAATAGAAGACTATTTATATAGGATTGACAGAAAATAAGAACTATATAATCAGAGCGTCAAATATATAAAATAATAACTTTTGTATGAAAATGGGGTAAAAGATACGAAAATCACAATAAAAATAATTATAACGATTATCCTTGCCAGTTCTAGTTAGTTCAAAACCAAGAAAAAAAAAGCTTCATAACAGAGGTTGAATTGATAACATAATAAAACCACTGCTGAATGAAACGCTGCTCGACTAGATGGAATCTTTAATTGCTTTATTAAAAGGGTAGCAAGCCTCTATAAATCCATATATCAGATTACATCGAATGAATCTTTGCAAAATAAAAATCTGGAAAAGAATGTTTTTACTCAGGCACGACATATCTTATAAAAAAAGAAGATGTTTAGATAGAAATCAATTCAGACCAATCACATGTATGTCCAATTTATATAATTAAATGAAAAAAGCGGTTTCGAAAATCACTCAATATAAAGGGAAGATAAGAGAATAGATTGCAGAAAATTGTTTAAGAACGTAGAGGCGCGTTTAAAGTAAAAAATAACAAGGCTCTTATATATATTCCGATAATCAAAGGCCATGGAAATAATCTATATACAACGTGGATTGATGTAAAAAAAGCATTTGACCCAATAGAATCAAACTACATGTAGTCATGCATAAAAAATTATAAACTGCCTGCATGAAAAACGCTTTTATTATAAAGATTACAACTAAATGGTTTATATCACATAAGGTTTAATGGAGCAGAAATCATGCATAAAAAAATAAATCAGGGAATACTACAGGGAGACAGTCTTTCACCTTTTTTATTCGTTCTATGTATTGATCCTTATAGCAGAAAATAAAATGAACGCTTTCTAGGGGTAAGTGTAATGAACGATAAAAACTCTTATACAACAAATCACCTACTTTTTAAAGATGACCTCAAATGCATATCAAAAACACCAGAAACACTTAAACTCATGCCGGATATTTATTAACCTTCTTATATGCAGTGGGTCTTGAAATTAACAAAAATAAGTCTGCCACTAACTATTAAATATATATAGATATAGCAACATTTTCGAAGGAGCGGCAGCCTATAAATATCTAATAAGAATCAAAAATAGCAGATCGAATATAAAGATAGATTCTTAAGATATAATTTTAGAACAAATACTTTATCGAATAAGAAATTTATGTAGGACTAAACTGAATGCTGGGAATTTATTTGAAGCCATCGATGAAATGCAACATCACACATAAATTACCATATGAACGTATTTAAATGAGAGTCAGAAGAAATCATAAAACTTGATGATTAGAAAGAGATATTAGAAAAAGAATTTTTTATTCACCTCCAGCCTAGTAATAAACAGAGATTATATAAAGAGAAATGAACTAGGATTGGACTTTTTTATATTGAATATAAAGCCGAAGAAAATCTACCAGCCAAAAAATTGCTTAAAACAAGTAAAATTTGATCACCGAGGAGATGCAACAATAAAACTAGGTAAAGATAACAAGAAAAATCCTTCACGACTTTAAGAATATCTCTAAAATCAAGGTCATGCCAATATCACCGATTCGAAGAAACCTGATAAAAAGCAGGAAAAAAGTCTATTGTGTAAAGTAAACTAAAAACCATTAAAACAAATACCTTTTGAAGCCAAGAATAATGTTTTGGTTATAATTATTGGATCGCTTAGATGGATAAAATAAGGCAAAAAAGAACCAATGAAAGAAAAATTCTCTTTTATATAAGATAGAAATGATTTTTTCAGTGAAGAGGAATAAATGCCCACATTGTAACGAAACCATGAAAACAATTTATGCATGAAACGAGGTGAAAGAAAATGTTAAGGCAAGATTGCATACAAATACACATTTAAATCGTATGAGGTCTTCATTTTAACCTGTCAAAACGACACAAATTTAAGAAAACCAAAACTAAGAACTCATTCAGTACAAGAGATCTGTGAAAATAAAAATGCAGAAATAATAATAGAAACAGAATACAAACGGTAATTATAATTTAAAAAACGGACCTGATATTTTCATGCATGATAAAAACTATATTACGTTGATTAAACAAGAAATAATTAGCCTTGACAGCTTAACTTAAGTTGAGCAAGAAAAATATAGAAAGTATGACATCTCATCAATGAAATTATTTTAATTTAAACTTGTAAAACAAGAATAATACTATATGCAATGATTTAGGATGGAGTGGTTACGAAATTTGTATAAAAAATGTGTTAAAAAGTTAATAATCCCATAAGAAGTACAAGCATGGGTGCAAGCGTTCACACTTCGCAAGACACTTAAACAAATCAAATTTTAGATATCAAGGGCAGTTCATGGGAAAAGATCGGGGGAAGGTGTCAAAAGATGGATCAAGGAGTTGTGCAATATTCTTAATGAACTGACTACATATAAATAGGTAAAATTGATATAGAGAAACTTAACCTATACAAAAAAGACAGCAAGAAATGTCTTTTTCCAAATAAAATACAATGATATAATTAATTAAAATGATTATTTGAATATATGAGAAATTTCTGGGTGATAATTCTAGATTTATGTGCTAAGAAATACAAAAAGAATATATGCCACATGAAAAATAACAATTCATCAGAACTTAACTAAAAATTACCGGAAATAATCCAACAAAGCATTGTGGACTCTTTTTAAATTGATTAATTAACAAAAATAAGCCATATATCATTATTAGAAGCTTTAAAAGGTATCATAGATAGGATACGATCATAAATAGATCAATATAAAAAAAAGGTTTATATATGTAAACATATTTTTATGGATCAAGTAAACATAGAAACACAAAAAATTTTTTTAGAGGAGCATTGACATAAGATTCTGTTGCATTAAACAGAAAATAAACTTTTTAACGTCATTTATAAAACTATATTTTAGACGATATATGATGGCGAGAAAAGCCACTTACTTTGACCTAAAAAAATTCTTATTGTTATCAATGCTCATATAGAATAATTAGAAACACAAATCAACGACAAATAATAATTATAAAATACGAAAAGAAAATCGACTACAAGTCAGAGGCGTGTCATAATTATCTATAGCGCTCTTTTGGTATTTTTTCATGTTTTATTTAGAAAATTTACATTTATAAGTTGATTTCACAATTCTGTACGCATTTAACACTTCTTTTCTATGTCATTATATATATAAAATTTTTTTTATAACTATTATGTTATGTTGAAATTCACCAATACCTATACGTTATTTCCGCTACACATATATTATTATTTTATAGTTTTTATAATGCCATTAAATTCACTTCTACTGTTTTTTGCTGAAATATCTGCAAACTTTTGTTATAATAAAAAAGATATGTAGATTTTTCCTATATTAAAAAAAAATTAATTTTCTTTGGATAAAAATTACTGTAAAAATATCGGAATTATAACTATAATATAAGCAATTAATAAATTTATATTGCATAAAAGTACTAAAATTACTAGAAACTAGAATTTAAATTACAAAATTGATAAGTTTATCTTATTTAACCAACATTTAACGACTAAACTGACGATAGTATACGCGGACATACATAAAGAAGCTTGTATCTACACAATAAAAATAGTCACAAATATGTTTATATATTATAAAATATTTTTTTGGATCCAAAAGAGGGATATTTGAAAGGAACATATAAATATACGAGCACGTAAAACCATGAAATTTTAAAAGGGAAAATGGAAGTAGAGAAAAAATTTACCATATAAAAATAAAAGTAGCGTAGCGTTTGCACATATGTTATAAAATTATTATGACAGAATAAAAATACCAATTTTAAGATACGTATATTTTAATAAAAAAATGCAAAAAGATCAGTTCAATATTGTAAAGATAAATACAAGTTTGAACTCAAAAATATATTTTTAAATGCCTCATTTATACCTATTTATATAGTTTTAAAATATATTATTCATTTAATGCGAGTCTACACAAAACTTTGCAAGAAGTTAAATCTGAAAATTACCTAACACCGTTTACGATGAGAAGACTATCGATCTTTTTTAGGATCTAAAATCATAGTGTACACCGACAGTTTTAATTCGCGCAAGCTACTATGGTTGCAAAAAATAATCCTAGCTCGAAAACGCCATGTTTAAAGGCTATAATTGTAAAAATCTGCACAAAAAAAAACACATAAAAAGCATACACATATGCGATATTTTATGGGTGTAATGACACGTTTGAAAATGTAAGCTAAGAATTATCACTCTTTAAACTATCAATTAAGAAGGTAAAATAACAAAAAGAGCTGAAGGTTAGCCAAATTGTTAATCTGTGTTTTCAATACAGTATAAGCATGAAACTTCATTTGTTTTTTTACTAAACCATTCACATAAATTATAAAAGAAAAGCTGTGATGTTTTTTTTGCTTCCGTTAGATGTTATTTCAATTATTAAATATTCGAACTACTTCAAAGATGCCCTGCCAGATTGCTTATAAAACGTCTTCGTAGATAAATCATCATGTTTACATTACTTTTTTAGTGATTCATATACCAATAGTTACTTAACAAAAAAAATACTGAACATGATTGTTTTTATGAGGTACTAGATAGTCTGCATATAATTTGACCTTTTACATGAAAATATATACAGACCACTAGTTCCTATATAAAATTACAAAATCGGATTCTTTTCATTCAAGACAGTATCACTGCAATGACAATAGAAAACACAAGCTTTACATCTTATTCACCTTGTTTCAATGCGGGGCTGAACATTAATAAAGAGCAAATTCTATAAACATAACAAAAATTACTTGATAGATAAAAATGAATATGATTTAAAGAGGTAGTGATATGTTACAAATCTACAAGGAAATAAACTTCTATGGCAGTGTTTGCCTAGCGTAATTTTTAAGCACAGACATATAAGCATATATGGGCATATAATAGATTTAAAAACCAGGAACATTTTAAAAACAAAGCAATTTGAATTTATTGTATGCATATAGTTTTTATTTTATTAGACTCTATCCTTTGAGACGTGCCAACCCATGGGTAATATTGCATAACTCTTTCATATTTCTTTTGACTACTTCCCTGATCTATCTTTGTCGACTGCTAATGTATAAAACTAAAAATGCTTTATTATTTTTATAATTAGATAGCATGGACATAGTTTCCTTCCACTTAATGTTTTTGTGAATTAATCCATAAATAATTTTTTAAAGACTATCACTGCCCAGTAATAGTAAAACTACAAAGATCATAATATATAGCAATACATTTATTAAATATTGATGCCAATTTTTGCTTCTTAAGAAATAGAAAATCAAATGATAATGTAGAATATACAATTCTTTCTTTGTTTATCTATAACTATTAATAAAAAATTTAATCAGAAAAATGACTTCGAGTGAGTAAAAAATAATTTTATAATAAATAAAAAAAAGTATGAGTCTCTTTTGCCTTCTTAATGTTTTTTTATACACTTATTCAAAAAATTTGTCAAGATTTGTGATGAAAATATAGTGAGAATTCGTTTTCTAAGAAGAATCATAACGCCAAAATTCATTATATAGTATTGTTGGATCTCATTATTTAGCTTTGAATCATTATTTTGGTGCTTCAAAACTCAATCTAACTTACCACACCAATAGATGATCGTATAATAATAGTTATAATGCATAAATTTATCCAATAGCTTCCATAAAATCATGAAAACGTATTATAGAAGACAATATTGATAAGATTTCCTAATTATAAATTTTTCTATTTAAACTAACCTTTTAAATGTATAAGATAGCGTAGACAGACACAAAAATCTCAAAAATAAAATCTGTAATACTGAAAAAAAAGGAAGAATCATCTATATTAAAAGAAATGATTGCAATAAATCAGGTATACTTTTTACTCCACATCGCATTAATTTAGCAAAAAAATATTATCCATTACACCTAAACTCTTTACCATTAACTGAACAAATGATATAGTGTGCGAATGAATCACAAAAACTATTTGAATTAGGCTTTGCAGTAGGATATATATAAGTATTTTCTTTATGCAAAGTATTTATGTTTTTTGCTGAAATCGAAGTATGAAAGCTATGGAGAGGGTTTAAAAAAAGATCACTTAGCAAGTATATGTAAAGGAATTTAAAGTGAACCTATAAGACGAGAAATGGGGTTATAAGGTGTATACACCATATAATCACAAGAAAAAAATACTTTTAACATCATAAAAAAAATATATGATAAATGGTTAACCAAAAAAAGTCAGTGAACTAAAAACGATGTAAACTAAAAATCATGAATCAATCAAAAGAAAAATGTCAGCATATATGCACGAATCTATTTATTTTTAATACAACGAAATACAAAATCACATACCAAGAACCGGTTTAAATAGCACTAAAAACGAGACATGTATTGAAAATGAAAAGCCAAATAGCACTACTTCGTAAATAACTACTCATAAATTATAAATTTTAACATTAATGATATCATACGACAAATTAAAGAGCGAAGAATAAAAGCTAAGGCCGAGTTGTGATCCAATACACGGGGTTAGTACTAAACAGACTTTTATGAAATGATGTAAATAAGAAGATCGTAATGATATCAAGACTGAATATACCATTAAAAATATCTTAGTTATATTACGAATTATTAAATTAACTTGAATTGTTTGCATTAGGAATATATAAATTTACTAGCAAAGAAAATAAATATATAATTTTTGTAAGATGAAAAATCGGGATAACGCAGTTGGTTAATAAAATTTCATAAAAGTTGCTAGTTTATAATCACAGAACACACACCAAATAAATATAAATTTAAATTAAACGCAAAACATCGAGAAGGGTCCGTCTGTTGTCCCTAAGCATAAAACCACAGCAAGACTGAAAAACCGAGACTAGAAAGGTTTATATTTAAGAACAGTTAAAGTCACTGAACAATATTTTATCTTGCGAAATTACAAGCATAATGTGTTGGTTCTAGAATAATATACCAGCGACCGAAGGTAGATCATTTTATTCCATATTTTCGAAAACCACTTATATAAATAGGCATCATGCACGAGTTTAAAATGAATGGAGGGTAATTAAAGGAATTCACGAGTAATGGCATCAGATGAGAAATACATCCAATATTCATGAGCGAACACTCTATTAGAAGATAAATACGTATAAGTTCGTAAAAATATGTAAATAATCATATAATATACATGAGGGAATAAAAAGTGGACAAAACTATCAACCTAAATAAATATATGAAATCATGGTTTAAAATATTGACATGCCGTATCATTTTTTTTTATGAAGATTTTTTTTCTATAATATTTATTGTAATTTTCTTGTATTCGAAAATGGATCGTCTTTTTCATTGAGGAATGAAACATCGGGTTCGAAACAATATATCATCTTAGAGGTGGCTATGATATTATCTGGGCTAGATTGCATGAAATTGATGTAATAAAATACACGTTGAAATATGGAATTGATATACATTATGATATCGATCAAAAAGTTGCGAAGCTTAGATTTTTTACCTTTTTTTTTAGGTATTTTAGCATAAAGAAAGCGACATTTTTCGTTCTCTAGTCTCCGGTTTGATCGAAATAAATTCACTCGGCTTGTTTTATATTTTCGATATAAGCTTTAAAAATTCCGTACAGGTTTCGGCCCTAAAAGTTTTTTCTTATTAAAGCACTTTGAACTTGCGCCCATCTCATTGAGATAACACACTAAAACAATTTATTATCTGTGCCGAAAAATCAAATCTAACAAAAAAAACACAATAAACGAATATTAATATATTAAAAATAAATATATCATGGATTTTAAAACATTATATAATTTCATATTTAGATAATATTAAATCCAAATTTAATTTAAAAATATATATCACTAGATACAAATTTCATGTGAAAAAAACACACGTTCGATGTTAGTCTTACAAGTTATTTTTGTTAAATTAATAATTTACAACAAAAAACTATATAACTGTTAATAACAGCGTTTTTATTTTGTAATATAAAATATAAAAACAGAAGTCATACTAAGTTAGATAATATAATATAAAGTGTTTTTTTTGCAGTTTATTATTCCATTAATTGCACAAAATCGAATGTAAAATCATTTTCTGATGATCATTTAAGATTAAAATTAAAAACTTGAAAATTCTTTAGATCTGATTTATATTTTTTAGTTGTGTATATATTCACTTTATTTTATTCTTATCAAATAGGTAAATATATAAGAACTGTGATATGTCTTTATTATCATTCTTATAATAAAATACAAAATAATGTTCATTATTGAATTCATGTATATATTTAAATTATCTTTCTAAAGCTTACTATCTATTTAAATACACGATTATTGGTATTTTATCTGCTATATACACGATTATATCTATTTTAAACCGCGATCACTTTATTTGAATATTAAATGCGAACTTAAGATTTAATAAAAATTAGAGTAATTTAGACTGTATTTATCAAATTTATTTGGTTCCCATGCATAAAGTCTACATTTGCAAATAGTGGTTGCTCCAACTAAAATAAGTTTAATTTCCTGATTTTTATGCAATGTTACTGTTCCGCTGATCTTATTTGACAATAAATTACACTTATATCCATAAATATATGCATGCTGTATCTTTTTATGATTTTATGTCGAATGTTATTGGATTTCTTTATTTTTTATTATATACTTCTTAAGGTGATGAGTATTTGAATATTACCCCCTGTTATTTTAAACTATGTCGATGATTTATCCCTCAAACGAAATAAGCCATATATTTGAATATCTGCGTTTTTGTACTCATACTATATATTCTTTTTGTATTTAATCATCTATAAAACTGTATTTTTAACATATATAAATGCAAAAATCTACATTTTACTGTGGACGCAGAAATTGAAGATAAAAAAATTTATAAAAACCAAGATCAGCATTTTACTAAAAAAATAGTATGATATTCTTTTTTTTTAACATAAATTCATAGACTTTCATGTTTTTTTTTTGCCTATTGAACATATCAATATATGTATTAACTTGTACTTTGGAATTTTTCTCACGTTTTTTTCTAAAAAACTTATATTATTATATTGTTAAAAATTACATATTTATTTTTTTCATTTTAAAATTAAAAAATGCTTTGCTAATATAGTATTCATTTTTTTGTTTTTTTAAATGACACCATTTAATATATTGCTCTATTTTCGTAGATTGATATCAATTTCTAAGCAATAAAATTCTGAAACTCTATCCTTAGATTTACACATTTATTGTAATTATGTTCAAAATGTATTTTTTGTTTATGGGCTAAAAATATACACATAATTTTAGTTTTTGTCTTCCGGCACAGTTTGCTTGATTCTCTGTACGCTCTGCGCATTTATATTTTTGGCTATCTTCTCCTCTCCAAAGTCTTCTTCAATACCCCTTGTTCTTTCGAGACCTATTAATTCAAGGGGTTTCGCAATCCCAGATTTTGAATATATGCCTCAACCTGGTTCGTGGCATCTAGAATCTTCAGTAACCTTTTATATTATCGTGTCATCACACCGTCCCATGTTAAAACACATAGGATAATTTTTGTCTTGCACTTGTATATTGTAATTCGTTCAAATAAATATTATTAATATAATTGTTGGCGAGAATTTCTTAAGAATTTTATTATATAATTACTAAATGCAAATCTAAGAACTTTTTAGGCATTTGCATATAAAAATATTGTATCTTTTTATATTTTTTTTATAAATAATTCAGCGGATATAGGACTCGAACGATTTATGATTATTTTTATTCGCTTGAATATTTTTGAATATTAAACACCTAATATTGCAAAAAAAAACAATTTATTATATTTCAATCACAAATTTCTTCTTAAAGAATTAAAGTTTTTCTTTTTGAATTTTAGTATATTTGGTTTTTATGTGTGTTGTGGTTCTGATCTGTTCTACTATATTGCAATTTTTCCATATTTCCAGGCATAACTTTTGACAAGGATAATCTGTTCCACATATTTAAAGATGTATTTTTGCATATATTTTTAAATTATTTATATGAATATATACCTTTTTATTTTCCTTTCTTTTACATTCGTTTTACTTAAACTGAATGGGAGATGCGATTGTAGCGTGTATTTATTGGTGTAAAATTATAAATAACTATGTATTTTTGCATAAATACCTTTAAAGTAAATATGTTGACTATATGAAATACATACGTAATATTGGTATTCTCAATACTAAAATACCAACTTTACCAGTTTTACTGTTTTTTTAACTTGGTATATTATATTTTGAATTGGAAGAACTTTAAGGTTATTCTAACCACCATTTTTGTTGCTCATGGGTTAATTTCAAATAATCTGGCGTTTAGATTTCTGCGTGTTTTACGACATCAAGTAAATGGTTTATATTAATTTATCATATTTAAGTCTGGATTTGCATATTTTGGCATTTCATCGGAATTAATTTCTTTTGAATTGGAATATTTTCTAACAATCGAACCTATTGCTTAATTAAAGAACAATGTAATGGTGATTACCAATAAGATCATATCGATAAATAATGATGATAATATTAAAGTAAACATCAACCAATCTCTATATACTGGAGAGAAGAGTATGTTTGAAGAAGGTGATACAACAGTTATGAACAGGTGGTAAGAGTTATTAACTGCCAAGGGTTCGAAACAAAAGAAGAATATACATTTGAAATTTAGAAGTATGTGTTAAAATTGCTAAAATAGTGAAATAAGAGCAGAAAAATTTGTTTTTAAACAGCAGCCACATGAATATGGATTTCGATGGTAATTCATATTTAAGCCCCGAAGCAAAATGCCGTTTAGAGTCCTAAAAGATTATCATTAATTAATGTGTCAAAGAAACTACGAGAAAATAATTTATGATTGAAGACAATGGTTTGAATGTGAAATTTAAGCAAGAATTAGTAAAAGAGATACGAGATAAGATATAATAAATTTATCTGGAAACGGTTATAATTATTTATAGATGCGAAATTCTTATAAATTTAAAAATGGATCATCTATGGGATATATTGGTTTTTAGTATTTGTTATTAGTGAATAATGAAGCATACAATTAAATGATGAAGGGTGTAATATGCACAACAAACTTCATAAAGTGATGGAAATAAAAACTTTGTATGAGAATGAGATATGATTATTATAAAACAAGATTATAGTAAAGTAAATAAATATTATTACTCTTTTTTTTCAACAATATTTTATATGGTTTATACAAGAAAGAATATCTAAAGGGCCAAAAACCCACATTAAAAATAATGCAACCAGAATTTTCAGAATTTAACAATACGTTTATATAAATAAGTTTAAGTATTTTATCGGTGAGAACGCCTGAAACATCTCTAATCATATGAGATTGCATATAAAGATGAAACATAAGTTAAAGGGGCTTTAAAAGAAGCGGTTACAGGGATGTTTGAATGGATAAGAAGTAATATAATAGTATATAATTAATTATTCAATTGAAATGTCGAATCATTATACATAAACGTCCGATAAATTATATAAATTTGCATTCAATATTATGTCTTTAAACGATTTGAAAATTTATGAGGCAAATATTTGATTGATATGATACCAATTATTGAATTTAGACAGTCTTCTTCACATATTACAATTTTGACCTAGAGAAAATATATTTCAGCTTTAAGATAGTAAAAAAGACAAATATAAGACAGCATGTCAGTATAAGAATATACAGTAATTATGCAGAGGTTAAAGAATTTAATGATAAAAATAACGCAATGTGTCGAATAAAATATACGTAGACCTAATTGGGAATGATCTGGAGTTTTATATTGATAATTTAATAATTCAGAAAGATATCTATGAAAAAATGATATTTGTTTGTTAGGTAATATGAATATTATAAGCACATGATATGAAATCTAATGATAATAGAGCTAAATATATTCAAGAGATTGTGAAGATCTTTGAGGTTACTGTGGATTGACATAATAAGATTCCATGATGTGTTTAAAAAACGCGCTTTATTATGAGTGAAGTACGAAAAATATATCCGATTAGAATGTATAAAATGATGTTTGACAGATTCAGTCTATTTGTTAAACATTTTATGACATCAACAACGAACTTTTTACAACATTTATAAGTCGACTAAGGAGTTTATCTGATGAAAATACACATCAAGATAGTTAAATAACGATAGAAAACGAGATATTAAAGGAATATTTTTTTAATTTTCTGAATAGAGAAGAAATCAGTTATAAAAATCGAAGTGAGCAATACGGTAACATGTGCTGTGTTGAAGCAGATAAATGGAAAGGGGAAGTTAGCTCCGATGAAATGGAGCTTCGAGAAAGCAACAAGAACAAAAAATTTATTTCGATATTAGAGTAAAAGATGCAAGCAATAAATTTTGGTCATATAAAGCTTATTTATGCCAAGAAGTCATAAATTGAATCTTATCATAGACTGTTTGTTAATGTTTAGAAAAAATCATGAGCAATACGGTGTTAATATTAATAGTATCAATAGTCTTATAGAATAAAAGCAGGATTACGCGTTTATATTTGAATGTAAGTAAGGTGGAATCTTGGTTACAGCAGATGCGCTTTCTATACTAAATGAAGACGTTAGAAAAATAAGAATTAAACAGAAAACTATAGTAGCAAGGAAAAATGCATAGAAGGAAAATGAATTAGTATATTATGAATTTCAATGATTAAAAACAATATATATAATATTTAAATTGATGATTAAAAAAATGCATATTTTTGTAAAGTTGATGATCAAAAATACCAGAGGAGTCCAGGAGATAAGTTAACATTATACAATAATAATTTTACTGAAGAAATATGGCCGTTTATCACATAATTATGAATTTTTACTATGAAAATTCATTAGAAAACGTATCGACTGATGTAATATCCGAATTTGAAGTTTGCAGCAAAAATAATTATAAGAAATCGGGAGTTTACGAATTTTATCAACCTATAGAAGATCAGAGAAAGTGTTTTTGATTTATAATTTATAAACATTTTATACATATAACTTTAGAGATGTTGTGTATTTTATGAGAGTAATTTTCCCAAAATAACCAAGATGATAAACGATTACATTCACAAACAAATATATATAAATTTTAACTCCGTAGTTTATTCTTTACTACAAGCACAAGATAATGATCATAATTTCTCGGAATATTAATTAAATAATACAAAGGGAGGAAATGAAAACAAAAGATACAAATTTTAACGAAATACATTAAGAGTAAATGAAAATCGAGAGGTTAATAGTCCAGCTAAAGAAGCCATTCTAAAAGACAGTAAAAAAATAGAAAAGAAAATTCTGGTGATTATGTTTTTCTATGACTTTTGTTACTCTTGGGTATTTAATACAGCCAACGAAAGCTTTCCAAGATATTTCGTTTATAGCTGCTGTTTAAAAAAGTAAAAATGGGATCAAATAAACAATTTAATTAGTTTAATGCATAAATAATTTTGTCAAAGAAGTGTTAATTACATTTTGTAAATAGAAGAAATTTTGAGTGACCAATAAAAATGAATATATTCTATTTATAGGAAAAAGGGGTGATGAAAAAAATTACGGACCATATTACTTATTTATCTAAAGAAGAACATTTGAAAATATAAAAACAGCACTGACTTGAAGATAATAATAAGAACAAATTGGCGCTGTCTCGATGGGGGATGTTATCTATTCCTTCTTTATCTGTTTTTTATATTTTAAGAGCAACATAAAGTTTTAAATATGGAAATCAATGATGATTTAAATATACTTATCACTGATAAGTATATTTTATGTATAAATAGCATTTCATTTTTTTATATTCAAATGACATTATGGGCTAAATTTTTCTTTCTATTTAAATCTATAATATCTAGTACAATTGAACAAAAAGAAGAAACTGGCAATTTTGGAATCAAGAAGCGAAAAAATGATTCAAATAATTTACATTCGCTTATGATCTTGTTTTCGGCTCCGGTGAGAACAAATTCAGAGAAACATGGTTCAAATCGACTTGATACGGATGCAAATCCATTAAAAAATGTAGCTTCAAATTTTTTTACCCCATTTAATGCATCTAATGATATTGAAACCACAAAAAAAAGTGAAATGAATACTAAACCCATATCAGGACGTGGGATGGATAGTACTATGAATAAAAAAGTAAATGATTCAGCCAGTCAAAAAAAAATTATATCAGAAATAGTCGAGAAAAAACCACCCTCACCAAAAGAACGCAAAAGACCCTTATCAAGTGATATAACTAGAGAATTCAAGTATGATGAGCGAGAAGTATCGGAAAGTGATATTTCACAAAGTAAATATCAAAGTTTTTCAGCTGGATTAGAGTCGATACAAGCGCCAAAAATAGTAACCTATCCAAAACGGCAACAAAATTCAACATTTAACTCAAATATTGATGCAAGACCAAGACTATTCGATCCTGAATTATTGTATAAACAGTCAAAGGAAACACAATCTTCATCTTCTACAACGAATCCAAGCACTGCAAATGAAACCACTCAATTGACATTAAGTAAAGCTACGCAAAGCGTAGATGTTCTTTTTCTCGTCTCTTGGCTTCAGTTGTAGCTTAGTTGATTCAAATACACGCGGCTTTTCAGCCTATAGGAAAAATTACGGAGCGTCAACACCCAGGTACGAAATTGGTTTTAACAGAAGATACGATGATGAATATAAAGAAAAGAAGAGATTAGAACAAATAGAAGAGTTTCTAAAGAAGCGACTGGATCGATCCAAGCATATTCCATCTTCTTCTGAAGATTACCACTCAGATCATTCGACTGAAGTAGAATTAGATCGCTTGGCAGGATTGTTGTTACAGGAAAAGAAATCACAAAAAGTACATGAATTTGTTTTTGACATAATATTCGACGAAGAAATGGATGTAATTAAAAAGAAAATAAAAACAAAGATACAAGAAATAACACAAGAAGCAGAATCAGAATTAAATAATTCAAAATTTTCTGACCATAATGTGAAATTAAATATGAACGAAAATCCGACTTGTCAAAAAGTAAATGAAACTAAACGGTCTGCATCATGTTTGTCATCTGCGGATAATGAAGAGCATAGGAGTAAAAAATCCAAAGATACGACAGAAGAAGTTGATTTAAAATACCTTCTAGCCAAAGTAGTTGATTCAATGCCGGATGTACTTAAAAAACACATTGAAGATCAGTATCCGTATACGGTTGAAGGCAAGAATATTCTTGCATATTTAACAAATAAGGGGACTATCGCGGAATTACGAAATAACCATAAATATAAAATTTTAAAGAAAATCCTAATGAAGATAGAGGAATCTTCATTAGACTTGAGCTCATTCAAAAACCTTTTAGCCAAGACTAAAGATGTATATAGTGACGAATATCTTTCAAATCCAGTGATTTTGGATTTTAGTAATGTTTCGATTAGTGGTAAGGATATAATAAATATTTTCGAACATTATAATGAACATGGTCTAGAAAAGGGGTGTGAAATTCTTTACATGTGGATTTTTAGAATCGATTGGGGATTTATGCAACAGTTTGAAATCTTTTTAGATAAGTGGGAAATTGGGGTGCCAGAGATTTTTCAAGATGCAATTACAAATTATATGATAGATGAACCAGCTATTTTTGATGTCAAATACGATAAATTTGTTAATATATATACATTTATAGATATTTTTTATCAGTCTTTTAAAGACCCACATACGGGTCTACAGATGGATCTTAGCACGTGTGATTTTACTTATATGGAGTTTGGAGAGCGTAAATGTGCTCTTAGGGACATCTTTAAAAATGATACCGCTCAAAAGAAAAAAAATATTAATGATCTTACTTCGGTAAGAAAAAATAACGAAGTAAATTGCAAAATTGATTTATTTAAAAAATTAAAGGAAAAATTCTTAAGTAATTTTTGTGAAGAATTTATCTTCTATTTCAAAGCAATGTCCAGACCAAAGAATACATCTCAAATTTTTGATTATTGGATTTTTCACAAATATAAAATGGGGTCTAAAAATTTTACGACTAAAATTACACATCCGATATTATATGATGATGAGGAACTATTGAGTTATAAGTGTGATTTTATAGAAAATTATCAAAAAAAAAACACAATATATAAATAGATGTAGTGAAGAAAAGAATCGTTTGATAAAACGCTAAATCCTTTTCAGGGTTTCTTAATAAATAGTATTATAAAATTACTGATGCATGTAGCAATATGAAAAAGAAAAAAATATATATTATTCTTATCTATATCAGATATATAACATGAAATTTCATTTATAAGTTATATTTCAGCAATAACGTTGCTTATTTAAACCTCTGAAATAACCAAATCATAATTCTTGTTCTTGTTTTAAACTGTTTAGACGTGGTTATTGGTTGTGCACTCATATAAGTTCTATTACCATATTTAAATGATTTCATACACCGACACTATAGTATAATTTTATTTATACAACATTACTCAAATTATTGCTGTTTTTATTTGTTATTATAAATTTATTAAATTATTTTTAGATATTTAAACAGATGAATGAAAAATAAAAAACGATTACTTTAAAGATAGAGAAAGCATTATAAATTATTTTTGAATAAAATCATTTTATCTAGATTGCATAAAAATATTTTTTAGTGCTATAAAAATAAACAAACAATAAATTAAATAATCTAAAAATTTCTTGTTTAACAAGAAAGTTTTTAAATCCTGTATTTTTTCTACTTTTATATATAGTATTTTTTTATATTACTAGCATTCATATGCACCGTTTCAATTTATTTTATTTTGATAAAGAGTCTTTATAAGATAAATGCTTCCAGAGATAATACTTAAATAGATTTTTAATATGACAAAAGTTAGTTTAATAGAGGCTTGCAACCAGAAGTACAATTTTGTATATATATAACAAAATAAAACATCATTTTATAACTATTGCTATAGATACACTAGCCATAGTATGTTAAAAACCAGAATCTAATTTATTTTATTTTGCTTAATGTTAAAATCTAATGAAACTACATTTTTTGGAAATAAAAAACAAAATAATTCTACTCATATTGCAGATTTTTATGGTAAAAATAAATTAAAAAGGGTTTTGTTACATAAGCAGAAAAAATATAGAAAGATCTTTACTTTTGGCATTAGAAACCAGTTTTTAAAATTCCAAATAAATATTGCATGTTACATAAGTCTATATCCGCAGGAAAATATATTATAAGTTAAAATCATGATATTTTATGCTTGCATGTTTATCGATTTATATTTTAGGAATGTTTTCTTTTACATTCAATGCATTTATGGTTACATAATTGTTGATTTTACCTTATTTTTTCATATATATTATCTTACATTGTTTCATGAAATTTGTGATGGCTTAAAATTTTTTAAATATTCTATGTCATTCCACGAAATTCAAAAAAATAAAATAAATTGCAATTGAAATATATCATATCAGTATATTAAAGTAAAAATAACAATTTAAAAATTTATATATAGATTGTTTATTGTGAATTTTTTTAATCAAAGCGCTTTAAATACTAAAAATTAAACTAAATATAAAGCAGCTTTTTAAGAACAAAACCTATTTTCAAAGTATTTTATTTATAATGCCCAATTTTTTGTTTTATAATTTTCGTTATATGATAGAATTAAGAAAAAAATATAAGGCAAGGTACGTTGAATGAGTCGATTTTTAAGCATAACTAGAACAAAAAAATATATTATTAGACCTTAGAAAAATAAATGAATAATAGGTATTAAAAGAAAAAGAAGTAACTATAAGTATGCAAAAAAATATTATAAAAACAAGAAAAAGTTTAAACATGACAAAAAATCAAGTATTCTCGTACTATTTATTCAAATCACCATATTAAATATATATAGTTACAGAATTTTACTAAATATTCAAATATTTTTATAAAGAATATTTTGATCTATAATATATATATATAAAACGAGCGTATAAATTATATTCTAAGCTTATATATATCAGTTTTTCAGCATATAAAAAATACAAAAACATGTTTTTTTTTAATTATAAAAACCTGTCTAATAAATCTAACATGCATGAATTAGAGAAAAACAAAATAAAGGCTATCAAATCTGAAATACTTCGAGTATACATTTCTAATGCTTCAAACTGCTCTCTTTTTTGTAGTACCTATAAAACACAGATTTATATTCAGCCGTGTCTTCTTGATTAATTTAAAAAACACCATTTTAGATAATCCTAAAGAAATTTTATGACGACTATATTATTACTATGTTAGAAATTGAACCTAAATATGTATTCAATATAATTATATATCTATTTGTCACAGTAAAGATTTTTTGAATAGCTAAGAGTAGAATTATGCATTCATTTATAAAATTCTTCTAATATCTTAAATTGTGTTTTTAGTGCAAAATACACTGAACTTGCTGCTGAAAATTAGAAATTTCGATATAATATGCAGAATATTTTATAAGAAATACTTTAAAAAACCATTAGAAATCATTTTAACAACTGACCCATCTTGGAGTTTATATTTAGATAAAAATACAATATATTCTATTTCTAAATAAAATAAAGTGAAACTTCGCAAATATCATCATATTAAACTGTAAAATATAAAGTCGTGATACTAATGCCATAAGCGAAACGCAAAATGAGTGATGCTTATTTTAGTTTGAAAAGCCTTTTCTTAAAGTAAAAAGTCTGACGAAAATTATTGAGTTGATTTTATTGTAAAAGTTCAGAAATATTGTAACTCTATGTCGCATCAGCATTAAAAACTTAGAACAATATATTTATACTTTATACATGAAATTAAGCAAGAAAAAAAATAAGATGTTCTTATTTGTATATAAACAGTTAAAATATCTATCTATCATACATTTTTGCTAAAGAGATATATCTTGGGTACTGCACAGATAACTGGCACTGGTGGGTTATTAAAATGCTACACCATGATACTTCGTCAATGTTGATAAATCACAAAAAACTTAAATCCGTGATATACGAATATGCTAAAAACTTGTGTCTAATTTGATTTATTTTGAATAGAAAAAAAAACATATAAAATACATATAAATGAGGTTATTATAATATAAAAAAAGATATACTGTATTTTTTAGGGTAGAAGTAATTATAAAGGATATTTATTGTCACAGAAAAAAATATAAATTACAATTCTACATCTTTGTTTGTATATTTAGAGTATTTAGAAAACGAATTCGAGAATCATTAGATGCATTCACAAATAATTTATTCTAAAAATGCTATTGTTGTAATTCATATATAATAATTCATTACCGATTTAATCAATGCATTATAAAAATTTAACATGAAAGAATATAAAATATGTGAAATTCCAATTTTTCTGCATAATGATGAATTAAATCTGAAATATGAAAACTGCTATATAGTTTTTCTTTAATGTAACTCTGTCTAGCTTCAAATACAATACAGATTTTTATTGATATTATATTTCCACAATAGTATCTAAAAAACCAGTAAAATGTTCTTAAAATAGCGAAAAAACTTCCTGGATTACGCTGCCTTTGACAATCAACAAGAATATCATATCAAGTCATTATATTCTACATCTTGTGATGTTGTATCATGTAAAGTATTGTGGATTGCCAAAAAAATAGAATATGGTATAGATAACATATTATTATTAAGAGTTCAGTAAGAGTTATGAGAAACTGTCGTTTAAGTTTCTATTATTTAATAACCATATAAAACCTAGCAATTAAGCACTCCTATATAAGAGCGTTATATTCCAATATTTTAATGCAAAATTTAAGACATTCTTTAACTGCTATGGGATGTTTTTGTTAAAACACCTAAAGGGATATTATGTTTATATACGTTCAACTTAGCATGAATAATTAGATGCAACATTGGCAAAAACTTAGTAGTTAGTCATCTGAAAATATGAAAAAAAAGCCAATAAGAATACGAAGAATTGCCTTAAAGATTATATTTTTCTATCAATCATTAATGTAAACCACAATATAATTTGAACTTCTTATATAAAAAACGTAAATTATAACTATCATCATTCTTGATGATCTTAAAAGACAGTATTTTAAAATATAAAATTGATCAGCTGATCCTTTCATCATTATATTTGCTCTATTAAATCAGCTACGTACTATAAGTATAACAACGAATATTTCGAAAAATAAGAAAAAATTTCCGGCAGAATCACAAAATCTTTAAATATTCACAATAAAAGAACAAGATTAGAACAAAACATACAATTTCATTATTCTAATATTAAAGCATAAATAATGAAAATTATATGAAAATGTATATATGCAAAAATATGATATTATGTTTTCAAAGCTCAAAAAATTTATTTTAACATATTTTACTCTATAATAATATAAAAATAAAAGTACGTGTGTACGATTAAGCGTAATTTATGTATTTTTTGTTTTCCCCAATATACGTCATTTTATCAATTTAGATTGGTTGATTTGCGAATATTATTATTAATAATTTTAAATATATATTTCATACGTAATGTTAAGAAATACATAATAAATTTACATTTTATGAGCCTATTCTTCCCACTACATTGAGCAAGATATATCTTAATATCCGGAGAAAAAAAAACGCAGTCTGTAATATTTGTTTTATGCATTTATGTATAAATCTAACATCTAGAAATTAAATTGTTCATAAATTTTATTATATATAATTAAACTTTTTGCCTCTTCTACGGATTTTGCAAGAATAAATTAGGGTTCAATCCTCATAAAGCTATAGTATGCAATACAAAATAGGGACTCTGGTAAAAAATATTTTATTAATAAGTTTTAAATTGATTGTCTTTAAGAAAAATGATTTCAAAATGATAAATTGAAAATTTTCGAGGTTTTTCGCAGTATAAAGTTATATTTTATATATTATGTGAGACACATTACACTTGAACACAAAAAGACATTTATATAAAATAAATCAAAGCAGGTAAATAATTCGATCTTAACCATCAGCCCAAAAAAATATTTTTTTTTGCAAATGGATGATATTGAGATTAGAAAATATTTGAATAAATGTAAATGGTATTGGTTCATTATTGTATGTAATACATACATCTAAAGGTATATATCATATAATCTAAAGACATACCCATTCTATTTGTATCCAAGCTTTTACTCATTTTGCAAGAAATTATTAGCTTGTATTATACATGATTGGCAGATCATTTTCATTTTTTTGTTGTTGCATTCCGTGCCAATATTATAATTTCTGTCATCTAAGCTACAATACATATCGTGCTTAATTGCGTGAATTACTCTATCGTACCTAACCTACAAACATTTGATAGGGACTATAGTGAAGACTTTTGTGTCAGCTATCTACACGGCAAAACATTGAATAATTGCACGCTTATTTCTAAATTTAGTTGTAATTTCTATTCTTAGGTAAAATTACCCAAAAATCTATAATTAATAGCTAATCATAAAACAGACTTTTTCTTTTGTTTCTTTGCCTTAGATTTTATTAAAATAGTAGTTTGTTGTGTGTGATTATTTCAATAGTAAAATACCTTAGAATATTTATGTTTTATCCGAAGAGAATTAAACTTTTTATCAAAAATGTGTTTATTGTCATTTAATATGTTACAACGAATCTTAAAGAATATTTAAAACACATAATATGTTTTATAAAAATCTCAGATAGTAATATGCGGGATATTTTTTATTATTTCTTGCAAGTTTGTGGAGCGTAACGTGTATAATTATCTCGCGATTACATTTATTTACTTGTACGGACATTTTTGTCATATATACTATACTTAACCTGCCTCTAAATTTTATTTTGATAGATTAAAAATATCATCTAAACACAATTTGATGCATAGAAGATGTTTTTCTAATAGTTCAACATCAATTACATCATTGGGTATAGTATAAAAATATATTTAGTTATAATTTTAATGTAACTTCTTTTTTTTGGGCGAGTCTTTTCAGACATAGGCTAATATATATTATTTTCATAATTTGTGTATAAAAAATGGAATAGAATTTCATATTAAAGGGCTCGAATTTTTTCATTACTTCAATTATAAAAATTAATATTAGTAATTTTTTATAAACAGTTAATAGATACCGTATAAATTTGAGCTGCTGTTTAGTTTAAATTTTATTTAGTCCTTTTTTTATTTCTTATTACTAGTAAATATAAGCTATAAAAACAATTGTACTTTAATCATAAAAATCAATAATTAAATTTATTTTAACAGGTTTTTGTCTAACGTTCTGGACCAGTGAGTTTTTTATAAGAAACTTAAACTGATTGAAAAACATTTGAATGTGATTTTGTTATATTTATGACTTTCTGTGCATTTATTTTATTTTTTACACACATCCAGTTTTGTTTTTTTAAACCTAATTATAAAATAATTATAAAACTAAAAAAATTTACATGTATTTTAAATAGAAAGAGCTTTAGCATGTAGATGCAAGCACCTTTTATAAGTGAAAAGTATGAAAAGCCTTATTAATGGAAAACAATAAAATACAATTTTCTGCATAATGAAAAATCAATTTAGTACTTCATACATTTAATAAATATATTTTTTATAAATATAGGCTATAGAAGTACATTGAAATACGTAAATTTTTTAAATCTGCAGCTAAATGCTATAAAATCCTCTGCACTTAGCAATCAATAATGTGCATATAAAGTCTCCCAATGTAATCAGTTTTACAAGAAGTTTTTTTTGTGAATAAATTGATATGAATATAGGTTTCTATGAAAACAAACATTTCTGGATCTTTTTAAAATATTAAAATCTAAACAAATATTCTAATAAAAGGCATCAATTTTATTCAATAAATCTTTGTATTTTTATAGAACACCACAAAATATAAGCCTTTAAACATTAAAATGTATAATACCCATAAATATTTATAATGCAACTAAAAGATACAAATACTATATATTTTATCACATACAGGAAATACCGCTATAATATGTAATAGTTTTCGGAGGATTAGAATAATTTAATGATGAACTTTGTTTTATAGAATCAAGAGGAATATCTAGAAGAATTTACTAATTTCTGTAGTTTAAGAAAATATTTATATTTTATTTCGATCTAAAGACTGGTATCAACATCATAGGAACCATATTTATTCATAGATTATAATGGTATGTCTATAAATACAGGTTAGAATGCAATAGTTTCTATAAATTGAAGGATTCGCTTGAAATACAAATACTATATCCGATCTCGAAAATAGATGTGCAGGTAACTTCTACCAATAAGTTTTAAAAAATGTTCTGCAATTTTTATGCTATAGCGAGTTGTATCTATAATTTAAAACTTATTATGTAAAATAATATTAAGTCTTACTGTAATTACTCACTAGAATGAAAAACAAGAGAAAAATACATATCATATATGTATGTTTTACGCTGAAAAAAGATAATCTCATAAATTATTTTCAACAGATGAATTTTTTTGCTATTTTTTTAGTACATACGAAACAGAAAAAAAATACAGTCTTAAATTTTTATTTTAAATTTAAGCACATTTCAATAAACGAATTTTAAAAAGACTGTTTGTATTTTTCTTGCCAAAAATAAATCTAGATCGATTATTCTATATAAAATTATGTTTCAAAACATTTATAAGACATACTTTACATGATTATGAAAAATAATACGTTTTTTTAAGTAAAAATTGTTTGATAAAAATCTACAATATAAATATTTTATTCTCCAATATAAGATAAGATAGACATTATCGGATAGATTCAGCAGCAAATATAAAATTAAATATTTTATTATTCGACACAATCTGATGCTAGTAATATGATAAAATATTAACGTCAACAACTATGTTTTTTAAAACTACATGCATTAAACAAGAAAAATTTCTTTTTTATAAAGGTTAAAAGAACAAATTTAAATTTATTGCGCTTACTTTGGAAATTTCTAATTCTTATTTAGTAGTTTTACATTTTATCTATCCTTAAAAAATGAATTTCACAAATATGAAACACATGATCCAACTTATAGTAGGTTTACCCACTTTAAATTGGATACAGAAAATAAATTGAATATATCATGAATTCAAATAATGTATTATATCTTTATAGGGATGGTTTTTTCTTTAGTTTGCTTTATCTTATATGTTGTTTTGTATTAATATTTATAATATCTACTAATATATAAATCATGTATAAAGTTTAAACAAGTAATGTAAAATACATATAAAAATGAATCTCTCAGCGTTAGACTGACCCAAAAAACCTGTGCAATAGATGTGCACTACACAAAATCACACCAAGCTCTCTCAACAGGTAAAAATTTAATAAATTACTACTTTGTAAAAATACTAATAGAAAATTGACATTTATCCTTCAGTCTTATACTTTAAAGTGAATATCGAAATTTCGGGGCAAGAGTTATCAAAAAAACATAATACTATGATACGAGCGTTTCTTATGCTTACATTATGTCATCAAAAGTTTTATAGGTGACGAATCCAAACGTGAAAATGAGTAATAATTTATGTATTTATAAATAAAGAGAAACATATAATAATATATATAAATAAAAACATACTAAGATGTAAAGAAAATTCATGTTAAAAATCATGTAGATATTATAAAAAGAAAAGAGATAATAAAAAATAGAAGAATGTCTTATACTATGATGGCTAAGTTTATAAATGTCTTAAAACAATATAAATGTTTTTTTAATATAAAAAACCTCGTCATCATAAAGATATAGCAAAATTACAGCAAATCGTTCTAGCAGCTATACCAAATATGTAAGAATACATGAATTACTAATGTAAATTGTATTATATCATAGAAGAAAGAATAATGTATAAAGTACGAACTATAGATGAAGAAGCTGGATCATATGTGCAAATGATTAAAAGAAGAAGGTGTATGAAAACAGCAAGTTATGTAAAAAAACCAAATAAAAAAATATTTATGGTGCATTTTAGTGTGTGGATTATCTAAAAAAATTATAGGATATCATAAAATTATACTCAAATAAAATTTCGCTACATGCATAGAGAAAGCACAAAAAAGAAAATGCGCAAATAAAAGTATAGCAAAAATTGGTGAAATGAACGCAAAAAGATGACCTTTAGACGTATATCTACTATATAAATTATATATAATATCATTAAAGTTGTTCAAATTGCACAAATTTTATTCAATGTCCCTTTATTTTCTCACTATGCTGTAGAGCTTCTTAGAAGTAACGGATCTATATCCGATCATTGTAGTAAGAAACAATCTTTACTCAAAGACGCGTATAATCAAGACTGTATAAACAGAAATTAAAGAAGAAAATAAATTGTTCTATTTGTGGATTTTTTTTCATTACCGAAAATAGAGTTATGCATGTGTTATAGTTCATCGCATAATATATTTTCTCTCACTTTTTTCTATAAATTTCGCACCAATAAGTTCGTAAAACAACCGTGAATATATAAATTTTTTTGGTGAATATTTAATCTTAACATATAAAGAGACAGTGCGCAAAAAGCAGGTTACATTTAAAGTTTCAGCAAATACCGAATATAAAGATAAATAGACAACTAAAGATTCGATGCATTAGCATAAACGCGTGCAAATTATCACAAATACTTCAGATGCTCTAAGAATAGCATTTATATATTATATTTTTAAAAAAATATCAAAAGCTGATGTAAAACTAAAACTATATTTGTAAAGATCTATAGGGAAGAATACAAAAGATAATTCTATGATTCGTGTATAGAAAGTACCTTTGATGCTATTTGAACTACAAACATACAATAAACTTATAATTTAATGTTTGATTTTCACAGCATTTTCCGCTCTAATCGGAACGATTTTATAATATTTAAGGTCTGAAAATCTTGGCTAAAAAAATAATTTTGAATTATACCCTTATATTGTGCTTATATCTTGCTGATAATCATATTTGAAGCTTCCTACCTTCTCATATTTCATGATTTATTTTTTGCATTTTTAACCCAAGATAGATATATTTATATTATGTGGTTTAAATTTGCCAAAAAAACATATATTAGACTATTTGGCTACTAAAACGTATAAATTACTCGAAAAAATACTTAAAATGGCTTCTATAAACGAGATAATATCATAAAAAAATTGTTTTAATAATGTAAGAATCTTTAGATAGCCAAAGCATATGATATAATTTTTTTACTGGTGCTGAATCTAAATTAAAAAAGAATAATAATTTTTTTATCTCATTCTATAATTGACAACCGAGATTATTATCGTTTGAAGCGTTAGTGTTTTGCAAAAAATCACCAGAAAATAGTTTATTGTTCATATAAAGAATATCATATAAATTAAATGCGCAAGAAATTATAAAATTGATTATTAAGGAGTAATTTTAGAATTTAATATAAATTTAATTGGTAAGATAAAATACAATAGGAGTCACAGAAGAGAGAAGTAGTATGCGAACTCTAGGATATTACTAATCAAAACTATAAAATAAATTTGAACTTGTAATACAGCTATGTGCATTACAAATAAAATTATCAAAAAAAAATAGAAATTGACGCAAGCTCTATATGAACAATGGTAATCTTTTCAAAACAATTGAAGAGATCTTTACAGTAAACCTAAATTTGTAAAAATAAGAAACGCGAATGCAAATCATAATGCGTGATAATATAGAACGGCAATTTAAAAATTCTAATATTAAAATATGAATATCTATAATAATGGGTATAAAAAGATATCAAAGTGTGTCTATGATAATATTGGAGAAGTATAGGTTTTAAAAATTCCAGATGTATTTTTCTAGGAGTTTTTAGTCTGGCTTTTTTTATAAAATTAATAAATTCTTCAAATTTTATGATTAGAAAGCTCTGCCAGAAAAAGATTTAAAAATCATCGTTTCATATATACATAATACATTGTATTTTTTTAACTCGTGGCATTGCAAGGTATATAAATTATAGATTTTGTGAATATAATATTCATTCGGAAAATCCAACTTTATTACTATCGATGACTTACAGAGCAAGGAAAAGAATGCACAATAAATTACGTTGTGATCCAGCAGCAGAAATAATTTTTAAAATTTACAGGCAAGGTGATAAAAACAGAAAATTAACGATAAATATTTGATAGAGCTTAGAAAAAGTCGTATTACTAAAAAAAAAGACATGTATAATATCTTTGGAATATTAGAGGATAATAACTCAAACTCGGAACAAGGAAAAGTTTGAAATAGTATAGAGGAATAACTAGGGATGATATTATGTTATTGTTAAACTACAACCAACCTTCACAACACAATTAAGTCAATGTGAGATATGAAGTGTAGCTAATTTACTTGAATTTTGATTATCGAATAGGAGCGGGACAAATGATTTTTAAATTAAATAATACCACACAAATTCTTTATAAATAAACAGCAAAAATATAAAACCATGCATAAAGATGAATTGTAAGTATGATATGGGATTGAACGTAGATTAGAAAAACAGGGTTTAAACCCATTAGAATACTGCTGTAGTTGAAAAAAAAATATGTCAAATAAATAATATTGCATAGAATAGCTTCTTTATTAGCAATGAAAATTGTCAAAAGGTCACATTTGGTTTTTTAAAAATATTTATAGCATTTCAGCCTAATAATACATACATTCAAAGCTACTGAAAAACAAGGTGCGTTTATTAAGTAATATAAATTAAAAATACAACATCAATAACTATTCAACGCTTGCGAGAACAATACAGGATGGAAGATTTTCTCTCTAGAGATTGCAGATTGGAAACAAAACAAAACTATAATATGTAAAACTCTACTTTATTTTAGATAGAACTTATTTTTGGCGTAAAAATCATTATGCATATACTGTAATGATATTTATAAGCGGTTTATCAGCAGGTAACCGTATGAAAAAAGAGCATACCATCGATTACACAAATAGGCATGGTGGTTTGGATTTTCATATAAACTTCATGGTAGAAAGAAAAAAAGGTTGGTAATAATAGTGAAAAAATACAGTGCTACAAGACAAGTAATAATGATTATGAATATTCTGAGATAGATTAACACGTGAAAAATCGAACAGAAATTATTTTCTTTGTGACAGAACCATATATTCATACATGACTAAAATAAAAAAGGTATCACCTTGATAGAAATCGTTGTAATCAATATAAAACTTAAGAAAACGAGAAACCAACATAATATGATATAAAAGAATGGAATCTTTTTTATCTACAATAAATAACGTAGATTATAGCATAGTATATTCTCGGAACACATTATAATTATTTATCTTTGTAAGAAATAATTGCACAAACTAATAATAGTGAATTTAAAAACTCGAGAAAAACATTTTTATTAGAATTTCTCTTAAAAATGGGGTGATACGGGTCTATGCAAGAGAAGAAAACATAGACGAAAGCATATATAAAATTTGCCCACAGTATAGATTTCACTTTTGTTTTGTATTCGGTAAATAATATATATATGTCATTTTAAAGATTTTTTGGTGGTAAAATATATAACTAGATATGATGATCACATAAAACAACCATTATTGATTTCTCTCAAAATAAAATATATAAAGACTTATTCTACTCAAGAGAAATATAAATATTAACTTTATATCTATACAAAATCTATATTTATTAATTAACTATCATCGAAAAAACGTAATTTTAAATACGAGTTATGCTTGAGAGAAAATATAAATTATATTACCAAAATTAACACATTATAGTATGGTTTGGTTTCCTAATAAAAATATAAGGCAACAATCGTACATTTATATTTATTAATGATCACGTACTGGCTCTATTCCTTTATATTCAAAAACTCTCCCGTAATTAAACCATAATTTGATTCCTTTGTTTAAAATTATGATCACTTTTTACTTTCACATCAAGCTGTCAATGTTATAGTTTTAGCCATTTTGATATTTTAAAGTGTAAATTATTTGTAAATTACATCTCTAATATGTTCTTTTTATTTGTTTTCATAGTATCTCTGTTTTTTTATGTAATCTATGTTCAGAATACATTTATCCTTTGAAATTCGATATTTTTTGATCTACGCAAGATACTTATAAATTTACAACTATTTATAAGGAAAAAATAAGTAGGTATGGAATGTTTCTGGCATTTAGATTATAATTTTATCAATGGTATATGTATTAAAAATTACAATCATTTATTTTATTTGTGTTGTGGTTTATATATTCTGGCTGAAAAATTTTTATGTAAAGAAATGAAAGATTTTTGATAAATTTTTTGCAAGCGATTATCGAAAAGGTTTTTACCTCGGTATTGATGATTTTCGATAGATCTTATCTTTTTATATTCTGTTCTGGAATTTGAAAGTCTGAACCAATCAGAACAAGAGATGTTGTCGTTGTGTATGTTGATTGATCAATATAATCAAACATCCATAGAATTTTTAATTACATACAATATTATATAGAATAAAACCATAGTTAGTCGTACAGAAGTGACATTGGGTGTTTGTGAATAGTTTCGGTCGAAATTTTTGTCTTTCGTGCCATGGTTTTCTATTCGTTGAATTGGAATATTTATTAGTTAAACCAATCCATGAATGTAACAACAAGATTTACTGTTAAGACTTTATAAAATGTCTCTATACACATCATTGCAAGTTTATAAAAATATAGTATATATTTGTTAAATCGAAACATGATTTTCAGTAAATTGTTGAAACATTTATAATTCTAGTATATTCTAACCAAATATGGAATTTAAGTTCATTTATAATTGTGGTATGAGTTTTAGATATAAATGGCGTTAATTTTTGTAGATCCATGAATTTAATGTCAATATTTTTATTTCTTTCTAAATCATTTCTATTGGGAGAAATTGATCAAGACGAAGGAAGACGCAGCATAACAGATTTAGAAGAAGAGTCCGATATCCAAATGCGAAGAAATTCTTCTATAAACAGAATGTGTTCGATTGAGAATGATCACAGTATCTCAATAAGAAATGATCTAAATGGTGGTTTAAATCGACCTGGAACAGCTGCTGCATGTTCATCAACTAGCGTAGCTTCGACAAACGCGATACAATCTATACCAAGTTTAGAAAACCCAGCGGCATACTCTGCAGGGCAATATCAATCAACCGGTTACAGTTTAAATTCCGCTAATAATGCCACATTAATAAGTGGCACCACGACACAACCAAACTTAAAACAAGCCCAAGGTAGCAGCGGGGGCTTTAAACCTAGCGATGTTAAGCGAAATCGAAAACGTAGAGTTAGACCGACGTGGATGAGTAGAATCAACAACTTCGAAGGTTTTGGACCAGGAACCTGTTGCGGTTCATACAATGCAAATACAAAGAATCCGCCTTTTGCTAGTAAAGGGTTTTCCAATACAATAGTATGTCCTAAAGTAAATGCCATTACGGGTTATCATAGCTATATACAATTTTTAAGTAGTGATCTTGAAAAGAGAAGATTAGAAATCATAAAAAGTGTTCTATCGACTCGTCTTAATCAATCCATCGATAATTTTATTCTTCCTTTTGATGAATCGTTAGATGTTTCAACGGGAGAGAACCTAAATAACTTGATAAAAAAAATTTTAATTTCGTGGAAATTTCAATCCGAGTGTAAAATCAATTTTGACATAGTTTTTGACCAAGAAATGAATGACTGTTCGAATAAAATCGATCTAAAAATTCAAGAAATAACAAAAAAAGCAGAATCAGAGTTATCGAATGTAAAATTTTATGGCCAGAGTAATGAATCATATTCTGTTGAAAATCTAGAATACCAAAAACCAAATGAAACGAAACGATCTGCTCCATGTTCGACCGGGGTAAATGAAGAGCCTCAACGTATAAAAACGAAATTTATAGCAGAAGAAGTAGAGTTTAAAGATCTTTTGACTAAAGTAGTCGATTCAATGCCGGGTGAACTTAGTAAACACATTAAAAATCATAGTACGCATATACTTGAAGGTAACACTTTGTTTGCATATATAACAAATAAGGGGACAATTAAGAAGTTACATGATACAACAGAAAATCCAATGTTAAAGAATATTCTTACGAAAATCAAAGAATTAGATGAAGATTTGAGTTTTGTAAAACAAATTTTAGAAAAAATAAGAGACGGATACAGTGACAGTGGTCAATATTTATCAAATCCTGTTATTTTAGATTTTAGTCAATTGTTTATTAGTGAGACAGAAATAATTAATATGTTTAATTATTACAAAAGTAATGACGACTCGATGAAAAAAATCCTAAACATGTGGTCATTTAAAATAAATTGCGGGTTTATGGAGAAATTTGAAGAATTTTTAGATAAGTGGGGAATTGGGGTTCCTGAATTTATGATTGATAAAATTACAAATTATATGATAGATGAACCTGCCACTTTTAATATTGGGCAGAATAATTTTGTTGATAAGTCTACATTTATAGATATATTAAATCAGTCTTGTAAAGATCCACATACAAATCTAGATATAAATTTTAGCATTTGTGATTTTTCTCATATGAACAATGAAATCCGTGAATTAGTTCACAGGTACAGCAAACTCATTGATGTCGATATAAAAGAAAATGATATTTGTGATCTGACTCTAAAGAAATTTAATTCAAAGATTTCGCCACCTAAAGGAACACAAATTGAAAAACATAATGATAAGATGAATTCAAAAATTGCTATGTTTGAAGAACTTAAAAGCGACTTCACAAATATGTTTACCAACGATATATTATTCTATATAAAATTTATATACAAACCGAATATTAACTCAGAAAGAATTGTTCTCCTTGATCAATCATACAAAAATAAACGTTATGAGGATTCAACGCAATATTTTGAAAAAATTTGCATAAATAAAATAAATTCTGAGCATCGAAGATCTATATTTTTAAATGATTTTAAAAGAAAATTGATATCCGTGATAGAGTCACTAGAAAAAAAAAAGAAGGCGAAGTGTGACTCTATTACGGTTAGTTTTTTCAATGATCATAATATTACATAAAGGCTTGTATACAGTTTGAATAAAAAAATAATGATTTAAAGCATAAAAAACTAAATTTTGCTTCGAAAGGAAAAGTATTAAAAAAACTTATAGTTATCTTATAAATAAACACGTATTGCGGATCATACTATTATAATTTATATTTTTGCGTTTAAATGGCGCTAAAAGTTTCAGTACAACACTATAAATTTGCATTTTATCCTCTATTTAGTATCGCAAAAAGCATTACTGTATTCTCTAAAGATACAATTTTCCCTTTGGCGGCTTTTAAAACAAAGTTTCAGATTCTGTTTTTGTAGTTTTTTTAATATATTAATAGAAAAAAATTTCCGAGGGTGCATACAATTTTAAGAAAAAAAAATCGCTAAAGATCTGAGAACGCAAAAAAATTGCTGTGCTATAGTATATTCTTATAAGAAAAAAATATCATCAAGCTTTATATTTTTTTCTTATAATTCAAAACTTAAAAAAACCGCGATAAAGCTTTAATGATCAAGTAATTTTGAGAATCTAAAAATCTATATAGTATTTGTAAGATTTAATGCTGAAAAAATGATATATGCTAGATGATATGAGTAACGAAATATATTACGTAAATAAAATATTACAGAATTTGGATGCAAATTTAAAAGGTTTTTATAAATAAGCGATGTTTCTTGTGTTTATTTTTAGGTTGTGATCAAAAATAGAAACATTAGAAGTATGGTTAGATTAGAAAAGTTTTGTAAAGTGAGCTTTTATCTATGCGCAAGCTATAGCATACAAAAATTTAATCACTATATTAAATCACAGTTTTTTTTGATATGGTAAACAAACCATCTACAGTAAAAAAATGTATACACAGATAAATACACATATTTCATTCTTCTTATTGTATGTACAATTTCTTCATGGCTAGAAAACTGCTAGCTGTAGTTTAAAAACATTATTTAATAAAAAAAAACCAAATTAATAAAATTTATTTATAAATGAGAAATAAGTATATTTATAATCAATTTACAAATTCCCCAAATTGCTTGTGACGATTCGTATCACTTTCCAAAAAAAGAAATCATGAAATTATCGGAATTAGAGTCTGTTTTCTCATGTATGAACTATAAAAGCCAAATTTAAAGCTTTAAATTCTTATTAAAAACGCTGTTTTTTTGACATAATAAGAAGACAAGCTTAAATGCCTAATAACTTACAAGATATCAAGTATAATAACAATTGACTCTGTCCTTAAAGCTGCATAAAATAGATAAAATATATCTTTAAATAAAAAAAAATTCAAATGTGAGAATTCAAAGCTATAAATCTCAAGGCTGCGTCTTTTCAATTGTCAAATCATTCAAGCCGTGTTTTTTTAAACAATATTTTATTTATTATATATACCTTGGAAATATATATGACACAAAATTATATATCATATACTTTATCTAGATATTTTTGTATTCACAATATTTATTCCAAGGTTATTTTATTTTACGATTTTAAAGAGTAGGTCTTCGGCTATTTTCATCGCTATAATACTTTTTAAAAAGATCGTGCTGCTGTTTTTATTAAGATCAGAACTTGATTTAGGTCGCATTATTCTCCCGGTCCACAATTTATGTAACATGATGACTAATATTCACATTAATTTAACTATTTTTCAGTGCTTTATGTTTTATTTTACAAGGTTTCATATATCTTTATGAACGATATCAGTTAAATCTATTAAAAATAAATTTGCAACCGTTTTCAGATACTTCTAATGTGGTCTAATCATCTAATTCTTTTTGCAAAGTATTTATAATTGCGTTTGCCAAATACCTACATTCATTTGAATAAGTTTATAAAAACATAAAATGATCTATTATAGCTAACGTTATTTAAGAATCGATGTAATTTAAAAAAAAGCCATTTTTTAGTCGACATGAGGCGCAACAAATATTATTCTTATAGTTTTTTTCTAGGTTTTTATATTGTAAATCAAATAATTTTCTTTTGCCAATTTTTTTGCTTTTTTAAGCAAATCAATTTTTTAGGCATCTTTAGAATAAAATGAAGCTTCAGTTTTTCTACCCTAGTCCTATAAATATATGCTATTCAAATGACAAGAATACCTTTTAGTTCCATATACCCTTAAATATCACATAAATAAAATTTTCATGAATTTATGCATCATAAGATATATATACCTGTTTTAATTCAAATTTTAATTATTTTTATTTTATAAAACTACATTTTTAAAGTTTAAGTTCTTCCTTTTTATCATCTTCATGTAATCTAGAAAGTGTAATTTCTGTAGATAGGTTTCTTTCCTTTTATAAATAATTTTAGAATCAATTTTTAATGTTCAAGTAGAAATTTTAGCTTTATTGAAAAATTATGATCTGCATTTTTTTTGAATATTTGATTTTGAATAAGTTGATTTAAAGAAAACTTAACCTTTAAGATGATATTTCTACCGATAATAATATTTTGTAAAAATTCTTCTTAAAAAAAAAATTTATATTCGCAAATTATCGATTTTTCGACAATATTACAAATGCAGTAGGATTTAATTCATTTGAGAGAATTAATGCGGCTGTTATTTATGTATTTTTCGTAAAAGTTTCAATATACAATTCATATCATTTTGTGTGATTTGTTATCATGTGAATTTCTTAAAACATATTTATTATTCAAAAAACGATCCAGAGGCAGATTTCACGCAAAATACATTTACTGATCTAAAAATTGATTTAAAGTTAGTTGGAAAATGGCGAAAAGAGTTGTATAATTTCAGAATTAGAAAACAAAACGCTATGAAACTTCTTAATCATGTAATATAATTTTAGATAATACTCGCGTGTAATATTTTGATAATTTTCGTGGTTTTTTTTTATATTTATGAGTACTACGAAATGATTTATTTGTTTCTTCTCGATTGTATTTTTATATATTATTTTCACATTTTAATATTTACATAATATCTTATTAATACTGAAAATACAAGTCGTCTATTGTTTTTTATGTTCTAATTATAATTTATCAAGTTATTAAATTAGATATATTGTCAACATACAACTGAGTGCGGCAAGAAATCATTTTCCCCATGCCATAAATTATTTGATCAATCAAAATATAACTTTAGACACCTCTTATATAAACTTCCCTCATACTGATATGAAGTTTTTTATATATTAAAATCAATTCCAAAAATGCCTCCTTTAGATCAAAAACGGCAACATGTTTTCCATATGTGCTCAAGCTATTACATCACTACCAAAAAATAGTTTTTTCAACCATGAATTTGTTTAATTTGAAAAAATTATATGCGCATCACAGTTCTTATTTGTTTTTTATAATACTCTTGATAAATTTGATCATTGCATTTTCGACTGTATCTTTAATCATTTAAGGGCGATCATGCAAATTTAAATTTCACAGTCATTTTACGAACAGAAAACTGCCCACAATGCTTAAATATAAATCTGTTATTCTGTAATTTTTTTCACACTCTTAATCCTATAAAACTTTACGCAATAGCGCTATCTCCTTTCGAACATAATCTGTATATATAAAACGAATAATATTCTATTTTATGCCTTCTATATTCTTCTGTCTTTTCTAGAATATATATTTATTACATAAGAAATAAGGAGGGAAGGTCATCAATGTATTATATAAATCCCAGTTTATAGTTTTAATAGCATTATCATATGTAAATGAGACAAATTAGAACATATTTTTTATATCGATGCTATGTTATCTATTCATAACCTTCATTATTTTTCAATTGACCCATTCTTACTTTTCAATATATCCTGGAAATCAAAAAAACATTTTGTTGAGATATTTTTATTAATGAAGATAATACTCCTTTTAAAAGTATCGCATACCTTTTCGCCATATTTTATCATTCTTTCACCGTATAATTTTCTGATTATTGTTTATACAATTGTTATTATACCTTTTTTAAACATTTATTTTTCTAACCTCTGACATAATAAACAATTTATGTATGAAAAGATGTCTACATTATAATTTTATTTATTTATGGGTAGATTTTTTTTATCTTTATAATTATTTAGACGTGTTCAGCGTGTTGGGAATATTTCAAAACTCCTTGATGCATCTTTTGACTTCTTCCTCTGATCTATCTTCATCAACCGCTCTTCTTCTCTCAAATGAGATGAGTTCAAGTGTCTTGCGGAGTGTGAGAGCTTGCATGTATGCTTCTACTTCGTCCGGTATTTTTAACTCCTTAACATGTTTTTTATAAAATTTTGTGACCACCCCATCCCAAGTCATCACATATGGTATTATTCTTGTTTTGTATTTGAAAATTAAACCAAGTTCATTTGCCAAGATGTCATATTTCTATATTATTCATTCTCAACTTCAGTTAAGTTATCATGGCTAGTTATACCATTTTCGATCAGCGTAATCATATTTTCTTTTTTATCGTATAGAAAAATATCAGGTCTATTTTGTTTGTTATAAATAATCGTTTTTACTCGAGCTCAACTTTTATTTCAGCATTTTAGTTAGCGCTGATCTCTTGTACTGAGTGAGTTCTGATCTTTTTGGTTTTCTTGAAGTTGTATCGTCTTGATAGGAGGAAATGAAGACATCTTACGATTTCATTATGTCTTCGCGTGTAATAATGTCCTAACATTTTCTTGCATCTTTTTGCAAGGTGATCAATTGTTTTCATAGCTTCGTTACAATGTAGGCATTTTATTCTCTCACCGAAAAACACATTTCTGTCTTGAATCCAACAGAAATTCCCTTCTTCACTTGATTTAATCTTGCCATCTTTTATCCATCTTGATGATTCAACAATATCAACCATATCATTATTCTTAGTTTCAAAAAGTTTTTTTTGTATAGATTTTTCTTTTATTTCACACAAAAGACTTTCTTGCAGCTTTTTCGCCAGTGTTTCGGAGTCGGTGATATTAGTATGATATTTATTTTTAAGATATTCTTACATTAATGAGAGATGTGTCTTGTTATCTTTTTCTACTTTTAAAATTGCGGCCCTCCTCGGTGAGCTATTTTTAATGTTCAAAGCAGTTTCCGTAGCTGGTAGATCATCTTCTCGGCTTTAAATTCATTATTACATAGCAAACGTCCTAGTTAATTTCTCTTTATATATAATCTTTTTTTATTACTAGGCTGGAGGTGAATGGAAAATTCGTTTAAAATATCTCTTATCTTATCATCAAGTTTGATGTATTCTTCTGGTTCTAATTTTAATACGCCTAAAAGGTAATTTATATGTGAAGTTGCATGTTCATTAATGGCTTTAAATAAATTCCCGGCATTAAGTTTAGTCTTACAATAATTTCTTATTCGATTTAATATTTGTTCTGCAATTATATCTATAGTTTCTTGCTTTAGCTCTGATTTGCTATTCTCAATTACCCCAAGATATTTGTAGGCTGCCGGGCCTTCTATAAATGTTTCTACATCCGCACATATTTCATGGTTAGTGGCAGACTTGTTTTTGTTTATTTCAAGGCCTACTGCATTAAAGAAGGTTAGTGTTTCGTCCGTCATGAGTTTAAGTGTTTCAGGTGTTTTTGATATTTATTTGAGGTCATCTATGAAGAGAAGGTGATTTGTTGTATATGAGGTTCCATCGTTCAGTACACTCACCCCTGCAAAGCGTTCATTTAATTTTCTGCTTAAGGGGTCAATACATAGAACGAATAAAAAAGGGAACAGACTATCTCCCTGTAGTATTCTTTTATTTATTCCTTTATTCATGATCACTTCTCAATTTAATCTTAAAGATATACTCCATTTACTTGTAATATTTCTTATAAAAGATGCTATTCATGCTGGTAGATTCAAAGTTTGTAATACATGCATGTAGATCGTTATGTTCTATTGCGTCAAATGCCTTTTTTACATCAATCCACGTTGTATATAAATAGTTTTCATACTCTTTATTTATCGAAATATTAATAAGAGCTTGTTATTTTGCTCCTTGAACGCGTCTTATTGTTCCATACTGATTTTCTGCATTTAATTCTCTTTTCTCCACTAAATACTGGATGATTTTTGAGACCGCTTTTGTCGTTAATTTATATAAATCAGACATACATGTTATTGGTCTAAATTCATTTCCTATCTTGACATTTCTTTTGGTATAAGGTATGTAGTGCCTGAATAAAACCATTCTTCCTGGTTTTTATTTTCCAAACATTCATCTGATATATATATCTATGAAGACTCGTCATTTTTATAATGAAGAAATTAAAGATTCCATATAGTCCAGCAGCTTTCCAGTTTGGCAGATTTTATTATATTATCAAATTCAATTTCTGTTATGAAGCAAATTTTTTCCTGTTTTTAGACAGGTAGAAATGAGCATAAGTAATCGTAATAATTATTTTTGTTCTGTTTTCCGTACCTTTTTCCCACATTTTCATCCAAAATTTTTTGATTTGTTCATCTGAAGCTTCGATTGTATAATTTTTGTTTTGAGTCAATCCTCTGTAAAAAAGTCTTCTATTAAGCTCAAAGCAGTTATTTTCTCTGGTGAAGTCACATCTTTTTTTGTAATGCTCTATTTTTTTCTGCACTATTCTAATATTTTCTGTATAAATATTTAACACTGTTTTAAGATGATCATCTATGTCTAGGATTATGTTTCTTGACCGCATTATTTTTCTTAATTTTTTTACTTCCTCTTCTTTTACTTCACTGCGTTTATTTTTATATAATTCTAGTCCATCTCTTATTCTTTCTAAATGCTCTTCGTTTTCGATTTATTCTGAAATATATTTGTTGTCTGTTTTCGGTTGTGTTGTGAGGCGTTTGTAAGTCTGCTATGCGGTTTGTAGCAATACTGCAACATCGGACATATTCTTGGGATTCTGGGTGGATTTAATTGCCCCTATTATCATATTAATAGTTTGGAGAGTACTAGTGTTAACTTTGTAGTATGGGATTTTCCTTGTCCTTTCAAATTCAACGATATTTACTTTTTAGAGCTTTCGTATATTTCATTGAATTCCTTTCTACATAAGTCGACTCTTCTATACTCTTCAATTCCAAAATGTGATGAATCACATAATTTTGATCTTTTTGCGTTTTTGACGTTTTCGGCATCAAATCGTTTGACAACCGACTTCTTTCCATTTTGGTCTATTAATTTTCTCATCGCTCTTCTTTCGAGTTCCTATTGGGATAAATAACATTGGAATTTTCCGTTGTAATATTTTTGTAGTTTCTCCCATCCGAAGCGTGGCATAAGATGGAAGCGTATTAGGATTGCCGCATAGGCTTCTTGAATCCATTCATCCGGAGAAGATTCTGTTGAATTGATGATCGATTCTAGTGTCAGATGTCTTGTTGATGTTTTTAACGAGGTTTGCGCATGTTCCGACGCCAACACATCTTTTTCTCGGTTACAGCCGCAGTTTCGCATGATTTATATTTGTAGGGCTCTGCTTCTGATTTTTCTGTTTCATCCATTTTTTAATTTTATTAATAATATACATTTGAGCCAAATTACAAATAAATATGAAAGATCCAAATATAGAGTTTCAAAATTTTTGATGCATAAAATTGATATAGATCTATTAAAATTATGCAATATACTATATGATGTCATTTAAAAAATCCAATTTTACAAGCGGATACACATATTTATATGTTCAATAGGCAAAAAAAACTAGAAACTCTGTGGATTTATGATAAAAAAAATGTAAATCATACTGTATTTTAATAAAAATGCAGATATTGGCTTAAATAAATTTTTAATAATGAATTTCGTATCCAAAGTAAAATGTAGATGTTTCCATTTATTTTTTCTATTAAAATACGTTAGTTTATAGTCAATTAAACATTTGGCTTATATCTTCCGAGATAAAAATCATCGACACTATTCAAATAATAGATGTAATATTCAAATACTTCATCATTTTAAGATGCATATAATCAAAATAAAAGAAATTCGTTGACATTCGGTTCAAAAAAAAAATTCATCATGCGTAGGATTATGGGATCAAAGTGTAAATACATTTAAAAAAAGCAGCGAAACAGAACTATTGACATACAAATCGTAAATCTACAAAAAACATATTTTAATTTTAACATTCACTAATTATTACATTTCTATTTTTAGCATGGAAACCATATTAATATGATTTAATGCAGTCTAAATTAGTCTAAACGTTATCTATTCTCAAGCTTGCTTTTTATCTTAAAAAAAAGTAAACGCTAGTGAAAATACTAATAATCGTGTATATAGTAGATAAAATACTAATAAGGCAACGAATAAAAAGTTAATGAGCTTTAGAAAGATAATTTAAATAGATACATGGATTTAATAATATAAATTGTTTTGTATTTAGTTATAATAAATAATACAAAGACATATCACAATTCATATAGCTTTATCTATTTGATAAGAATAAAATTGGTCGAATATATATTAAACTTGAAATCATAAATCTGATTCGAAGAATTATAAATTTAGAAGTTTTAATCCTAAATGATCATCAGAAAATGATTTTTCATCTGATTTTTGCAATCAATGGAATAATCAAGTAAAAAAATACTTAAAATATCTGGCTTAGTTTTCCCTTCTGTTGTATATTTATAAATCAAAATAAACACGCTTTTTTTAACAGTTATATTACTTTTTGTCATAAAATTTTGATTTGCCAAATATAATTTATAAGTACTACATCAAACGTGTGTTTTTTTTGCATCAAAATTTGCATTTTGTGGTATGTATTGGCATATAAAATTTAGATTCATTATTTCTCAATATTAAAAAAATATAATGTTTTGAAATTCATGCAATAATTATTTTTAAATTTTGATCTTCGTATGTTTTGTTTATATTTGTTAAATTTGGTTTTTTGGCACAGCTAAAATATTCCTTAAGAATGTTTTCATAATGAAATCGACGTAATTTTAGAGGTTTTTCCTAAGAAAGAACCATCTAAGACGATGCTGTGCGGAATTTAAAAAGCTTAGATCGAAAATCTAAAACAAGACATGTGAATATATTGCAATCTAACAGGAGACTAGAGAACGAAAAAATGTCCAGACTCTAATGCTAAAATACATAAGAAAAAGTAAGAAATATAAAAGTGCTTCATATACATACGAGGAAATAATATATATCAATCTCCTGATTGCATAGTACATTTTATTACTGTAATTTCATGCAATCTAGCCCAGTTAATACTATATCAACCTCTAAAATATTATATTGTGTCGGTCCCGATGTCTCATTACTAAATGAAAAAGACGATCCTTTTTCTACTATAACAAAATTACAAAAGAAAATTCTAGAAAGAAAATCTTCTTGAAAATATATGATACAGCATGTAAATATTTTTAACCATTCTTTCATATATAAATATATAATAATAATCATGATCATTTTTTTATCCCTCATGTATATTTAATGATTATTTACTTATTTTTTAGGAACTTTCACGTATTTATCTTCTTATAGGAAGTTCGATAATAGCTATTAGATGTATTTCTCATATGATGCCCTTACATGTGTGTCCATATACATTTCTTGTAACCATTTTCAATGACGTTCATGATGCTTCATTATATATGTGGTTGTCGAAAATATGGATTAAAATTTTCTACTTGCTGTCGCTGTATATTATGCTAGAACCAACACTATATACTTGCCCATATCCTTTTTATCGCGCAAGATTAAATAGTTCTCAGTGACTAAACGGGTCTAAAATATAAACTTTTTATTCTCGGTTTGTCAGTCTTGCTGTGATTTTATGCTTAGTGGAAACAGACTGACCCTTCCTCGTTTTCTCGTTTAATATAAATTTATAAAAAATCCGGTATGTGTTCTGTGCTTGAAAACTAGCAACTTTTATAAAATCATATAAACCAACTGCGTTAGCCCGCCCTTTCATCTTACAAAAATATTATATTTATTTTTCTGTGCTAGTATATTTATTACTCTAATACAAAAAATTCAAGTCAATCTAATGATTCTTATATATCTACGATATTTTTAATAGTATACAGAGTCTTTAAATTATTACAATCTTCTTTTTATCATGATTTTCATAAAAGACTATTTTTTTACTAACCCCATGGATTGGATCACAACTCGGCTTAGGCTTTCAATCCTCGCTCTATGATTTGTCGTATGAAATTATTAATGTTTTTTATCATAAATTTATGTGGTGTTATTTCGAAGTAATGCTGTATTGCTTTTCATTTTCAATATAAGTCTCATTTTTAGTGCTATTTAAACCGGTTATTGGTGTGTGATATTGTATTTCGTTATATTTTAAATGTATATTTTCTTGTATATATGCTTACATTTTTCATCTGATTGATTCATGATATTTAGTCTACATCCTTTTTAGTTTTCTAACTCTTTTTGGTTAACAATTTATCATATATATTTTTTTATGATCTTAGAGTATTTTTTTTTGCGAGTATATAGTTTAAAGATCCTACAAACCCCTTTTCTCGTCTTATAGCTTCCCTTGAAATTTATTTACATATACTTACTAAGTGATCATCTTTTTGAACCCTCTCCATAGCTTTCGAACTTAGATTTCACCAAAAAAAAAATATTGCCACTACGCATAAAGAAAATACCCATATCTATCTCTGACTTAATAGTATTTTTCAATATTTTTTGATGGTTTATCCGGCATTATATATCATTTGATTGTATCAATGGTAAAGAGTTTATGATGTAATGTATAATATTTTTTTTAATAAATTAAAGTCTTTTTATTTCTGCTAAATTGATTAGATGTGCAGTCGATGATATAACCTATATATAGTTTATCATTTTTTTATAATAGATGTATCGTTCTTTTTTTTAATTTCGATATTTCAGATTTTCTTTTCGGGATTTCTGTCTCTGTCTTCGCTATCTTATACATATAAAAAGTTTAGTTTGGTAAAAAATTAAAATATTAGACAATTTTTATCGCAATTGTCTTCTTTAAGAAATTTTTATAATTTTACGAAAGCTATTGAATAAATTTATAAATTAAAACAATAATTATACTATCATCTATTGGTTAAGTAAGTCAGATTAAGTTTTGAAGCACCAAAATAAAAATTCAAAGCTAAATAATGAGATCCCACAATATTATAAAATGAATTTGAAGTTATGAGTTTTGGACCGAATACAAATTCTAGTAATTATTATATCACAAATCTTGACTAATTATTCAGAATAAGTGTAGAAAATATTATTAAAAATGCAAAAATATATACTATTTTTTATCAATTAGTTCTTTTTTTTACTGCACTCGAAGTTATTTTTTCTGATTAAGGTTTTTATTGCTAGTTATATATAATTAAAGATGGTACGTTTCTTCTATCATATTTATATGTTTTTCTATTTCTTAAGAAGCAAAAATGTGGAATCGATAGTTAGGAATGACTTTCTATATATTATGATCTTTGTAGTTATATACCATTACTGGGCAGAATTTATCTTTGATCAATATGCTATTGGGTTATATCGCAAAAAAAAATAAGTGGCGATAAACTATTCCTTTGATATCTACTTTTAATGTAAATATGGCATTGTTTGTTTTATAAATCAGCAGTCGATGAAGATAGATCAAGGAAGGTGTCAAAAGATCTATCAAAGTGTTATGCAATATTACCTATGGGTTGAGCACGCCTCAATGGATAGTATTTATTAAAATAAACCATATACATAAATTCATAAAAAAATAAATTGTATTTGTTTATATAAAGTTCCTGCTTTTCCTAATCTATTATATGCCCATATATACTTATATATCTACGTTTAATATTTACACTAGGCATAAACTGCCGTAGAAGTTTATTTCTTTATGAATTTGTAAAATTTCACTATCTCTTTGAATCATATTCATTTTTTCCTATTTAGTAATTTTTTTTTATGGTTATAGAATTTGCTCTATGAACATTTTACCCGCGCATTGAAAAAAGGTGAATAAGATCAAAAGTTTGTGTTTTCTAATGTCATTGCAGAAATACTGTCTTAAATGAAAAGAATTCGATTTCGTAATTTTATATATGAAGTATTAGTCTAAATATATTTTCATGTAAATGGTCAAATTACTTGCAGACTATCTAGTACCTCGTAAAATCAAGCATGTTAATATTTTTTCTTAAGTAACTACTGGTATATTAATCATAAAAAAATTTATATAAACATCATGATTTATCTACGAAGACGTAACATATGCAGCCTAGCAGGTTCTCTTTCAAGTAGTTCGAATATTTAAAGATTGTAATAACTTCTAACGCAAGCAAAAAAACATCACTGTTCTTTTTTTATTATATATGTGAATGATTTAGCAAAGAATCAAATAGATAATTACGCTTATACTGTATTTTAAACACAGATTTACAATTTGGCTTTTCTTATGCTCTTTTTGTTTTTTATCCTTTTTAATCAATAGTTTAAAGAATGATTATCTGCAGCTTTGATTTTCAAACGTGTCATTACACGTATATAATATCTTTTTTTTTTGCTTTTTATTTGTTTGTTTGCAGATTTTTACAATTATAGCCTTTTAACATGCGTTTTCCAGCTAGGATTATATTGTGAAACCATTGTAGCTTGTGATAACTAAAACTATCAATGTACACTGGAATTTAAGATTCTAAAAAGTATCTATAGCCTTCTTCATCTTAAACGGTTTTTTGTATTTTTCAGATTCAACTTATTGTAAATTTTTATGTATATGTGTTTTTTTGGAATTACATATCTGAAAACTATATACTTATATATATTTGCAACATTCATATATATTTGATAGTTCTTACTGGTAATTGTCGTTGCAACATTGCACGGATCTTCTTGTGTTTTTTTATGAATTTACGTATCTATCAGAAAGTATTTTTTTTCCGTCATAATTATTTTCTAACTTATATGCAAAATCTTCGCTAATTTTATTTCAATTTGAAAATTTTCTTCTTATCTTACAAAATTTTTTTCGTTATAAAATTTCATGGTTTTTTGTGCTAATGTATTATAACATTCCATTCAAATATTCTTTTCTTGTATCTTAAAAATCTTTTTCGGTATTAAAAGTTACTACAAGCTGGATAGTTTGTGTAAATACAAGTTTTCTGTGCCAGTCTTTGTATACTGTCATTAGTTTAGTCGATAAAAGTCAGTAAAATCAGATAAAAAATGATTTTGTATTTTAATATGCTATTTATTGAATATTATAGTACTTTTCCTTTATATAAAATTCATTGTTTGCTTATATAAAGTTATTATTTCCAATGTTCTTTTTAATTATTTTTATCCAAGAAAATACATTTGTTTTTAAATACAAAAAAAATTGCATGTCTTTATCATTTATGAAAAAAATTTTGCTGATGTTTTTATAAAAAACAGTAGATGGTGAATATAATTGTATATCAAAACTAGAAAATAATAAAACATGTGTAGCGGAAACAATGTAGCTGTTGGTAGGTTATAAGATAAGCTTATAGTTCTAAAAAAATAATATTTATAATTCATGACATAGAAAAGATGAATTAAATTTAAACAAGCGCGTTTCGTCGATCTTAAATATTAAGTTTTCAAAATGAAATAAAAAATAATGCAAAAAAGCTTTTACGGTATATATGCCATGCTTTTGACTTGTATAAGACCATATTAGTAATTTTGTTGTATATTTGTGTTTTAATATTACTTATATTAGCATTAATATCAATATAAATTTGTTTTAGGTCAAAGTAAATATCTTTTCTCGCCATCGTTTCTCGTCTAAAATATATTTTTATAAATGACCATATTATGCTTTTATTTCTGTAAATGTGACAGAATCCCATTTCAATGCTCGTTTAATACTGATTTTTGTGTTTCTATGTTAATTGATCTATGAAAGTATTAGTTACACCTAAAATAATGTTATATCTTGTGTTTTTTGATATTAATATATAAATGCCTGTATCCTATATATGTATCTTTTGACACTTCTAATAATCTTGTAAAGCTAAATTTAGTTAATTAATCAATGGTATAATAGTCTACTAAATCCTGTTGATCATGTCCGATAATTTACATTTAAGGGCTGATATAAAGTAATTTTACATGTATTTAATATATTTTGCATTTTTTATTAATAAATCTAGAATTCTTACCCAGAACTTTTCTTGAATATTCAAATAATCTTTTTAATCAAAAATTTCTCTTAATTTTATTGTAACACGTCATTTGAAAATTTAGAAAAGCAGTCACATGTGATACATAAACAATCAAAGCTTTACGACTATTTAAACATGAATTATATGCTTTTATTAAATAAAATTGTAGAATTTAATATTAGATTCATATAAAGTCATACGCATCATGTCCAAAGTCATTTATTTTTTAGCGAAAAAAACTAAATCAATCCTCAAATATTTAGGCGTCTGAATTTGATCTATGGATCAATTTTGATTATATCTATTAGGTCAAATCTAAAAAAATAGTAAATTATAAAACAGAATTTAAGACAAAGAAATAATAATTTGATTATGTAATTCGCATTATGGATAAAATAACATACAAATTAAAAGAAAGTAAAGCTACTTTAATTACACTGAATCTATTTACAAGATCTGTAACCTCTATAAACTAATATTTCAGCTAAAAAAAACGTTTATGGTGAAAAATAATATATGATTTGTATTGTGTGTAATAAAGGTAAAAAAAGACACCTATTCTAAAATATTATGTATGCGTATGTATAAATATAAATACCGTTTTAATCAAAAACATAAGTAAAATATATATAAATCCTCATATCACTTCTCACTTATATGATATATCCAATTTATCAGACCAAAACTTCGCTGTTTTGTACATTTTTCGTGTATTATAGTCTTTATGTAAAAAAAAACTTTTTTGGAAATTTAATTCTTGAAAAGTAATATTATATTTTTAATTTACTAATTTAAATTTACATGCATAGATAAATAAACAGCGATTCTGGACCCCCTGATGTTTTACACCAAGCAAATGCAAATGGTTATTCAAAAAAAAGGAAAATTTGAGAAATGTAATATGTTTTGTGTGTTTACATCCCTGGCAGCGGCCTTTATTACAATAATTTGCGAGATAAAACAATTGATTCATCTAAGCAGCATAGAATCCAACGATTTTGTTAACTTATTCTTTTCTTTAGGTTTCAACATTTTAGTATTATTATTTTCTATTATTTCTTGGATTTATATTATAGCTAAACCAAAAAATTTTGTGGTTTCTATCCTCATCTTTGCAATACATATGATTTTTATTTTATTGATCAATATACAGATGATCTTGGTAGACAGAAACAATTTCGGAGACTATGAAGACCTTTTTGTTTAATAAATTGATAAAAAACAACTTAAAAACAGATCGAAATAAATTATATTATCATTTAAAATCTTTATATGAAAACTTAAAACAAAAATATTATTTTAGGATTCTTTAAAGATTTCAACAATTAAACTATAATCTAAGCTAAAAACCTTTCAAATATATTATAATTAGACAAGAATCATATAAAAATCTACTCTTGTCTTTTTTTTGTATTTATCGTTATCTCAATAAAAATAAATGCTAATTAGTACACTTATCCTTTTTTAGAAAAAAATTCGAAACGACACATCAGAAAACCATCATATCATATTAAGTAATCTGAAATAAGGTAGCAATTTTTTTGAAACACAAATCGTCCAAAATGAGCAGGTTTCATAAAACTGATCCGCAAACTATATGCAATCCTATATTTAGATAAGTAAAACAAATGTAAAGTAGCCACATGCGTGTGTGGAACTGACTCGGATAAACTTAGTCGGGATGTTAAACAATGTAAATTAGCATTAATCTTTAGACAAAAAGAAGCAAAAACACAATTTTGTATAATTATGTGTAATTTTTGATTAAAATTTTTATTAAATATAATTTGATATTAAAAGAGATAATACCAATATTTTTTTTCTATCAAAATTGCTATGTTTACGATTCTTTTTCTGCGAAACATCGGTAGTAATTATTGCCTAAGATTGTAAACTAAATGTAAAGACCCAACCAAAGGCAAATTTAAATGGCATTTAAAAAAAAAACAAAATACCAATATTTTTATTGTGCAATCATAATATATCGGATATCTTATTGTATCTAGCTTTTATAATCTGCTTTTTATATGATTAAATATTTTTTTAAAAGTTGATTTATAATAAATCTTAATTTTATGTAAATTAGAGTACCAATTGAATCGGAATCACACGTACAAACAAAAATGATTAGGAATACACATGAATCTATAAGCATTCGAGAAGAATATGCATTCAAAAACATTTTAAAGATGATGGCGTGGAAAGAAGTATCAGCAAATCTGCTCTATAGAGAAATCTAAAGTTTCACTTAAACAAATATAAAGAACTTAAAATCAAACTTGCAATGCAAAAAGATCATTTTTTCAATTTAATAAATTTTTTTTTATAATCATGTAAAATATCTATATTGAAGAAATAAAAAGGCTTGATTTTTAAGATCGTAAATGAATTAGAAATGAAAAATACGAAGTTAACAGATAGGATATATAACAAAGTTCTTTTTTGTTGGATCATTTTATTAATGTTGTCTTTAAATGTTTTTTATGTTATCAAAAAACAATCGAACTAAAATATTCTTCTATGGGCCTCTTGTTTGCGTTAGGTTATAGCAGTAGTTGATGAATATAACTATCATGGAAAAATTAGTGAAATTCCCTTATCGCACTTCATAATTTCATAATAAAAAAATTTGAGGGGACTCTTTTACCAAGCCAATCTATAAATTTTACTAATTTACGCGGATATTGTAGAATATTAAAATCTATGATTATAATTTGGCCTGTATTTTAAGATTGCTCTCTATTGTTTTATTTATTCATAAGGCTTATTTTTTGACTGTCAAATTACATACGTTGTAATTTTTCTTATTTACTTTTAGAATAGAGATGATTTGTGTTCCAGTTATACTGTATAACGTAGTAATAACTTATATTTTCATTTTTAAGATCTATTCGGGCAATAAAATTTATTATCTTATCAAATCTATCTACAAGAAATTTAATAATAATTTTAATAACCTTTTATATATTTATAAGTAAACAAGCGACTCATCCAATTGTTTCTTAGAAAATGTTTGCATAATTCACCCTTTACCCTCATTATCTTTACAAACTTTTTCTATCAACATTATTTTTAGGAATATTATAATTCAGGTCTTTTATTAATATTTTATTTCGTAATTTTTTTTTGGTATTTTTAACTCCTTGGAGCGACGACTGATGGCTAGTATAACATAATATATGTTTAAAAACGAATCAAAATAAAAGCTATTTATGTTACGAATATAGAAATTCTTTTACTAAATAACATAAAAAGAAATTTATCGTTATTTTTAAATCTGTTTGAATAAATCTTAAAATTTACTATTTTGTAAATTTTAAGATTTTATTAAAGCATAAAAATGGACACTAGCAGATTGATTATTTTTCGTATCAAAAATATTAAACATTTTTATTGCAGTTGGTAAAGATTTTAAGAAATAAATTAGTTATAACTGAATTATTAATCTAGTTCATTTTGTAAATTTTTACTCAATTTAACATAATAAGAGAAATCACATCGAAAATCAAAATTTATTATTGCTGCTAGGTGTATAATTAACCTTCTATTAATATAATTTTCCATAAATTTAAAATTAGAATTGATAGATCAAGCAGAAAAAAATAACTACAACAAGCTTCGTTTATACGCTTTTTTGTAATAATAAAATAATTTTAGAGCATAGTATAAACCTCTAAAATCCTTTTTATTTTTATATATAATCTTATTCCAAAAAAGCATTATCTATCAAGATTTGTTATTATATTTCTTACTTATATAATAGGCGATTATGTACATTTTTATGAATATATTAAGGGATTTTCAAACGATTTATGCATAGATGACAATTCAGATACAAACAGACAGATACTAGTAAACAAATTTTAGAGGTATCTTGTTTTAAATATTTTTATGTTTTAAAACGGTTTATATGCCGGAAAAACAAATTGTATGTCTAAATACCTGTTATGGGGCAGCAAAGACAATTTCATCGGCACAAGTATGACGATTAGTTTGCATATCTGCGCAGTATGACTATTGTGTTTTAATTTATATACGTGGAAACATATGACTTTAAAAAAAGGATAGCTTTTATACGTGAACATGATGTTTATTTTTATCATTTAATGCAATATACAAAGCTTATTTTGTATGATATTTTAATTAACATGTTTAAAACCCTCATTTATTTAAACTATAAACCTTATTAACATAAAAAAATAAGATAGCGTATGTTTAAATTATAAATCGTATAATGGTAAATGAAAAATACATATGCGTTTAAAAAAAATCTGCCGTATTGGTAATTTTTATAAACATTGTACTGGTAAGTTTATATTTAACTTATTATGTTTAATATGCTTTTAATATATTTTAGAATCCTTGTTTTTTACATATATTTTTTATACTGTATTAGAATATAGTTTTCCTGGCCAAATACTCGAGTTATGTTGCACAAAATGTGTGTTTTTATGATAAATTTATGCTAAAATAATTTTATCGCGCAAATTTAATTTTTATTATCTAAGAATGATAAAAACATTCATGATATCTATTATATGTTCTTAAAATTAAAAAATATTGTAAAAACAAAAGTTAAAAAAAATATTCTTCTAAAAATTATACCATACCTACAAATAAAAATTAAATCTGTGTTTTTTATATTTTACTTATCTAAAATCTTTTTGTTTCTATAAATTCCCTTTATTCAATTCTCATTCTTATACATAATTCTTAGTGATCTACTTTTCTGAATTTAACAAGAAAAACACATTTGATTTATAAAATTATACAATCTCTGAACATATTTGCAGTGCACAAGAAATATTTTTTTGCAACTTGTGTTTCTATATTATATTGTGTATTTCGAGGTTCATTGTCGAGGTAATAATTTACAATTAGATAAACTTGTGTTTTTTGATTTTTTGGCAGAAAAAAAATAATTAGATGTTGTGTACAATATGTCTGAATATGAAGCAGCATGATTTTATTTACGGAATTTAATATAAAGAAATCGTATTATTTCCCATTAATATATTTTCTATGCTTTAATACTCACTTTTAATGAAGAAATTATAGTCCATTGTGTTTATCTTTAATTATTGTGTATATTTTGTAAAATACAGCTGCTATATGTCATATTTTTTTAGATATATTCTATTTTCTTACAAATATATATTTTTTAATGCCTAAAAATAATTTATGTGGTAAATTTAAATTTTTAATTTTTTGTTTTGATAAGAGAACTCAAAATTTTATATGGTTTCTTGATGTTCTGCTCGGTTTTTATGTATTTGCGATTTATATTGATTTTTTAGACTTCAAACAATGTAATTTATACATGTTTTTGAAATATTTTTTATTGGATGTTTAAATAAATTCACATGGTACAATAGACATCAATTGAAGTTACTTAACGAGTAATTAGTGCTTACTCATAGGTTCTTAGTATTATCTAAAAAAATTTGTCATATTTAGCCGGCATAACGAATATATATAATACTTAAATTTATATTTGAAATATTCAGGCATATAAAATTGGAAGCGCATTAAAAAGTTGGGAAATATCAATAAAATTTGTTTGTTTTTGTAGAAGATTCTTTCTCCAAGACATCGATAAAAATAAAAAAAATATAAACTTGTATATATTTTATTTTATTTAAGATAAAATTCGAAAATATGTATTTTTAAATGTTTGTTTAAGTTCATAAAGCTATCAGAGACATAAATTTTGTTTATAACATAATCGAAGTTTTGAAATTGATATTTGCTTTGTTTCGTAAACACTTTATTAAATTTATCAACAGTTCATAATTATATGCTGATTTGTATGTTTTTTCTTATATAGTTATTTTTAGATTCCTAACACGATTTTTTTTGAAGATTTTGTGATTATAAATTATATTTACATATTTTATAAGCCATGCATAACCCACGGAGTTAAATATTTTATATTTACAACTGATTTATTAAAGATTACAATGAGTTGAAATGTTTTAATTGATTTATTTAATGATTTTTTTATTGTTTTTCATGGATAATCACATAAATCATAGCAATTTTTTATCTATTAGTTGAATTTATTACGCTTTACCTCTTTAAACCACCTTAATTTTGTAGATTTAAAACATGAACGCTGTGCTTCATCTCTAAAAGTAATGATGTGAAATCTTTTTTCTTTTTTATCGATGAAATTTTTATATTTTTTAACTTTTTCACGATACAAATAAATACTAAGATTTCACTCTATATTTGGTAAATTGCATATATTATTTTGGGATGACAAAAATACTACAAAACCGCTGAATATTTTAATTAGATTCTATTTAAATGGGGTAAAACCTAAGAGTGATTGAAAATTTTAAACTATAATTTTACTGCTAATTAATGTAAAATATTTTTTTTTAAATCAACTTATTGATTTTTATTTAAGGGCTATATTTATAGTCGTAATTTTAGTTTTTGTTCTCAGGCACAGCTTGCTTGATTCTCTGTACACACGGCGTATTTATACTTTCGGCTATCTTCTCCTCTCCAAAGTCTTCTTCAATACCCCTCCTTCTTTCGAGACCTATTAATTCAAGGGTTTTTCTCAATCCCAATGTTTGAATATATGCCTCAACCTAGTTGGTGACATCTAGTTCCTTCAGGTATCTTCTATGATATCGTGTCACCACGCCGTCCCATGTTATAACATATGGAATAATTTTTGTCTTGCATTTGTATATTAATGAAAGTTAAGATGCTAGCAGGTCATATTTTCTCAATTTTTCGTTTTCAACTATGTTTATGTTGTCAATACTTGTCACGCCAATTTCTATCAGAGTGATGCAGTTCTTCTTTTTGTCATATACAAAAATATCAGGTCTGTCATTCGATCGCTTGATATCTGTTTTAATTCTTGTATCTACTTTGATCTCTGCAAATTCGTTTTCCATTATTTCCTGTACAGAGAGTCTGCGGATTTTCTTGGTTTTTTTGAAATTGTATTTTCTTGCCAACATAAAGTGAAGACATCTTACAATCTCGTTGTGTCTTCTTGTATAGTCATGACCAAGCATTTTTTTACATCTGCTTGCTAAGTGGTCGACAGTTTTAATTGAGTCGTTACAATGCGGGCACCTTGATCTCATCCAAAGAATACGTTCCTATCCTGAATAAAGCAAAATCTCGCCTCTTCTACCGGTCTGATATTTCCATATTGTAGCCACTTCGAGGATCCTAATATTTCAAGCGTTGAATTTTGATGAACATCGAAGAGTTTTTGATGTAGTGTTTTTTGTTTTATTTTACACAATAAACTCTCTTTTTGTTTTAATTCAAGGGCAGGAAGGTCTATGTCAACGAGGCTATACTTTTTTCTGAGGAATTCATTTATTACGGATAAGTGAGTTGCATTTTCATTTTCAAATTTTAATATTGCGGCTTTTCTGGGTGATTATCGTTTTTCTTGGTTTAGGGTTTTATAAAGTTGGTAAAGTATTCTTTCGGATTTAAACTCAATATTTTCCAATCCACGTCCTAGTTCATTTATTTTTCGATATAATCTTTCTTTATTGGATGGTTGTAAGTGTATCCCATTTTCTATTAGTATTCGCCGAATTTCATTATCTAGCTTTCTAAAATCTTCCGGTTCTAGCTTTAATAAACCCACATAGTAGTTTATCAGTGAAATCGCATATTCATTTATCGCCTTTATTATGTTTTTACCATTTAGTTTTGTTTTGCATATGCTTTGAACTCTTCCTAGCATTTCTTTTCTAATTTTTTCCATCGTTTCGGGTTTAGTTCTTGATTTCGAATCTTCCAGTATGCCGAGATATTTATATCCCTCTTTTCCTTCTATTACTGTGGCAATATCTTTGCAATTTATATTGTTAGTGGCTGATTTGGTAATGTTAATTTCCATTCCGATACATCCGAAGAATTTTGTTGCTTCATTGGACATTAGCTGTAAGTTACTTTCTTCTTTCGACAAAATCTTTAAATCATCAATGAAAAGGAAGTGATTGGTTGTAAATGCCTTCTTATCGAGGTTAATGGATATTGATGGAAACTTTTCATTTAATCGGCGGCTTAGCGGATCCATACAAAGAACAAACAGTAATGGAGATAGACTATCTCCCTGTATAATCCCCTTTTCAATTTTAAGCTTTAAGATTTCTTCATTGTTTAATCTTAGAGATAACATCCAGTTTTTTGTTAACACAGATATAAAGTCAATCATCTATTCTTGTATGTTAAGATTTTTTAAGCAGGACAGAAGATACTCGTGGTCGATTGAGTCGAATGCTTTTTTTATGTCGAACCATGTTACGTGTAATTCATTATTATATTCACTGCATATTGCAACGTTTATCATGGCTTGTTCTTTAGCTCCCTGTACTCTTCTGACTGTACCAAGTTGGTTTTCTGATAGTAGATTTCGGGATTCGACGTCTTTCTGTAGTATCATTGTGACAGCTTTAGTTGTCAATTTATATAAGTTTGACATGCATGTTATAGGTCTAAATTCCGATCCATTTAAAACTTCTTGTTTGGGTATGAGGTATGTGATCCCAGAGTAGAACCAGATTTTTACCTCTTTGTTCTCAAGGCATATTGATTTTACTGTTTCATATAATATTGGAATTAATTACGTGATTTTTTTGATGAAGAAGTTGTATATACCATCGCATCCAGCAGCTTTCCAGTTAGGCAGGTAGTTGATGATTTCGAAAAATTCTGTTTCAGAGATAAAAACCATTTGTGGTGTGTTTTCCAGCGCGTTTTTGCGCAGGTAAGTATCGAAGTATAAAATTTCCGTATTTTTAGTCCACATATTTGACCAGAAATTCACAATATTTTCTTTATCTGCCTTAATTTCTGATTTTACCGTATCTGTCAATGTTCTATAAAATTGTCTTCTGTTGACTTCGAACTGGGTGTTTGTTTTTGTAAATTCTTTTTTTTTTCATATTGCTCTATCTGTTTATTTATTATCCTTATTTTATCGTTATTGTTAGTAATTACTTTAAGGACATCATTTTTTTTGTCGAGTATCCTGTTATGTTGTCTCATGATTTTTCTTGGAAATTTTGTCTCACTTTCTGGGAGTTTTACTGTGTTTCTTTCGTAGGATTTGAGGATTGTGTTAATTTGATCATATCTTTTTATTTTCTCCTCCTTTATTTGTACGTAGTTTAATCCTTCCTGGACAGATTTTGATGTTAGCTCTTCGTAACTCTTTTGGACAGCTTGCAAGATCTTTGCTATATCGCACATGTTTTGAGGGCGGTGGTTAGTGATATGCGCATGAACCGCTAAATTTAGACCTTCAATTATATCGCTTTTAACTTTAGTACATGGTATTTTTCTTGTTCTAGGGATTTTTGTGATGTCCATACTTTCTAAGTCCGTCAGTACTCTGAGAAATGTTTTTTTGCATCTGTCGTGGTTAATGCAATGGTTAAGCGTTTTATAGTCTTCCTCTTGATCGCTTTGTTTTCTTCTTTTCGTTTCTATTCCTTTGAACTTCCGGACTTGTCTTCTTTTCCCATCATTATCTTTTAGAACGTTTGATGATTTAGCTTTAATTTCAGTCATGCTCATATCACTGTTGAAAATATCATTGTGACTCTTTAGGAACTCTTGCCAGCCAGATCTCGGCATTCTTCCGAATCGTTTTAGGATCGAGGTATAAGCCTCTTGAATCCAGTTCTCTTTCTCGGCGGGTGTATTCTTGCAGATGGCTATGAGAGTAAGAAGAGCCGTGGTATGAATACGTGTGGTCGTGTGAGTTTCAGGCAAGTTGTCGGTTGAGATTATCGTTACAGGATCGGTTTTTGAATGTTCATCTTTGTAGTTCTCCTCTCCTGTTTTTTTCTTTATCCCCCATTTATAATGTAAAATATAACTATAATTTTGAATTAATAATTTAGACGTCAAAAAAAGGAAAGAATTTATATGATGCATTTATTGTGTTAGAAAACCATAGAATAATGATAATTTCAAATAAAATATTTTTAAAGATTGTTTCTTATTTCAGAACAAAAAAGCTTTTTTTAATATATCGTAAAAAAGAGACCTATTTTATCCACATATTTTCAATTATGGAATTATCATTATTTACATCCTCTACTATTCTCAATAATTGATAATAATTATGGATATTTGTAATTGTAAGTGCACAAATATCCTTTATATCCCAAAGATGTTTTAAATATCCAGGTGAATGATTTATGCAGCACTCAAAATTACATGAATAATCTTTTGTTAAGGCAATAGAACCATTCTCATATTTCATGAAAAGACTTTGCTCTGTTGCAATATTCATAAATTCAGAACAAAAATTATATTGTGCATTTGGGCCCTCAAGCTTTCTTAATTGATCGAACAATTGTTCAATAGAGTTGGGCTTATGTATCGTCGTCTTATCGTCCAAATGTATCTCATCATATACTTGAAATAAATCTGGTTTTGTGACACTCACTAGTTTATCGTATTCTTCTCTAGATATTTTCAGTTTTCCTCTAAAAGTATCCAAGTAACTTCCCTTTCTAAACATTAGGCATATTTTTCGATCCACAGCTATAAAATCTTTTAGCTTGGATTTTCCATCTGTGCAATAATAGCTATTCTTGTGATAGATGTCGTCAACATAGACTACTAATGGAATTTTAGCATGGAAACACTTTGTATCTACTATATGGGGAACACAACCTTTCCTGGTGCTTATGTAAAAATTCACTTTTACCTTCATTTATATTCTTGGTAATCTTTTCTCGGAACTTTTAATTCGGGGATCGAAACGAAATATTTACCCATAATTTAACATAAAAAGAATATGTTTATTTTATAACATTCTTATAATATTAGTATATTTTGAATCATACTATAAATGTAATATTAAAAGCCACACACTACATCACATCAAAATTGATGTATTTATAATTATTTTTTTGGAACATATAATCATTATAAAATAAATGCGATTGCCAATATATATCGATTTTTTTTTTAAATTAGATATATGTTTGTGATCGATCAGTAAAAGCTGCAATATAAAAAATGAAAAATGAAAACGCAGCTCACATAGTCTTGATCAATGAATTCTTTAAGTCAAAATGGAGCCAAAAAAAGTTGACAATCAAGTATTGGTTTAAAAAGAAGGTTTATTGTGCAATACAAAATAGAAACACTGCACTGAAAACTTTTGAACGCATACGCTAACTAAACGCTAGATATTGAATGTTCTTCATTTCGGTTACATACAGAAATAAAAGAGCATTGGAATCAACCTTACTCTGTTATATTCGAGAATGGAACATATTTTTAGGGTGGAATCTATATGCACAGTCTGAAATGAATATTTTAAAAAGTTTGAACACATGATAACCAGATGCAAAAAAATTATAGGCCATGAGTAAACAAGATATACAATAAACCCGTAGATTGCCTTTACTCATGCTACCCTAATAATATATTAAAAAAATATAGAAATTTTGCAAACATTTAGTTAAAATATAATGAAAAATGAGAATGCAAGATAAAGGTGTATATAAGTATTAATACGGGTATATAAAAATATATTTGAACACATGATAAATTCGTATACGACAAAAACTAATACAATATTTCTTTGATAAAGTCGGTAGAACCAGTATAGAAAATATAAGCATAGTTTAAATAGAAAAATTAAAGACATGTGATTTACTAGTATATATATTGTCATTGATCTGCAAGTGTCTGACAAATATATAACATAATTCTTAGTATATGATAAACTTTTAAACCAATATTGAAAGATGCACAAAAAATAACTCGAATTCCCAACCGAAATGAGGCATTAATCTATATTATAAGGTTTTAGAAAAAAAACTGTGTTAATAGATTTTGAAAATAGTAGTGGTATCTTAGGAGAGGAGAATAAAGCTAAGAGTATAGATATTATGTACCCACCAAAAATAAATCACGTTAGTTTTTAAGATATTATCCGAAACTAAATCATAAATAATACAATTTTCGACATTCTAAAATTTAGATTTTTTTGGTTCCAAGGGTTATTTATACGGTTCTCTATATTATAAAATATATATTCTTTTCTATTTTTTACCCTTGAATGGGTAAATTGATTAAAAATAATATTAAAACATTATTTTTGGTGTTAGTAAGGATTTTTAATTCGTGTAAAAAATTGAGAATTAGTTTTACGTACATAAAATAAAATAAAGACCCAATATATTAATAATTAAAGATATTTAATATAAAATATCGGCACTAATTTGTATTTTAAATTTTATTAAATGCAAATATGATCTTAGACAATATTTATTTATGGGTTTATTTGATTTTTAGCACTTATAATCTATTCAAGCTAGTATTTGGATTAATCTATTAAACAGCACATGCAAAACGTCTCATTTTCTTTGAGACCCTTCATAATGAATTTTCTGCTTTCATGATTTGTTAATTTTTTTTTCTCGTTCCGATTGTTTTCGGTAACGCTTAAGTACCAATTCATGACATAATATCCTTAATATATTCCTGATAGTATTAGGAAATTGCACTATCGAAATTTACAGCTACGGAAAAATTTGTGTTGTGCATTTATAAATTAGTGTGGGTAATTTTCTATCAATTTATATTAAATTATATGCCTTAAATTTTCGAAGCTAGTCAGATTATCAATACTAGAAATTCTTAAGGTCAATAAATATTTTCCTTGTATTCTAAAAAAAAAATATAGGATTCTAGTTTTACCATGTTTATCAAGTCACAACTTCGGGATACATCAACAAAATTGCGCAAATTGTGTGATTATTTTCCCTTGCTTTCGAAAATCGATTTAAATTGCTATGCGTGACAATTAACCTTATTTTATCTGTTTTCTTACTTCTATCCCGAATAAATCATTCATTTCGTTGTTTTCTTGATAATATAGGGGCTTTGTTGTCGGTTTAAATATTCAAGAATGCATCTTTATAGGTTAATTCATTCTTCTATCATTTTATTGAATTTGATGGCGGTTATTTGAACCACTTAGTCATGTCCATTCAAATTATTTTTGGAAATCATCAAAATTGAATATCAAGAATGTAATTCTTAAAAAAATGATTATTTCGACTGTTTATTGGTTTTAAAGCCCGTATAAATAACAAAAACGCCAATTTTTTATAAAAATAAAGCAAATAATATGGTAACAAGATTAGAAGCTTTCTTGATTTATATCTTAAAATATATATTTACATTTTTAATGTGTTTGGTTTTCATATTAATTTTAAACATAATGCATTATTATCTAATAAAATAGTTTTAATATTATATATATTGAAATATCTATCGCGAATATGTTTTATAAAGATCAAATATTTTTCTGTGCTATTAATAGAAGTCTTTTAGTTAAAAGTATAGGTTTATCTACATGATCTACATATATTAATTTTAAAATTTCATTTATGAGTTGATTTAGTCATTAACGTTTTAAATTTATCCTGAAAAGCTTTGGTTTGCTTGTTAGGATTTGTTTTTTTTAAATTTAAATAGATGTACCTTTTTTTTCGCAACCACTTAACATAAGAGTTTTCACTTACAATATTGTTTGTTAAATAAAAAATATATTATAGTAGTGTAAAATGGATCTGAATGAAAAAATTTAAGCAAATAGGTCTTGAAATTAGGAGAAGTATAGAAAAGAATACATTAAATAATATATACGATATTACCGCGGAGAAGTCAATCAAGTTATACTTTAAAAGATAATATAAAATTACAATACCAGTTGAATACATGAATAAAACGATAATTTAAAAAATAATAAATATCTAGCCTGGATTTTTGAATTTTCCTTATACTGATCGTTAATTATGTAAATAGTGTTGTGAAGAGGATCAAGTAGAGAAAGGGATAGTAGAAATTATTATTTATATTCGCACCAAGTAGTTTTATCCCGCAATCTGTTACAAATAGTATAAAATTACAAAACCAAAATATCTTTAAAATATAAAAATTTACAACTTAATTTATTAAAATATGGTTGTAGTAAACAAATCGAATTATAACATAAAATAATATCAATATTTCAGCCATCATCGCTATACAAATTTATTTGGTGAAGGGTTTATTTAAATATTGATAAAAAAAGCGTCCTTAAGATAATTGATCAATCTACTTATAATTAAATACAAACAGAAATATCTGTGGATGATAAAAAAGTATTAAACTCCAATACTATAAATTTATTATTACAGCAAAATGATTTAACAATTATATATAATAAATTTAATCCTTTTTATTTTCATTTATAGATAATGCAGCTAAAATCAATACAGATATAAAATTATTAAAATTAAATAACAAAAATCAACAGCAAAAATATCAAATCGTTTAAATCTTGTGATAAAAATACAATCATATTCGTTTTACTTAAAGAAATAGATAGAACTAATGATCCGATAATCCTTTAAATGAAAGATGCTCAATAGTTAAGTGCAAAATCGACCTAAAAAATAATTTATACCTATAAAATATACTTAAATCATAAATAGAAGAGATTTTTTGCGTTTGAAAAAACAAAAAATCTTTGATTATATAATTATATATTTTAAACAAATAAAGTAATGGTGTGCCATCTTTTTTAATCATAAAATATGCTTTTTACTCTTTTATTTAGTGATTTCAACCCTAAAGACATCTTTGATGACAAAAAGATTTTTATTTATGGGTCAATTTCGGTGTGGTAAAATAATATTTTGATAGATAATTGTGTGCCGAAATCGCTATTGCATCTTTATCAGTGCTTGTCTCTTTTTATTTCTCTTCTATATTCTCCTCAATTCCCCTTCTTCTCACAAGAATTATCATTTCAAGATTCGATTCAGTCCTAGAACTTGGAGATATCCCTCAAAAATATTTGAATATCTCAAACTCTTTCAAATATTTTTTTGTGAAATTCTTAAACTCTCATATCATGTTTATACATTTGTAATTATTTTTGATTTACATTTAAAAAAAAGGCAAATCATTTGCAAGTTAGATCATATTTCTTAACGTCTTGTTTTCTACATCTATGACAATATACATATTTTATCATATATAAAAATTATCTATGAATGCCTTCCGTATGATTAATTTATAGTGCAAAAAAATATATAAAGTCTTTGAAAATTTATACCATTCACATCCCTTACCTCAAAATTTATAGTTTAATTTAATTTAATTTTGTAAAAACAACATCCTGCATATTCGATGCTTTGGAAATCGGGTCGGCAATAACTTTTTTGGGGGCTCAAAATTAACCTGAAACTAAAACTACTTTTATCTTCAATTCATCAACCCAATATCTTCTAACATTTTGAACAATCATTGATATTGGAAATTAAATTATTTTATCGTAAAAATTTAACTCACGGTGTGGATTTAGGGCATGAAAAGTTTCGTTTCATTTATATTATTTTGATATATTATGTTTTGTTTTGATCTCAAGGATTTCAATAATATTTTTTTGTGATTTTAAATATATTTTCATCCGAACTCTTGCTATTTTCGGAAATTTCGGGTTCGAAGAAATGTTATATTACATTTAAATAAACATAAAACTACTATATCTAATAAAATACTCTTATATGATATTTTTTAAGCTTTTCATATAAGTTCCCCGCTTTGAACCTTGAAGAATATATTTTTTTATTTTTTATCTTCAAGAAATATACAAATACAGAGTCACAAAAAACTCTTACATTAGATTTTTTAAACTTTTCATATAAGATAAACACTTTGAACCTTGAAAAATTTCTATCATTCAAGGTAGATATAAATACACGAGAAAACTTGTATTTGCTTTATCATATTTCTTTTTTTGATATTCACAATTATTTATCACTGAAAATATTTGCAGTTCACATTTGCTTCTACCATCACACCCGCATTTTTTTGGCTAGTTCTTAATTTATCTTACCCAATTCTTTCATTTTATAGATATTTATTCTCTATGGTTTTCAGTAATTAAAAATAAAGTCAAATTTATTGATTTTGTGCTTTAGAAACATAATATCTAAAAGTTTATAGATTCATAAAAAATCATATAGCAATTATTATTATATTCCATTTTATTCAAAAATAAAAGCGAAATATCTTGAAATATAATTTGAAATCCATAGACTTATACAGCCTTAAATTCGAGATGAATTTTACATATTTTTTATTGATTTAATTGAAGAATCTTCTTTTTAGAAAGTATGCTTATGACTGTTAGAAACTTTTGCTTATCTGATTCACCCCCAACCTCCGAGTGTGCTTTTTTACATTTACTAAAACTACTTAAATCACTGGTGATTATTCTTTTTTTACATGCTTTAGACAATTTCATGAAGGATATATTTCAATCTATTTTCCTTCGCTGTTTTTTTATCCAACCACCACTCTACACTTACATATATCCTTGCTAAACATAGCTGGCTTCATTCAATTCGTAAACGTTTTCGGTGTCTTTCACTGCAAACACACAATTTATCCTCGGCTTTTTAGCCTTTTTATCGTTTTATTTCCACTTTCGACATACTCCCCCTTACAGATATTTATCGGTATGTGTAAATTTATTTGAATTCGCGGTGCATTGTAGCCTATAATCTGGAAACTTTATTAAGCGTGCCTAGACCACTGCTTCACGGCATATTTGTATTAAATAATTGAATTTATATACATAACCATGAAATTTATAATCACAAAATTCCAATAGCAATATATTGAGAAAATATGGAAGATTACTGAAGCATAAACATATACACAAAAAAATAGTGCATATAAAACTTTAATTCACGATTATTTATGGAATACGATGTGTATAGGGCGACTGTATAAATGAGGATTTTTAGGAACTATGAAAAAGTCTGTGGTATAGAGCAATCCAAAATTTAAACTTGAACATTTAAAATAACCTAAAAACAAATTAAACATAAATAGATTAAAATATTTGAGATGGTCTATACAAAATTATACTTTCTAAAGTATTTTTGGCATGTCCATAAATGACCAGCGATTTGACATAAATTATTTATTTTATTATGAGCTATATTTCTACTTTCTAACGCTAAGGTAAAAAATTTTCTTTTTTCGTTTTGCTATTCCATACTGTTTAATTAATTTTCGAATCTCTATTTTTCTTTGATTTTTATATTTTAAATCCAAATTACCAGGTTTTAATTGCTTTGAATATTTAATTATATTAGTTGTAAACTATTGAATTATATTTTTCTTGTAGAGTTAACTAGTATTCAGTGATATAACCTCTAAAATTTTCAGTTATATTGTTTCGAAAAATCTAATTTTATATTTGTGTATTCTGTTAACTTTAGTCTTTCAAATTTCTTTCATATGCTAAATGGTCAATGCATCATATACCTTTTTTTTATTAAATCTATCTATATATATCCAGTTTTTGTTCTGGTATATTTAAACGAAAAGCATTAATTAAAATTTTATAGTTGTTATTTTAATTAATGGTATCTAATTTCTTTCGTCAATAGTTTGAGAATTCTATCTAATGATAAAAGTAAATGGTTCTAATAGTAATTTAAACATACATTTTGACCATAAATTTTCAGCGAAAATTTTCAATATTTTAATGATTTGATCAAATATTTTACTAAGATCATTATTTATAATAGTCTTTTACTTTTTGTCTAAACCAAAGGATTGAGAAAGACCCTTGAACTGATAAGTCTTGAGCGAAGAAGGGGTATCGATATGGATATAGCAGAGGAAGAGATAGTAAAAGATATTTATAAAGTTTGGTTTTAGGATTTTGCCACACAATCTGTTTGAGCAAATATAAAATCAAATAAAAATTAACCCATAATAAAATTTAAAAAAACCTTTGGTCGATCGAGAATATTGTGCAAAATTTATGATTATTTGGTTTGAAAAAAATATTTATATAAAATTTTATACAATCATCTATTAACCAATTCAAAAATCTGCGATTAGCAAACTGTTTATTTCATCTATAATAATGTTATGTACTTAGAGAAATAATTACATTCACAAAAGGATGTATGATTAGCAGTGAATCTGACCCGACTCGGATCATAACATGCATTTTTATGTGGAACTTACTTATACAAATATTTTAAACATCAAACATTTAATTTATTATTTTGCGGAGTCATAAAGATTTATATTTTCATTTTTCGCTTTCAATCGAGTCAAAGAATAACATAAATATATTTAAATATCATGAAAAGAAAATATAGTCTACTTTATGTGGTTTTTAACGTTACTAACAAAAAAAATAGAGTAAATTCTTTATATTTATTACTTTTAATATCCTAAAAGGTACTTTATTTATTGAATATGTGAACCCATGTTTTAATTTAACGCGTATTTTTCTAATAACTTTTGTGAATCTGTGTTTCACGAAATAAAAAAAAATGTTTTGCGTAACGTATTTAAACTCAGGTTGAGTATTCTTCATTAATCTGGTATTTTATTTTCTCTATGGCTTCATTACTCAATGCCTTATCTTCATGTCTTGTAGTAAAATCCCAGATTTTTTTTGTACCGGATATATATTTTGGAAGCGAACTTAAATTAATATTAAGTTTTGCATGATTATTTATTGTTTATATTGGTTTCATGGGTTTAATTCGTGTTTTTAAGTGAATATTTCTTATTCGCTCTGTATCATGTACAACTACTAAAATTAATGTATTTTTTTTAATAACTAGAAAATCTGCAAAGGAAAGTAAGAAACCGCGATATTTAGAAAATCAACTATTTATTCTCTTATTAATTTATAATTATATATGTCTTTACCTCTTTGACTGATTATGTCCGTGGATTCTTACCTATTATTGACACTATTATTTCCTAATAAAATAAATATGACTTTAAAATAACTTTAGAAATTTTTGTAATAGTTTAATTAGAAGAATAACTCGCCTATTTTGTTATTTTTGGGAATAAATTTGTTTGCTGGAAAAGCTTTACGTGATTATATCTTTATCTGAAGGATATTATATCATCCAACATGTACATATTTCAAAAAAATAATGAATTCTTAGGCTATGATAAGTATATATTGATGATATAAAAAGCAGCGTTTCTTTATTTCTTTACATTTTTATTTAATAAAAGTGTTCATAAAAATTTAAATCACTAATGCAGCATCCAAATGAATTTATTTTATTATCTGTAGACTAATTATATCTTTTAAATTGATTTTATCGTATTATTTCTTTCTTTTAATCTAGTTTTGCGTTTTCGTACATTTTATATGGCTTAGAGCATAAAGAAATAAGACAATTTGAAATAAAGATTGATCTGGTAAGCATCAAGCTTAAGTGGCGTCTAAAAATTATACGTGTCTCTTTTTTGAATACAATATAAAATTCATTCTGCAATAGCAACTAAAATTTAAACGATCGCAAGTTTCTATTAGGTTACTCTTTTTCATTTTTTAAGATTAATTTTTCATTCAAATAATATACTTCGCCTCCAAAAAAAATTGAAGAAAACGAAAATGAAATTTACGTGAACACATTTAATCAATTGATTTTATTCAATATATATTGATCTGGTTTTAAGTCATATTTTTTTAGAACCCTGATGTTCTTCCTAAGCGATCTCACCCATACAATCTTCCTACCGCCTGTTGAGCAAACGTCCGATGCTTTACATACTATGGAACAACGTCTATACCGTGCTGTTGAAGGAACCTGTAACCAAGATACGGGGTTCATAATTCTCGTCATCGAAATAACTAGAATAGAAGGCGGTAAAATATCACACAGCGGTCACGCAATATTTAACGTCTCGTACAAGGCTCTCCTCCTCAAACCAATCAAAGGCGAAGTCGTAAACGCGATCGTGGCTGATAAAAACAGCCTTGGTATGTTCTGCGAGGCAGGCCCACTCACAATCTTCATTTCCAATTTCCACGTTCCAACAGGGCTTCAAACAAATAATAAAATCGAAAAGGAGAATAAATTGCGTGTGAGAATCATTGGAACAAAGATAGATGCAAAACGGGTTTACGCAATTGGCACAATTGATGAACCAAATCTCGGATTACCGAATAAAAAAATTTAATTAATTTATTAAAATTTATATATATAAAATACAATTTTTGATTTCAATTTTTTATATAATATTCGATATATAAGAATAATAAATAAAAATTATAAAAACAAAATAGAAAATAAATTGTTGATGTCTTTTATTTATATTTTGTTTGGGTATAGTAATTATAGATTTTCCTTTAAAGCCTAGCACAATTTATTTTCCGTGGATACATCATACCTATAATCTTGGCTAAATTCTCTTCTCTTACATATTCTTTGAATCTCTCCTCTTTTCAAGATCTATTAATTATAAATTGTTGATAAAATTATTTATGAACTATTATTATTCCATATGTTATCACTTGGGACGGTGTGGTAACACAATATCATAAAATTTATCTGAAAGAAGGCGAATTAACTACCAAGATTGAGGCATATATACAAGCCTTGCTAATGAGAAAAACCATTGAATTAATAAGTCTTGAACATAAGATAGGTGTTGAAAAAGACTCGGAGAGGAGAAAATAGCAGAAATTATAATACGCTGTGCGTACGAGAAGCTAAGCAGGTTCTGCTACAGAACAAGAACTAAAATTATAACGTATAATTTAGCCCTAAAATAAATATGATTTACAAAGTATGGTAAACATTAAGACAGAATGGTGACACTGTATCATAAAAGCTACCAGAAGAAATTCGAAGTCACGAACCACTTCGAGGCATACATACAAACCTTGGATGTGAGAAATACCCATCAAATAATAGGTCAAGGAAGAATGTGAAGCATTGAAGATGACTTCGGAGACGAGAAGATATCCGAAAGTATAAATACGCTGTGCGCACGATAGATCAAGCAAGTTGTGCTTGAGAACAAAAACTAAAATTATAACTTTAAATTTAACTCATTAATAAAAAAAAATATTTTTGAACTAATAACTACCCAATCGCTGCTCTGTTTAATAAATGAGGTTATAAATTTGTTATAATTAGGAAGAATAAATGCTTAATTGAAGATACTATTTTTCCAGCATAAAATATATCATTTCTACCCCATTCAGATAAATCAACACTATAATTAGATATTTATGTGTTAATTTTCTTTTTATCGATTTTATCTATTTAGACGTGTTCAGCGTGTTAGGAATATTGCACAACTCCTTGATGCATCTTTTGACACCTTCCTCTGATATATCTTCATCAACTGCTCTTCTTCTCTTAAATGAGATGATAATAAGTGTCTTACGGAGTGTGAGAGCTTGCATGTATGCTTCTACTTCGTCTGGCATTTTTAACACCTTAACGTATTTTTATGATATTTTGGGACGTCCACATCCCAAGTCAACACATATGGTATTATTCTTGTTTTACATTTGTAAATTAAACCAAGTTCGTTCTTTGATGTCATATTTCCTATATTATTCATTCTAAACTTCAGTTAAGTTATCAAGGCTAGTCATCCCAATTATGTCAGCGTAATCATATTTTCTTTTTTATGTATAGAAAAATATCGGGTCTATTTTGTTTGATTAAAAAATCTGTTTTTATTCGGGTATCAACTTTTATTTCTACATTTTCGTTTTCGCAGATCTCTTATACTGGGTGAGTTCTGATCTTTATGGTTTTCTTGAAGTTTTATCGTCTTGATAGGAGATAATGAAGACCTCTTACGATTTCATTGTGTCTTCCCGTGTAATCATACCCTAACATTTTTTTGCATCTTGTTGCAAGGTGATTAATTTTTTTCATTGCTTCATTACAATGTGGGCATTTTATCCTCTCACCGAAAAACATAAATCAACACTATAATGTTTTTCATACTAAATATATCTAACATAAAAATTCCTGTAATTAAAAATTTGTCTCCTGATGCTTATGTAATTACAGTCGGAAGTTTTATCATTTTTGACGTGAATTAAACATAAATTTATGCCTTAAATTTATATATAAATTATTTTCGTATGCCATTATGCTAATTATAAGAAGTCTGAGGGTTGAATCGAGATGAGTGGGGGTATAAATCCGAAATTTAAGCTTGTTTATACATTTATATGAATTACAAACGGACACATATAATTTAAAAAACGGCATTCATTTATGGGTTAATTTTGATATGCAGTTTAAAATTTCTTCCTCAAGTTTTATTTGATCAATTTCCTGTGAACACATAATATCGTACACTTGGCTCTATCCTCTTTAAATCTTCTCATTTTTTCAAGAGCTATTAGTCGAGGGTTTATTCATTCATATAGTTTGAATAATGACCAATTTTGTTTGTGAGATCTAGTTAATAAATCGCCAAAAAAAGAAATTATAACTTATGAAAATTCAAATATAATATTAAAAACATCCATCGACATATATTAATTTAGATTAAATTTTAAACAAATTTATTCACTAAATCTATAAATACCGAGATTTATCTACAAGATAGAATGAATAATATATAGGTAAATTTTAAAAGGGATATCACGATAGCGAACAGTTTATTCCCATTTCTTTTATGATGTTTTCGAATCTTCTATCGAACATTAAAAGATATTTTACGAATTAATCATCAAATAGTGTACATTATTTTCAGATCAATCATTTTCTTATATCCTCGATCTATAATATTTTGATAAGTTATTTGGAAGCCTTTATATATAGCGCAAGATGCAGTGAAATTCTTCATTAAATTAATGATTTATAATCAAGTTTTAAATGAAATTGATTGAAGAAATATATAAAATACTTGACTATCATAGCGAATATAATATATGGAAATGCTATCTCCAACAATAAGATTTAAATCGAAAAAAGTAGAAAAAATTAGAACATAAGTGGCGAAGTTACACAAATTTTGCACCATTATCACTTAGCTGTTGTATAGATTTGTAAAAGATTTAATCATTTGTTTATATAAATCGTTCGTTTCCGATAGATTATAATGCTTGTATTAGCATGAAACTGAAAACTCTAGAAAATAATTAAGGTATCATCAAAAAATAACTATTTTGTACCGCCAAATTTTAATATTGAATCAGATTAAAACCATTGTCGCTCATAAAATCACTGACAAATCTAAAAGAAAGTACCTAAAAAATGGTAATATTAAAGTATAAAACATCTGGAATTGATTACAATAACAGAAACTGCATATTAACTTCTTAATTTTATAATAATGAATTTTACTGTGTTAAAAGGCGCTTCTATCGTAGAAAATGAACCATGATTAGCACTTAGGATCACACTAAAAACCAATACTTCGTATTGGTAGATATTTATAAATGCTAAATTATTTATAAGAAGCTGAATTATGACATCTTCAAAAATAATACAATGAATATCGGTGCTTCAAAAGTGACTACAATATTCTAAACAAAGCAAAATAGGCTATAATGTTACTTTTCTCAATTTTTTTTTTTGATAAATAAAGCCTTAAACTGTATGCATCACACATAAAAGTCAAATTAAGAGATGAGAATACGCATAAATATTGAATTCACATTAAAAAAAATCCACAAAATTATGAATAAAGTGCGTTTTTTACATGTAGAAGAAAATATAAATACCAAAAAATCAAAGAAAATCTGCAGATATAGCACATTAATATATTACCATAAGTATTTATATCCATATATGTAAGCTAATAAATGCGCCCTACATCTGTCTAGTGGAAGGTTTATTGTCTTTTATAATAATAGAAAAGAAGAACCGCATATACTAGATTGTACTGAGAGTAACTTGATGAAATGTATAAATTATCAACACATTTTGCATTATTTTAAGTTCTTGATACCTTTTAGTCATGATTTTTATTATTATTTTTAGCTTTTTAAAAGACAAATTCAAAAAATGGAACGAGGTAAAACAAATATTACAAGTAAAAATAAAAAATAATAGCAAGAGCAGTACAGCTTGGGCCTTAAATTGTAAGATTAAAAGAACATATAATACACCCAGAAATATACTTGTGATTTATGAATTAAAGTTAAAGGTATTTTAATTATTTCATTTATACAGACAAACTTATCGACTTTACAAATTCTGCGAATGTAAAGACTATGATTTCAGGATTTTAAAAACAAAGAAAAATTGCATGTAGCAGTTTAAGTAAAAAAAATACGAAAGATTTTGACTAAAATTAGTTTAGTAGTTGTCGATTGTTAAAATTGTTTATTAAAATGTTTGGGGAAAAATATTAATTCATATTCTTAATTTGAAAAGAGAAAATACTTTCAATAATACATGATTTAAAAAGTTCGGGTTGTAATTTACATCGATAACGTATTATTGGAAAGATATTGCTTATATCATTTGAAAATTATTTAAAATAACGCATAATGATAGTTTAATCATAATATCGACGGAATTTAAGGATATCATGAATTTATGTAAAACATATGTGGATGTCGAGGAATTTTTTTTAGACTATACAGCAAATGCTAAAAGGGCTACAAAAATCCTTTAGATAACAATTATATCAATATATTGCAGGAAACTCGAGTGATGTGAAACGGGAAATAGCTGTTCGCAATAGAACGAAGAAGAGTATCCAACTTTGTCAGTTCGGCTATATGTTTTTAGAAATTACAATCAGATATTTTATTAAATTAAAAAATTTTTAGTAAATTAGAAGCTTTATTCTTGAATATATTTTTTTAAAATTAATTAAAAGCGTTAAATAAATAATTTTATAATTTATATTTGAAAAAGGAGCCAGAAATGGCTACCGCCATATTTTAATTATACTCTTAGACCTATGTTTAATGTAAACCTAATTTTGATCTAAAATAATTTGTAAACTGCAATATAGGGCTATAAAAGGGAACAATATCATATCTTATTTGAGATAATTCTAAATGCTAAATAATCGAGCCATGTTTTAAAAATAGTTGCTAGAAATCAGGATCAAGGACTTGAAAATAGCAGAGAGGTATATAAGAAATTATTAAATATTTCCAAGTATATTATCATGTGTCGTAAAAATTTATACACTATTTTCACGGTTAAATCCAAAAAGGTAATATGCTAATCACAACACGCAGATAAATACCAGAAAACGAAAAATAATTAGACAAAAAAATCGGCAATTTACATATAAAAAATAAAGATTAGATACATGTAAAATATGATAAATGAATTAAAAAAATAAAACGCAATATAAAAAGCTTATATGATTTGTATCTTACTCAAAAAAACAATATTTATATATTAAAAATACTTAGAAAATCAAATATAATTACGATGAACCGTGAAATATATGAAATGTTATAATACTATAAAAGAATATACGATATTAATGTTAAAGTCTTATAAAAATTACTTTTCCTATCAAAAAAATAGTCTTAGCTTGATACAATTGATTTTTAGTATTCCAAAATCATCTCCAAAGAAATTTTTTATAAGCAACGAATAATTTTATGAAATGATTATAGTCAGATAAGCAGTTTGATGCACATGTTCTAAAAGAAAACCAGGTATATTAAAATTAAAAATTAGCTGGTATTATTTGATAAAATTATATATCTAAGAACTTCTTTTTACTGTCATATTATATATAATAACCTTATGCATTACATATTATATTCAGCTTGTGATTTCTTCGGTCAATAACACATTTCTGCATCTTTTTTTACTTATTAATTTTAGAATATTAAATTCTTTTGTCTGAAATAACCATATATATAGGTTTTATGAAACTAATATAATTGATGGCTTGAATTTATATTGTCTTCTTCATGATCGCTTTATAAAAATTTATTTTTAGGGTTTTTTATATGGGGCATTTCTTAAATGCACTACGAACATTTCTGTATATTTTTTAATATTATCATAGAATATCTTTTCTTCAGATTAAAATTTTTTGAAGGTTCTTGTCATAATTTACATCCTTTATAAACGGTATATTTTATACGCTCAGAAAAATCCAACATTTCTTTTAGTTTGATCAGTTTTTATGTATATTTTGTATTATATTTATTAATTGTGCTATTTTATTTAAAAAAAATTGCAATCATGAAAATATAAATTTATCGAATCATATTCACCTTTATTTTTTATCGTGGGAAACCACTGCCCTTCCCCTTCTCAAATAGATAATAGATAATATTTAATTTTTCCCTTTTAAAAACCCTGTGCTCTAAACAATCAAATATAAGATAAAAGAAATCTTATAATAGCTGTTGGTTTCACATATTAATTGAGATTATTCATTATCTTAAAAAAAACTGGTCGATTCTTTTCTTGTTTTGCATTAGACAGTACTTCTTGTTTTATTACAACTCTGTTTCCTTCGTTTGTATTTTTATGCACTGATTTTGTGTATTCATAAATAAAAAGAGCATAGTAAGTTGATATATTTCGAAATATTTATGATCAGATTTTTCGTTCCGACTCTTTTATATAATTATTGAGTCTCATATATGTATTTCTTTATTACTACAATTTAAGTTTCATAATATTTTTCAAAAACATAGATTTCACATATTATTCAAGCTTCTGATCTTTCAACTAAATCAAAATATCTAAAAAAAATATCTACACGATGCCCCTGTTATATTCACGCACCGTAGAAATTTTTCACAACTTTGTCACACTTTATGGTTCATATTTTTTTATGAAGATGTTATAATATATATTTTATACAGCCACATATATTATTATAAATACCAGTTATGTAATTTTTGATTTCCATATGTTATAACATGGGACGGTGTGGTGACACGATATCATAGAAGGTACCTGAAGGAACTAGATGTCACGAACCAGGTTGAGGCATATATTCAAACCTTGGGATTGAGAAAAACTCTTGAATTAATAGGTCTGAAAGAAGGATGGGTATTGAAGAAGATTATGGAGAGGAGAAGATAGCCGAAAGTATAAATACGCTGTGTGTACAGAGAATCAAGCAAGCTGCGCCTGAGAACAAAAACTAAAATTACGACTATAAATTAGCCCTTAAATAAAAAATACTTTATGTAATTTTTGATCAACATAAATATTAAATAATAGAATAGTTTACTGCAATGAGAAAAGAGAAATCGAGTACCTTTAGGCATATTATGTGATTTAATTAGACGCTTATATAGTTAACAAACTTCTTCTTTGATGTATGAGTGAATTTTGCAACTTTAATCTGAAATACCTTGTTTTTGCGCATCAAACAACATTTGACCGATTATTTTCTTTTATTCTCTAATTACCGAATATTATTGCCTAGTCTTACTGACAGAATCCAGCGATAGCGCGTTTTTAGGGTTTATGTAAAACAAAAAGTTGGTATTATCTGATTTGTTGGGATATTTGGTATAGCAAGATATTTTTGTCAATTTTGATTATTTGTAATTTAACGGATTCGCTTCTATATTGCGAGTTTAAATTGTGTATGAAAATATATCAATTTTTTAGATATGATATTATATGGCGATACATCAGCATTTTTTTCATTTATTATGTGGATGTGCAGGTACGCTGCTTTTGAATATGATTTTTTTATTCCAATACTATCTTTTCATGCTTTAATATGTAATACGGCCATCTCGAAATATTTATACTCGTTAAAAATTAAATCCATTGACTTAATCGATCGAGTCACCGTCCTGTGGAATGCATCATATCAAAAGAATTATATAGTTGTTAATATGTGCATTTGCATAAGAAATTAAGTCTATTAAAAAGCATTAAAATGATCTTTTGCCCTTAAGAGAAAAATCTATTCTTTATCGATAACATGCACGGTATTTAATTCTCGTATTTCAAGCGATATACTATTGGTTTAATGTTCTCCATCTAGCCATCCCAACTCTAACAACATATGGGGCTTCTCACAAGTGGTTCTTGTATAGAAATATTTCTATTATCTAGATAGTATATTTAAAACATTTTCACAAAAGTACTCAGTGAATTTTCATCTTGTATAATATGCTTTTCTCCAAGTATGTTTTATAGTGGTCACTCTGCAAAGGATTTAAATTTTACTTTTAATGATTAAATACCTCATGAAATTTGATCCCACGAAAATTGAAATGTTTCTTATGAATTTATCAGTAAACAAATATAAAAGCAAGATTTAATGAAAAAAATGATATAACCATAGCTTTAAATATGTACTATCCTTGAAGTAATAAATCTTAAGCTATTTAAAATACAAGTAAAAAACCAATAATATAAAATATGCAATTTTTGTGCAATCTTTGTCTTTAAAATCTTTTAATTTGTTTGATCAATAATTTATATAAATTTATACCCATCCTTCATTAATTAAAGTAAATTCTCTAGTATTTTCTTAATTTTATACGTATGTAAAAATATAAGCATATTTTAACAAGAATAATCATTATTTTGCCGTCAATTTATTTTGAAATAGAACCAAAGAATTGCTTTTTGATTTTATTAAAGATTTCTGGATTGAATTTGAGTTTTTTATGCGTATATTCAGTTTCTTATAAATGAATTTTATGGATAAAAATCAATTATGAATTGGTATTGAATTTGTTTATGTACGCGCTGATAAAAACATTATCCCTTTCTTATAAATAGGTTCATGAAAATTCTTATATAGTCATATGGTGCTTTACCTATCATAAATAAGTTGTGGCTGTGATTTTTTGCGAAATCAAATTTTTAGAACAGGATTTTCGGTGAATTTTCTATACTTAGTCTAACTCAAATGTTTGTTAATTATGCTAAAAAATGCTATAATTATTTTAATCTTTTTATTATTTCAATACAATTTTAAAATGGGTTTATTTTTTTATTTTAAAAAGTTTAATTTTTTTATTAATAAACATAATGCATAGAATTCACCATAATATAACAAAAAAAATGGCATCACCAAAAACAACGAACTCTTGCTAGTGTAACATTATAGATTGCGTTTAAATATTCAATTTAATCCTATCTGAAAATTTCTGACAGAAAATAAAAATATATATCACAAACCCATTCTTCCTTTAAATAGATTTATCTGATATAGAACCATTTTCTTATAAAAAATAGTTACTTTTCTCTATTTGATAACTATGGTCTATGTTAAATTCTAGAGAAAAGCATTATAAAAGTTTCGGTAACAGTGATGATGATTTTTTTTGTGTTTTGGGCAGTGAAATATTTATATTTCGAAAATCCTTAAAAAATACTACAATTTGTAATAAACCATACTTTAAGAAACATTTTTCTTGGCTCATATTATATAAACTAAAAGGACATTTGACGAAGATAGATCAGATAAAATTGTAAGAATGTAGTAAAGGGTTGTGAAATATTCTTAAGAACTTCTGCACTATAGTAGATGAAATTGAAAAAATAAGTAGCTTAGCCTATAAATAAAAAAAATGAAAAATGTCATTTTTTCTTAAAATATTTATATGAACCTACTAAAATTTTTAAGAACTGCATCAATGCTTATAAATCCACTAGATACATCGTCAAAAGATTGCATCGAGTTCACTCATGTATTTTGTTATGTTATTTTATTTCTAAATACTACTAACCTGCATTTTATAATTCTTATTATTTTATCTGTTCTAATACAAATTATAACTAAATGATATCCTATTGTGAAATTATAATTACCAAGATTTACATTGCAGATTATTATGGAAATAGACATAATGTTTTATGAAAAAATAAAACTTAAGAATATATAGAAAACTAACGAAAACAACGAAGATGAATTTAAAGCGGAATTTTTTAAGATTTAAAAATAAAAAGCGGTAGAATGAATTGAGAAAAGAATAAATAATGAATGAATGAATGAATGGAATTGATACAAGCCTTTTTCAGATTTATATATACGGTTTGAAGTGGTTGTTTACTGAGGTTTTAACACTGACGCCAACTCTATCATTAACGACATGATTATTTGTTGCACATGCTTATTTTTAGACTGTAAATATATTTAGAAAGGTGTTCAACGACATATAATAAAAATCTTTTTTAAGCCAAAATAGTTTTTAGTTTAAAATATAAATTATAAAAATTATAAAACAAATTTAATGTGACAAGGAAGATTAACAATCCCATCATTAAAGATAAATAGATAAAAAATAAAATATGCAATTCTAAAAAATACATACTTAAAAAAATGAAAAAAAAGTCAAATAAATGTTCAAATATTCTTAGATATATAAAAACTGTATTTTAATTTCGCGAATCTGAATCAGAACATGCCAGAAAATAATAACTTAATATTATATTTTCTAAAAAAAATACTAAACAATAATTAAAAACATTCAGCTATTTATATCTTATTAGTGCTTGATGAATAGATTTAAATGTAAAATCACAATGTTTTGATTTCAAAAAAGCATACTTAGCCCGTATTTTTATTAAGTCTATTTTTTGCGATTAAAACGAAGTAATTATAATAATATTACAACATTACGTAATGAATTTGTAGTGTAACATCTATATTTCATACCAGAATCAACGAAAATCTAAATCTTATTATATAAACAGATAAAGTACAATTAGGTTCGGAATTTTTACTCAAATTAAGTACAACTATATTTAGAATATTAATTAGGCTGATGAATATCCATTGGATCACATTTTTGCAGATAATATTTTTTTATTCAATGTTTTAATAAGATTAAAAAAACAGGAAGACTGGTTTTACATATAAAGCATTCGTTATTGATGCAATGAGATAATGAAATGCAAAATCTTGTGCGATATACACCTCAAACAGTTTCTATAGAAATAAAAATATAGGTTCAGTTGCATTGCATTTTTTTATTTTATTTATCTCAAAACACAATTAATTCTTTTTTTGCATATTAGGGTCTTAAAAGTACAAAAAGCCATCTTTTACATAAAAAAAACTAAATACATTAGTCGAAATCGGTATTTACAAAGAGTAATGTAAATTATGAAACATAAAATGAAAAATGCCAGGAGCAGTATATCATACCGTGGAAGGGGTCTCAATGATGTTAGAAGCGTATGTAAGCGACTAACAAGCGATTGTGTATGATATGAATGGTTTTGTGAAATTGAAGCTATTTAAATATATTACATATTTGTTTATCGTTTTACATAAAAATTTTGGAACATTAGAGGTTTATATAAGACATTAATATGTGGTGTATAATTTATATACTGATAGGTAAAAAGGGAATATTAATTTGTTAATATTTATGTATACACAAAACAGTTTACAAAAATCTTTGGTTTTTGATGTAAGAAACATAAATTTAACCTACGGGATAAAAGCCACATTGTCAGTATAACGCCTATACTTGCAGTTGAATTAATAAGCTAAAATATTAGTTTTCATATGATGCATTATTAGCTAAAAAAACAACAATATACTTACTTTTTATTATTTTATAGTATATTAAAAAGGAAGGCTTTGTTTTTTATATATGAAAGTTATATTCGTTTATACTTTTAGCTCTATTTTTTGATCTGTGGCCTAGCGAAAATCTAGATAATATATTTTATCTTTGTTTTTACTCCAGAGTAATTAAATAATTTTCATATATAGTATTTTTAATTATGCTATATTTTTATCGCTATTTATATTATTTGCAGAATAGAATTCCTATTCTTTTATGTTTCTTTCAATTTTATAATTTTGATTATACTAAAGCATATAAAAATAGTATTCTTTATAATTTTATATAAAAAAGCAAGTATAATTATCTAATATATCTTTTATACAATCACTCATATTAAAAATGTCATAATATATTTTATTAACTAAAAAGCCCGTTTTCATGCATAAATTCTCAGAAATAATTTATTCAATATACAACACTGCAGATACACTACAAGCTTTATAAATCGCATTTTATCATATTTTAAATATTCAATCAAACATATAGGACAAATTTACTTTGTGTTTAGAACCATGAAAATTATTTGTATAATTTAAATGTTTTCGTAACCAAACATTTCTTATGCATATTTTACCGTGAATTTTAATATATATTCTAGAGAAATATATTTTATATAATTCCTCTCGTCGAAATGCCTTTTATTTAGTTATATATATGTTTTAGACAATTTAAGTTGGAATATAAATGCTGCGATATCTAAAAAGTGTTTTATTTTTTTAATCAGAATGATTTTATATATATTTTTTTGATTTTATTAAATTACTTTAGAAAGATAATGTAATGCAAAATCCGAAAAATATAGACATTTTTATCGGATCTTGATACTATGCATTAGCATAATTAGGTAAAAAAATTTTCACACAATTATACATGGTGGTAAAAATATGTTTAAGATCTTATCAACATTTTCCTAGTTAGCGAATTTTATTTTTTTAAGTGCTTGATCTTGTTGAAAAAGTAAAGAAGTAAAAAATTGCATGGATATATTATTTTAAAAAATATATTTATCCGAGTGTGTAAAAGTTCGATTTTTATCACTTGACATATAAAAAAAATATTAACCCAGAAGCCATATATTAAGTGGATAGGAACATCAAATTTTTCTAAATATGCGTAAAAAATTTAACATATAAGACACTTTAATAATTTGGCGCAAAAGATGATTATGCGTACAGAGAGGCTGTAAAAATATAGAGATCGAAATAAGTACCGGCCAAACATGCTCTATAAGACAAACTAGATTTTATTCGAATATGTATAAATTTATCATGTCGATTTATAGTATTATATGGATACCAATGACATGAATTTTTTGAAAAAAGAAATATATTATGTTTTTCCACATGATATCATATTCATGTCTTGACCCTAATATTTATTTGAATAAAAATATGTATTGCAATTAAACAAACATACACCATAACCTTTAAACACCGGGTAAAATTTATAATAAAAACAGTGAGATAGGAAAAATATCTTGTAACCGCCAAAAAAATAAAAATTTTGTAATTAAAATATACAGCGTATTGTAATGACTGTTATCATTATGCAAATTGGTAATTTCAATGATGAACCATTTTTAATATTTCAAAGTTGATTAAATGATCCTTCAAAAGAAAAGGTAACAATAAAAATATCTAGAAGAATATTTGAATCGTCTGAAAAAAAACTTTTAGAAGTGCATGTCTTCAACCAAAGTAAAATTCAGATGTAAAATTTTAATTCAAATAAGATTCATCATAATTAATTTTAGATCGCATATGATTACTTTTTAAATCATAGTCTGTTACTTGTGGTTAAATTTTTTGTAGATATATATAGAAACAATATAAATAAGCTAAAAATCAAAGTAATGCCAGCAAAACTGAATTTTTGCGCCCGTTAGAAAACTTTCTAATTAAGAATATAGCAGAGGATAATCTTCAAGATATTTTTTGGTTAATTTAGAAAAATTATTTTCTGAAGAGCACAACTTAATTTTTTTTTAACAAGGTTGAGTTTGTTAGTGCATTTTGTTGCGATCTTTGGGGCTTATATATTTTTAATTTTTAGTACTACACACACGATTGAAGATATACTCACGCTTAATATATAATAACTGTATTAGAAAGACCATTTATCTCGCCTATCCGTGGGCTGTTTATGTAAACTTTTCAGCTTCTACTGTAAAAAAAATACCTAGCCTTTAAATACACCCAATTGTAACAGTATTACACTTTAATCAATTTCAGAGCCTGAATATGGATCTTAAAACACAAAATACTTTCGAAAGAATGTAAGAATTCTTGAAATTGACAGATATGTATGTTTTATTATTAAAGCTCGGTCCTCTATTAAGATGAAAATATTCTCGGCTAAGATAGAAATTAAATATTCCTATTAATCTTGTGCAATTTGAAACTTGTTACTTGGTATACTAAAAATTAGAAAATGAATTAGATGTATACGTATCAGCTATACCAAACTATCATAATAAAAAAACCAGAATATCTTGCTAAGCTACGTTGAAATTTTAATACATTTAAATTAAATGGTAATTTTCAAAATAAATTTTTGGTATATAATTATTATCGGACATACGATCTAAAATAAGAATTTTTATTTATATTTTCTGATTACAAATAATATTTATGTATTGACTAAAAACAACATCAAATCTAAACCAAAATAATGCATATTTTTCAATTGTTTCAGAGAATAAGCTCATTTTATAGGAATTCAAGAAACGTTCTATGATTTCGTCGACATATAATTTATGTAATGATGTAAAAGAAATATGAATATCATAACTCCATTTATGATGTTTGCTGCTTTTAAAAAGTTCAATAAATGCTTTTAAATCAAGTACTTCACTTTTAAGGAATTTTTTAGCATATTCAATAATGGCCTCCACATTTGAAGCCCTGTAAACAAACAACATGCTTAACCACTTATATTCATCATGTATACTCTTGATATGAGAAATCCTTAATTTTTTACACTCGAGTTTATATTTCTTTTTGATTTCTTGGGCATCTAGTACAAATATAAAATGCAAAGTATCACTTAAATTAAATGGGTCGGCTTTTAAATATGTTGCATATTTATCAAGTTTTTTTGAAGCATCATAAATTAAAAAATTAGATTTGGTTTTCATCATATCGTTTTGTTCACTATAGAATCTAAAGAATTGATATTGTGACTGATTTGAAAGCGTAGGTCTCGATTTAGTCTGATAATATAAATTCTTTAAAAAATCATGCAGAGAAAAGTAAATATAACGAACAAACAAATATTTCGACGACTTATCATAACTGAAGGTATATTTAGAATCCTTCAATTCGTGTTTTTTGTGTTCTATTGCCATCTTGATTTTTTTAAACTTTATAGAATGCATATATACCTTTAGCCTTGAAAGGCAAGTATTTAAAAAACAATTGTCAAAATATTTCTCACTATCCAAATGAAAATAAATTTCCGAACAACTTCTTTGCTCTTCATTCGTTTGATCAATAATCAAACACACTATATTTCTCAGAATATTTACTAACGCATTGTTATTAAAATATATTTCACCATCTTTAAATGTTGATATTTCTTCTAATGCAACTTGAATGCAACTGTAATAGCCTATTAAACAATTAAATAGTGTAAAATAGATGCGATTCAAACAGACTTGGTCAAGTGATTCTGTAATCTGAAAATTTGTGAATAATATTTTACGTTTTTGAATTAAACCTTTTTCTCCCAAATCTTGTCGATTAGATTGGCAAGCTTCTTCCAATTTTTCTTGGCTATTTTCTCTAAATGAATGTAATTTGTCACCAACCTCATCGATTTCCGGTTTTTTTATATCTGCTATGCGTTTTTTATTTGATGCTTTAATATACGAATATGACATAAAATTTATAGCTGCTAAAAAATTAACTTTCACCATTTTTAAGATGAATAGGGGATGCAATTAATATTATAATACATAATTTAAAGAGTGATCAATGTCAAATTTTTTCCTTTTTATTTATTTTATAGCATTTTAACCAACAAATAAGAATGAAAGAAAGGAAGCATGTTCAATATATAAATGACATCCTATTAGTCAAACTTATTTCTTTTTTTAGAGTATTTTATAGGTATGATTCAAGAAAAAATGTAAATTTTAATTGCAATCTTATTAAAAATATATCAATAGAATTTGATCAACTAATCTATATTGACAAAAAAACAACTATTTCTATTATTTTGAAATTTTGGAATCAATCGAGAATTTTCCTCTCTATTATATTATGTAAAGCTCTTATTATTTCGACAAAAAATTGTCGTATTTATTGCTACTACAATGAGTCCTTGTTAACATATGCTTGAAAATATATTTTTCTTACCTTTGGTGATCAAAAAAATTGATCTGAATATTTTGATTAATAGATCAGACTCCAGAAGTAAAATTTCCACTTGTATAATACATAATTTGACTAAGAAACTCTACTTGAGATATCTCACAGTATGCTTCACTAGTTGATTTTTATTTTTTTCAATTACTTTTTAATATTATTATTTTATTTTTTTACTATTAAGATTCTAAGTTTTTTCTAGCTTTTGATATCTTGTATCAAATATCCATTTGAAAACGAAAATACCAGAACATCGCATAAGCGATAATGATATGATATTCAAATACGAAAATAATCATTCCACAACAAAACAAATAAAATTCTTCAAAAAAAAATATTGAATTCACAGATAAATTATTAAACAATGCAAAAGTACAAGAAGTGATTAAAGTTACACGAGTTTTGGCTCAAATAAAAACATCTGTGCAACGGGTCCAATAGATAATGGCAAGGTTATTTTTGGTTTTTTATCATTTACACACAAAATTACTTAGTTATCTAGGCAATTTTGGGTCGTTATATATCAATTAAATATTTCTTTTTAATTTTTTTTTCACTAATACAAAAATCGATCGCATTAAAAAATCGTATATTGTATAAATTTAAAATTCTCATGTGTATTATTCATTTTACATGCCAAAGGAAATTAACTTAGCAGAATATAAAAAAAAGAGCTTAAATTTATATATTTCTATAAATACATATAAAAAAAGCAAATAAATTTACGCGTAAAAACTTTACTGTATATGAAACTATATTTTTTCACATTGATCATTCTTTTATTTCATTAATTTTGTTCAAACTAATAAAAGTATTTTTTTTACATTTTAAAACATAATTCTAGCTATAAAGTATATTAATTGGAAATAAAAATATATTTTAAACAAATAAAAGATGAATGAAAAACCATAAAATCCAATTTTTGGATGTAAAAAAATATAAGAAATCAGCTTATATATTCAATAAATATTGAAAGAAAATTTGTTATGAAACTGATTATTGTATACTTTTTTAAAAATACGTTTTTATTCTGTGTTTAGATGACTATAATGATCTTAAAACCCATAAACTACATAATTGCATATTCAGAACAATATAATATTATTTCAAAATCAGGATTATTTATTTGCTAATGTAAAAATACACAAATAAAAATAGATAGTATTACAATATGATCCGACACATTATATTCTTCTTATAAATTTATTCTTTATGCTTTAATTTGTGTCGAACTGACTGTATCATAAAATGTAACCAGTTTAACCTCAGAAAATAGTATGATTATTTGCAAGAAACTTTTGTGGTTATTTTTGTTTCTTCTATATCTAAAAGAAATATTATAGTTGCTACGCCAAATATAATAAATTTGTTTATTAATGCAATTGATTAGATAATGGAATTTAATAACTACATATATAGAAGTATATGTATATTTAAGGGGTTTTAATTTAAAAATTAATTGAAATTTTTATAATTTTATTTCCTTTTTCAGCAAGTTTTTTTTATAAATTAACGCCTTCTTGGTTTATGGATGAAAGATACCGAGCTTATTATTTTCATGCCTATAGTTTTTGGCGCTTTAAATTTATACATGAGCATTGTATAAATTTATTTCTAGGTAATTGGATCTTTAGTTGTTTAGATTTGTTTCCACTAAACTTTATTGTTTTATAGAGTATTTATAGCTCATCATCTATTTCGAACACCTCATTTTTAAAACCATTATCTATAAATAAATTTTAAAATTTAGTATATCTATTTTATACATCATACTTCTTTTCCGTACGCAAACTTCTGCTTCTGTTGTTATACCTAGTCCGTAAATATATAATCAAAAATATTTTACACTCTCACTATTTCATGTCATGAAAAATGGTACTATTCGTGTTCTGCATTTGTAAGTTTGGATATTTCTTTGAATTAAATAGTATATTTTCAAGTTTCATATTGAAAAATAACGAAAGCATCAATTTTCTTTATTTATATTATAATATATTAAGATAAATTTCATTTAATCATGCTCAAAATTGTCTTTTCGTATATTTTAATATTTTTCATGTTTGTTTTTGCAAATAGTATCTAATTTTATAGCAGCTTGTTACGCATCATTTTTTCTTATACAAAATGATTTCTAATTTTATTCGATCTTTAAGTTGAATTCTCTTGTGTGCAAAATTATAATATATCTTGGTTAATATTATGTAATGATATGTGTTCTATTATATAAAATTTTTATATCAAATTTATAAGCGATATACAGCAATAAATAGATCACCAAAGTGTTGGTATTTTAACATTTTCCAAGGGAACAAGAATTCATCCGGTACTTTCATTATTACAATATACTCTTGTCATATAATAAAAACTTGAAAAATCACAACAGAAGCAGGCCAGAAATACCTTTTGAATCTCATACATCCTTCTAACTATATTATCAGCATCTTATTTAAGTTTTATTATTACATTAGAGTGCTTTTCTAATAAATTGTTTGTGCGATATTTTTTTTTAAATATAATTCTACTTCTTAAAAAATAAGGCTTACAGCAATTTCCCAATGTAACCCTTTCGTATTAACTTGCGACTAAATCAGAAAGAATTAATCATAGCTTTTCAGCATAAACTATCTAATAACCAGACTATCGACTTTGTCATTCAAAATGGTCATTTAGTTTCGCTATATAATCTATTACAGATTTTTAATAAATATAAAATAATTTATGGCTATTTTCTTAGTAAGACAACATTATAATGATAGCAGGCGTCGTATCATAAACTTACCACTTAACTGTCAAATTTTGATTTTTAAAATACGTTTATTTCCTATTAACAACGCAAAAAAACAAATTACATGATATATAAAAAATCAAAAAACTTCATAAACAACCTCTAAGATATTTAAATATAATCCGAGATTAATATTCATGTAAAATATATTTATAAATGCCCCTAGACCTACGCTTTCTGTATTAATATCTATAATATTGCCCAATCTAAAATATATCGGGTAATATAAGTTTGGAATCATTTATATTCCTACCATTTAACAAAATTTGCATTATATACGGTAAAAAAGCATCTTCTTAGAATATTTAATATGCGTTTGATATTTGGGTTCAAATAACATAACCCTGTATTGGTGAAAAAAGATTAAACACGAAATAAACTAAATAATCGAAATTTTTGTTTTACTTGCATGTAAATACACAGTAAAATCTATATTTTGTCATTTGAGCATATCATACTCGACTGAATAGATAAATTAGGATTCATAAAAGTTTAAACAAAATTTAACATCGGGAAATCCAAAATATATTTACAAATTAAAAGTAAAAATAAATTTCTATATATATATTATGAGTATGAATATGAAATAATAATTTTTCTGGGCGTTATTTACGTTTATTTCCATAAAAAACATTATTTTACGTCATGGTCTAATCCTTGGAATCATAGAATTAGGAGAAATTTTATATGCCGGTTTATGAAATCTATATTTTACACATAAAAAAATTGACTGGGTTTATAATTACACTTGATGTTGGTCACTGGTATTTAAAATGTCGGTTTATTAAATTTTCCGGTATAATTCTATGGTTTAACATAATTTTTTAAATAATAAATTGAAGATATCTAATATTTTTTTGAAATGTTAAAAATTTTTTAAAAATTTAATATCGCGTTTTTATTTCCTTAGATTTCTCTGAATGACTATTAGCGCAGAAGTTTTTTTATATATATTTATTCAAAAGTCCTATAATCGTAAGCTATTTATTTGCTAATTGAAAATTTTTTAATTATGTATATTTCGACGCTATTCACATAATACAAAATGACGCTAATTGTATAATATAAAAATCCAAATGGAAAAAAATTTATTTTTATATGAATTAAATTGTTCTATGATCAAATCGTAGTCTTGAATCAAACGTCGGATTAAAAACAAGAAAAAACTAGATAAATAAATTTAAACTATACCTATAAAGCATATTTTAATTGAACAGGCTGTTCTTTGATGTAATATTGATATTTATTTATTTTTTATAATCGATCATTGCAAAGTATGTCTATATATTCATAGAAAATTATATCAAACTGAAACCAAAACACCGCATATTTTTCAACAAGTTCGTTAAAAGGACATTCTTCACGCATTTCTAAATATTTACCGATAATTTCATTAATGTATAATTCATGAAGCGAGATGTAACAAATATTAATATCAATATTATTAACAACGTTTTTAATTTTAGAACAGTATTCATAAAATATTTTTAGATCCCGAATTTGTTGTTTAAAATTATTTTTTGTTTTTTCTAGAATCGACTCTAAATTCCTATTATTTTTTTCTAAATATTTTTGTGACACTTCAAATTCGTTATCAATATTCTGGAAATGTGATTGCCCAATTTCTTCGCACTCAGCTTTATAATTCTTTTCAATTTTTTGGGCATCTAATTGAAATACCAAATGTAATGGTTCATCACCCAAAAATGCTGAAGAGTTTTCACAGGTAGCTTTGATATCAATCTTTTTAGAAAAATCATATATAAATGAATTCGTTCTGTTTTGCATCATATTTTTATATTCATCATAAATTGTAAAAAATATATAATTTGAGCAATTTGAAAAAACTGATGGTGATTTAGTTTCATAGAATAACGCCTTTAAAAAATCATTAAAAGAATTGTATATGTATATAATAAAAAATATTTTCGATGACTTTTCATAGCTGGTAGAACACGTTGAAATCTTTGATTCTGTTTTTTTGTTTTCCATCAATGTTTTGATTTTTTTAAATTCTTCAGAACACATATATACCCTTAGTCTTGTCAAACAAGTATTTAAGAAAGGATGGTTAAAGTAATTCCAGCTATCTAATTTTTTTGGAATTTCGGTGTTTTCTTGATGCGTTCCATTCACATGATCTATAACTAAACATACAATTTTTCTCATAAGGCTAGCCAAATCATCAATATCAAAACATACTGTTTCATCTTTTATGATTGATATCTGAAAAAGTGTATTTTGTATATAATTATAGTAGCATACAAGACAATTAAATAAACAGAAAGAGATATGGTTTAGACAAATCCTATCAAGAGATTGATCTATTTTAATATTTGAGAAGTATACTTTGCTTATTAGGCCATTCGGATCATTTTCTAGATTGTTTTTGCCAATCTGGTGGGTTTTCCCACCTGTATATGATTCATTATCAATTAAAGTAAGTTCTCTTTCACCAAAATTGCAGACTTTAGGTTTATAAGCAATCAAAATTTCATTTATTTTCGTGGATTGTTCTGAAAACAATGGATGAAATACAAGAGCTGAAATTGATATATAATTTTTCATCATAAAGTTATTAGAATGGGTTTAAATTTTTATTTCAAAATATAGTGGTATTTTTCATCAAATATACTTATCAAATACTATATTTGTAAATCATATCAAAATATACATTAAATAAATCAATCAACAAATATTAGACTCTTTTCAAGTTTACACAAAAAAAACAGTCATTATCTTTTTGCGCTGCCCATTTTATTTATTTCTTTTGTTTAAATCACGTTTTATTACAATTGTCATATATATTTTACAAAATAATCAAAATCCAATATATTAAATTGATCATATATTTGATCTTTGATTTTTTAATTATTAGCCATATGTATTAAACATACCAAAAATAGCATGCTTAAATTAAAAATATATAATTCAAAACTTAAAAATATACTTTTTACTGCTAGTAATCAAAGAATACTTATATAAATGTCATTATTAATCTGCGTTCTTCCGAGATGTGTTAATTATTTTCTATTTATCAAGATATCGTGGTGAAACTGATTTATAACAAGGGCTTAGTAAATTTATTTTATTAGTTTTAGTTAATTAAGATACAGTTTATAAAAGGTGCTGTTTTTGGTAATAAAATTTACCCGCTCGGAAATTAATGTGTTCACGCATATTTATCTGAAAAATTATAACACATTAATATAATCTATTATATAGAAAAATCTTAGAAACAATTTCTACGTGTAAGATTATCGTCTGATTACACAAATAGAACATGCTTTCTAATTTAAATCATAGGAGTATGTAAAAATTATTTTCTTTAAAAAATGCATTTAATAAAAATATATGTAATACTAAGCACCTATTTTTGCTTTTTTATTATGTAAAAAAGGTTTTGTTTTTAGATCGTTGGAATATAGACTATATTATTAGCCTTATGCGGTATGATTGCAATAAATAAAATTAAGAGACTGTAAGAATAAGCTAAGTTTTCTTTATTATTTTAAATGCCGCATGAAAGTACTTTTTATTGTTCTATTCACATTTCACGTTTTATTTTTTTGTTTAGTATGTGTAAAGCTAGAGTTCCCTATATTGTGCTAGATCCTTAGGTGCACAGTTTTTCTTTTGCTCATCTTTCCAATATTCTAATCTATACAAATCATGAATGCTAAAACTTGCAAAAAAAACTTTTGCATATAGTACAATATGCCATCCTCGTTGTGTATGAAATCAGATTACTGTGCGATCTAAGCCCAGTTTCTTATTATAAACAGTGTTCGAAAAAAAATTTACAATAATAAGCACACACATAAATTCAAAGATAACAGGCAGGTAGATGTTATAAATGAAAGTAAAGACATGGTTTGGATTTCCATAGAACTTATGTCGCAGATTTTTATAAATTGAATCGTTATTTGAATGACTATTTGTCATATAAACATAGGTATCAATATTTTGTTCTGAAAGTGACTTTAGGCGAGTCACTATTTACTTTTTTTTTACACCCTAGAATTGCAATAAAAATAAAATAAATTTTGGGACTTTTTATTGTGGTAAGAATAACTAAACATGGTTCAGCGTTCTTAGTTCGTAAAATTTGGTAAAAATTACATAGACATATTGTCAAAACATGATATATTGCTTACCTAGAAAAAAAAAGTCAAAAGTGCTGCCTATATTTGTTGTCTTTTATCATGTGAAAAGTAAGCAACACAAGCAAGCATAAATAATGGCTGTCTCTGCAGGAAAGAGTCTATTTATTGTAATTATATTGGCAAGAATCACAGTATAAATCTATGCTGAGTTTATAACGCAAATCATGGTTAAATTTACATATAAAGGATTTATTCTTTCTATATGGATAAACACATGAAAGCATACTGAGCGATTTCTATAAGCATAAAAATCATTAAAAAAATTGTCTAAAATAACATGAGATTTTATAATATGAATAGAAAATTAAACACATAAAACCAATACATATATTTAAAAAGACATAATACACAAGAAAATAATATTTTTAGTGTAGTTATAGCGTATATGATATGAAACAGGACAGCAAATCAATTTTTATGATCTTATATATAAGCCTCGCAATATTATATAATTTCATACTTAGTTGTCTTATTTTGGATGTGGCATCTAATTTATTATTTTTTCCAATAAATTATTATAATTTAGTGTATTTAAAATGTTACGTTCATAAAAGAGCCTTCATTCTGAACTAATGTAGGGAAATGGAATAATTTCTATATAATTTTTCCCAAATTAAAAATTTACATTGATTAGGTAATATATTAGGATTTTTTTAGATGTTATAGACTAAAATTCAGAAACTGTCATTCATTTGAATAAAAAACATAAAAAAATAAGAATTATAGGTAAATTTCGTAGAAAATATCCGCTATTTACGTTTTTTTAAAGATAGAAAATATTATACTGAATCAATTCAATAAGTATTAATATTTTTTTTATCTTTCAGTATGAAAAGTTGAACACCTATAATTTGTTTATCCATATAAATCAAGTAAATTATTATATATCGCGTAAAAATATTATTTTTTTAATAAATCCAGTAATGTCAACTTTTATACTTTCTTTTTTTGTTTCACCATAAAAAAACGATAATTTTTACTGATTTTATCGTATTTTATGCAATTTTAAGTCTGATTGAATAGAAAATAGGGCATTTGTTAATTAAAAAATATTTTTTTGTGTTTGCTAGATCTTCAACTTTAATCTAATTTTTTTTAAGATAATATTTTACTATCTGTTTTACTTTCGTGTTTCATATCATGCCTATGCGTTTTTAACATAGTTAATCATGAAAAAATCCCTTTGTTTAGGTGTATAATAGTATACACATTTTTTTTATCAGTTAGTTTTTTTTTAGTTTTAATATGTAAAAAAATTATAATTTAAGCTTGGCAAGCGAAATAAAAAAAAATATAAGCATGCATTATTGTTATATTTTAGGGCTATTGTACATATTTATGCTGATCTATCTAAATTTCTTGCAAAATAAAGTGCAATAGAGCAAAAAAATTGGTTCATATATGATCAAGAATATCATCTATATTAAATTTTTAAAGCCGATTTAAATCATTAAATCTGTTATATATTATAAGAAAATCATCCGACTCTCGATAAAACCAAAAAACGACTATAATAGCTTCTTTTTTTTTTAATTTGATTTCTATATTGAGACTGATTCAGGGTCCATTGAGTAAATATCAGACTCTATCTAGTAGTTTCTGGCATAATATTTTTGGTTATTTTTTTCTTTCGCATAAATTCATATCTTTAAAATATAACATTTTTCTGAATATTCGTATATTATATCGTTTATTTATCTAGACCGCGGTTCGTGTTGGACCTTGAATATCGTTCTATATAAATTTATAACAATTTTATTCTTTTTTTTTTAACACTCATTTTTAACTAAAAATTCTATCTAATATATTTTATAGATTTCAGATTGAAAGTATAGACAAAATCATTTTTAAGCCATAATTTTAACCTTAAATATCTTACTATAGACAAGATGAAAGCCAAAAGTTTGTACCCTTATTACACAGCTTGAAAAATATAATTAAAAATGTATTTTTAGATATTTAAATTGATTATAATACTTGTTTAAGCAACGAACATGGATACTGTCGCAATAATATTCTTATTTTATCAGATTAAGACGTACCAAGAACACAGCTATATATTAAAAATTAAATTATCAGCGTTCTTAATATGTCGTAATTTAGTTTGATCTCAAGACTATGTGTTTGTACTTTAGCTTTTTTTGTCCCAAGTACATCAGCTTGTAGTTCATTAACGTAAAAACGAATATAAACATGCTACTAGACCGTAATAAACACATAAAAATGTATGTATTGATCATTTAAGCAACTGTTTCTATTGTATAGAAAAACAAAATAACTTTACTTTGAAATCGATGTTTGAAAAAATATCAAAATAAATTGGTCTATATTTAAATTTGAGATCAGAGGCGATTTCGAGTGTAAAAGAAATTTTTGAAGTCGTTTATTTTTATAATAATACACCTTATTTATAAAAAAAAATTTAATAAGAAACAAAACATTCAGTGTACAATAATGGTATAAAATTTATATGCGGATGTCTTAAATTAAATTTATATAAAAAACGGACTAAATAGTGCAAAATTTTGTTGTAACAATTTGTAGGAAAAATTTAACCCTAGTCAAAAACAAATGGCATTTGATAAATCATAAGGTTAATCCTAAATACAACTTTTTTCATTTAAAAGGTTTAAATATATGACTTTTGGCACCTGTTTTTATAGAAATAACAAAATTAACTTAACATCTTAAAACTTCTATAAGTATGTCGTGGAGCTTGAAATACAATTACAAAACAATCTAAGACGCACAAAAGCGTACTTAAAAATAAATTTTTTGTTTATATATTGTAAAAATATGACATATGTTTCATATTTTCAAATAATCTACGTATTTTGCTGTAGCTAAATAACTAAAATTGTATGATAAAATTTTATTAAAAGTGTTTTGGATTTATCAATAAACGTAAATCATAGTATTCATATCAGACACGACCTTTAGAAACGCGAACCGAGAAAAGCAGTTTGAGCAACGAAACAATTTATGCAAAAATTAAACCATTATAAAATATGCATGCTAACAAATCAAGACGTAAAATTTCTACTTTTTACTGATTATGACCGTTAAATAAATATTTTTTCTTTTCTCTTACTTGTAAATCGCCTTAAATCAGGAAAAGAATACGATTTATGCTCTCGATTTTGTTTTCTGTGTAATTATGCCTAATCTTAAAGGTTAATTCACATTTTGTAATTGCTTTTTTTTATTCCTGTTTTCACTGCATTTTCATATTCCAATTCGACTGAATTCTGCAATATCGAACACAAAGTTCACATTTATTTTTTTGTATCTTCTCACCAGAATTAACCATGTCAAATTTATGTTTATTTCATTTTCAGATGATTATTTAATGTACATATGTTAAATTAGATTTTATTTTACTATATTCTTATATTCAATGAATATTTTTCATGATTGATTAGTTATTATTATTTTAAGTTAATTCGAACTAACCAATTCTTTTATTTTTTTTCGAAACGTTGCATTTTTATAGGTCAAATATGTTTTTAAAGGGTTAATTAAAACAAATAGTAAGTAATAGGGGGAAATAATTTTCTTTATTAATGTTATTTTGTATATACAAAATTTTATACCAAAGTTTTTATCCTTCAGAATGTTTTTTTTTGCACCTAACACATACAAAATAAATTTAGAAAGCCATTTACCACCAAAAAAACATTGTATGTACTATTCGTGCCGAGGATATAGACGTTGATTGGTCAACATAAATATAAAAATGCTCATGTATGTAATTTATTTTAAGTATCGCAGTGGTAAACCATCAATGTTATCAATAAAATGCATCATTTATCACTTGATTATCATGCAAATAAATTGTAAAAATATAACAAAAGTAAATATGGGTATATTTATGGTTGTTTATCGTATATTCAAATGGGAAAAAATTATTATATATCAAATTCCTAGATTAGTAGAATATTTGAAGCTGTTTTAGGCTTAAATAATTTTTGTGAAACAAGTATTTTTTTGGAAAAGCCTTATCTCGGAATGTTGACCATTAATTAAGAATAAAATTTCTTTCTTTTTTTTAGTATACAATGATTAGATCATAAAAATACACACAATACGTCTTTTTGGTAGTTAAAAAATTACTACAATTGCCGCTATTTGAAAAAGTTATCTAAATAGACATAAATTGCTGTTTATTTTGTTTCTGCAAAATAAAAGTTATCGTATAAAACATATTATGTAAGCCTAAGAATATAAATTGAAATGAAGCGCAATAATACATTAAGGGTAAGAGGTCCTGATCGAAGTTAGAAATATATGCATAATTTGCAATATTGAGAAAATTTCTTAAATTACAAGGAAGAAAAAGATGAAGATATATTTGGGAGCTCAGAAAATGATTATATCGTAAGAGTAATATCGAATCTGTCTTATAGAGAAATCAAGGCGTTTACTTAAACATATATAAATATTTAAAATCAAATTAACGAAAAATAAAAAATCGAAAACTCTGTAATATATTAATGAAAAGTATATAGGGCTTTAAATAAATAGTATTATTCATAAAAAACTGTATTTTTTTATCTGGCATATCAATGTCATTGATATATGAAGATAAAAGGAATTTGAATAAGTATACCTAACGTGAAGGTTTTTTATTAACGAGAATTTTATACGTACCTACGTGGAATGAAATTAAAACGAAAAAGGTAACTGCCATATTCTTCAATTGGAATAGATGAACCCTCCAGTTATCTCTAGCACCCAGAAAATAATTCTCGATATATTTTTATACGTATTTCTTATATGTATAAGCATAGCAAATAAAATTAAGGCTCTAATTGCCGTCTTTCATGCCTGACCAGTGTTCAAAACATTGTCTACTGCCTAAAATTCGTTTTTTTATGCCTAATTTAGCAAATTAATGATAAATTTTTCCGTTTTCATCTTTTTGTAATGTTATAATTTATAATTTTCATATTTAATACGAATATTGCGGATGCAATATCTCTGTATTTTACATTCCTCTATATACATATTTTGAATATCTAAGGCATCAAGTTTATTAACTAAATGCAGATTATTCCCTAAAAGAGATTCTTTGGCCTTTTCATATATATTTTTTTTAGAAATATTTTAGTTCGTCTCATTTTCTATTTCATGGAATACATTTTTCATTGAACTTCTATGTTCATCAATAAATGTGAAAAGATTTAGCTTTGCAATATTAAGAGAACTGACAGGTTCTCCTCGTATTTTTTTTTAAAGAACTGTATCTATCATATTTGATGATTGGTCTACAATAAAATATAGATTCAATAGAAATCCTTTGAGAGAGGGGTACATAGTTCAAATAAATAAATGTTCTACATAAATTTTTGGAGGGCAAGAGTTTCTAAAACACGCAGCATTTTTTTTCATTTTTTATTTTTATTCTTTGTTTTTCTTTATTATGAATTTCCTTTTTAAAATTTTTAAATTCATCTGAATCCATAAAAAAATCTTTAGACTATCAATACACTACTTGAAAATATCGCGATAAAAAACTCGCAAATTTTCTAAATAAGAAAGACATTAGGATTTCGGTAGACTTTTCATTTGTATGATCAATCAAGAAACACACGAATGATTTCAGGAAACGCACTAAATCCTTTTCATCGAAACACACTGTGTCGTTTTTAACACTTGTAATTTATACAAGATCAAGTTTTTTAGAGCAAGAATTATCAGATAAAATATTAAATAATCTAAATTATATCTGATTTGTAAAAATTTGGTCAAGAGAATCCGTATTTCTCACATCAGAAAAAGATATTTTGAGTCTTTGATTTTGATGTACTTTTCTTATTTTAATATGTTCAACAAAATGATATATTACGCTCTTATTACTATAGTCCACATTATTGCTCTTAATTTTTTGATTATATCGCTTGTATTTGAGCTTTTCTTTTGTATTTTATTTTTTATCTTAGATTCTTCAACAAAGAACGCCTGATATAGCATTGAAGCTTTTAGAAATTTTTTTGGTGCATTTAAGAAGGTATAACTGGTTCGTTTTAATTTAAATTTATTATTTGGATTAAATTAAATAATGTTTTTTATTGGAAGTTCAGGAAAAAATATAATCGAGGAATATAATTATTATAGATTGTAATTTCAATATAATTAACCAATAAAAAAACTGATGTGGGGACTGTAACATGTCATATTCGTGTCTAGTGTTATGATATTTTTTTAAACCCTTATTTTTTTTATCCTTCACCAAGTTCTGGTTTTAAAATAACTACAAACTAAAAACTATCAAATAAACATATAAAACAAGATTTCAAAGTAATTTGAATTTTTAATAAAAATTTTCTTGCGATTCAATTTTTTATTTCTAGAAATAATACCCAAAAATTTATAGAATTCATTATTTTAGCTGCTCGATATCTTTTAAGTATAAAAATGTATAATACACAAATTGCCTTCAATAGAGTTATTATGCACTTCATATAAATTATTATCAAACTAATACATATTATTGATTCTTTCATGATTGATATATAAAGAAGACAAGTGTGAGTAGTTTCCTCACATATAAGTGTATATTTTTCAACTTTTAGGAACATCTAACTTTATAATATTTGTATATTATATCTTATTTAAATTTTAAACTATCAAAATCTGTAATTTCACCTTTCTTCTTTCTCTACCATATCTAAAACCTACACGCGATCTACTCTGTGCTATCGCTTATATATACTACGCAATAATAATTCTATTTTACTATTATTACTAGGATAACGAAAATACCGTGTCGTTACCCGCTAAACTTTCTTACTTCTCGCTAATATTTATTTCCACACAACAAATTTTTTTTCTTAAATGCCATATCTTTTATTTGTTAAGCCCGATAACATCTTATTTAGTAAAAATAAATTTTCATAATTTTCCATGTGCCAGTTTTAAGGCTTTTAATTTAAACATTAGTTCCATTTTTCGATATTTTATCCATTCAAATCTTAATTTTTTATGCTGGAAAATATTTGCTGATTTCTAAAAATATTTGATGAAAAATGTTATAAATTTAATCTCTAGACTCTTTTTTTTAAAGTGTTTGGGTATATTTTTGGTTTTTTGCATCTTTCATCTATTTTATAAAAGGAAAATTCAAAAAAATTGGGACACAAAACTCAGGCATACTAGAATACCACTGGCCGAAAAAACCATTATATCGGCTTACTTGATCTAATTTTCTATTTATAAATTAAATGATTTCTATTATGCTAGATAAATAATTTACAATGAATTAAATGCCAAAATAAGTATAATACATTGCGTTAAAAAATAGAATTGTGGTCATAAAGTATCATAAGTGTATGTTAAAAGTTGTGAATGTCATCTAAAACGGTCAAAAAAATAGATATAAAATTTTAAGATAGACTTGAATTTAGTATGTCGTGAACTGAAAGGTTGTGAATATTATGGGTTTGAAAACGAATTTACCAAATTGGTTCATAGGAACAAAGTAAAATTTTAAGTGTTATACGTATAAGTAAAAAGCAATAATATATAGATAAGCTGCTATAAAAATAAATTCCATAATGCGCGAATATAAATTTTGTTAGTTCTACACATAAAGAATTCAAGGATTCGCTTGCTTAAAAGCACTAAATTGAAATAAAATAATATGACCGAATAATTTTTATAGCCTAAATATATAATTTTCCAGCTTTATTAAGCCGTTTCATTATTTAATTTGAATTTTGTGATGTAAAAAGCTATAAATACGTAAACTTCAAGAAAGTTATTAAAATCAATCTCTAGTTTTATGTGTAAACATTTATAGAATTTTCTGAAGGTATAGACAAGTCAAAGTATCAAATATATTCCGTTTACTATCATTTAAGCAATTACATGACTATTATAAAATATAATTGAAATTTTATGCATATAAATTCAACTTTCTTCCTTTATCGAGTAGAAATTGTGGGAATGGATATAAAAAGATTCAAACAGCTACATAAAGCGAAATTATTTTTGTTTTTTTCAACACGTATCATGTTTATTCGAATATTTCCCTAGGATTGGTTTAAATACTTATTATCAAGATATTTTTACAAGAATAGGATTTTTTTGTGTAGATAATTTTAAAAAATATAAGTGTGCGAAAAAAGCTGGTGTAGTTGAACCAATATATATTTTTATGCTTATTTTTTGAGGCTTTAACAGGTTATTAACTCGAAATACCTGATTCATAAAAGATAATCTGTCTACGGTTTGATTTTTTCCAAAAGCCCAGTAATGACATTCCAAGATGGCGAGAAAATATTGTATTAAATTTAATAAGTCTTAGTAAAAACTTATAGAATTTTATTTAAGATAAATTGATTTTAGAAAAATTTACCAGTGTTAAAAAGTCACAATGAATTTAAAAAAAAAACGGGTTTATTAGAAAATAAAGAAGATTACGGATATAAATCATGAAGTAAAAACTAATGTAAATTATAGATTAAAATATTTGTAATTCATTGAACATCTTAGTAATTCTTTTTAAACTAATCGCCGATTGGAAAAATCGATCAGAGTAGTAATTATTGGGTAGTTATCTAGAAAACCAAAAGAATAATATGCGATTAATACTAATAAAAATCCATAATTATTGTGTCTAATTTTAAAAAAATCAATGTAATTCAAAAAAATATAGCCAAATATAATAAAATTTTCAGCATAAAATAATTTGATGCAACTACACAACTAACTATAAAGGGTTCACTATCTAATTTATATGTTCATTAAACAATTCCAGTCAATTTTTAACATAGTTTTTATGTTTATCAAAGATATTATCTGCGACATTTCTTATCTCACGTTTTAAATAGCCCAATGTTAGACTTATGTTTAAAACAGTTTATGATATATGAAATATAAAAAAAATATAGTCTTAAATGTTATATTATTTTGTATTGATTCATGTCCCAAAATCATCGACATCATATTTCTATATTAATCACTGAAATTTTTTTATAGGCCAAGAAGACTACACTTTAATCTATCTATATATATATATTTAACAATCTTATTTTTTAACAAAATTTAATTATTTTTAGGTTTCAAAAACATCATAATTTTAAAATATGTAAAACAAATTCCACCCAATAAATTGCATGACAAAATAAAAAGCGTGATAAAAGCATACTAAAAGATGACCAAACTGGTTTTCTTAGCAAGTTAACAGAAATTATATGATTAATTTATTATTTGTTCTTCCACGCAATAAAAAATTAATCTTAGTTCTGACCAAGTTCTTTCGATATACTTTATTACTTGTGTTAGGGATATTTTATTTATTTGTGGTGATTGGCTGTTTGATGTCCTACAAACTCCTTTTTAATATTGCATAATCCTTTCATAACAAACAGAATACACTCTTTTATTCGCTTTATCCTCAAATGATATTTTATTCCGAACCAAAGCCACAGCTAATCACACCTTTATCTCTCTTTAAAATTGTAAACAATATCAAAGTCTCATACTACAACACTTGAATGGACTCTATAGTATTTTAATTTTCAAATATACTCTCATCTATTTATGTTAATCATAAAACTAGACCAAGGACTTCTTATTTCTCATGAATGATATCTTGGTATAAAATCTGTGATTCCACACCACAATTCTACAGACAATCTTCTATGCACCTCGCAAACATAAAATATTAAAATAAAAGACCTCTTGTGCATGAATAGCTCCACTATTCAAAAATATCTATACTTTATTAAATAAGGACTTAAAAATACAGTTTTGGATCATGCTGAATATAACAACATTATTTAAAACATTTGATTCTGAATCCTTTGCCATTTATTGTAATTTTTGAGCTATATTTTGCACCTTTTTACACTTTCTTTGCACAAATCACAAAGAATCGATTGATGTTCACCTGTATTTAATTTTGAAATACATTTATAAGGATAAGAAAAAATTATTTTTCTCATAGGCTAAAATGATCGCATCATGGTGCTTATAAAAATATATAAAAAAGTTCAATAGATTAATATCCGCAATATATTTTTGTAAAATATTTTATTTATACCCGTAAGATATAAAACTAGAATTCTTCTTTGTAGGTTAGGCTATCAATAAAATACATCATTAGCTTAATTTTATTGTACCTTTCATAAATAACAATATATTAAAAGATTAATAAAGTCGAAAAATATTACTGAAGATAGAAGCTTTTTGGAATTTGTCTTTTTTTACCGTGTTTATGCAATTATATGGGCTTTTGGGAGTATCAAGAAGAATTAATTATAATATTGTACTTTTTTAATCTTAAAAACCCCAAAATAAACCATAAAGTCGTTATTAAGTAGTATTTAAGCTATTTTAAATTATTAATCTGTTATATTGGTCTTTACTTTCCTTTTTTATCCTTAAAACGCAAAACATAATATGAAGATATAAACACAAAGTAATCAACTAGATACATAATGTTTGCTAGTAATAAAAAAATAAAAAATATTCAAGAATTAATGATGACTGTACGGAATTTTGACCATATTTTTGATAATAAAAAAGGTGGGAGCATGTTAGATGATAATTTTAAAGTTTAAAATTAAATTAACCACAAATAATTTTTAAATATTCAAGCTTAACTGCAAAAAATAAAAAGATTTGATTTATATGAAAACAAAATATTGAATTAAAATTATTAATTATAATAAAATGCAACAATATAAATAATCCAAAAAATGCTAGATAAAATAATTTTTATAAAAAAATAATGAATTCAGAATAAAAAGAAAGAGAAATAAATAAATTATAATGTAAAGAACCATATTTTATATTCCGCATATATATTTTATCGGTTAATTTTGTATTGTAATTTTATATTTTTTTTCTTCAAGCTTAACTTGATTTTTTTACGGTGTAAAATCAAATTCATACATATGGCTATATCCTTTTCTTTCGAATTTTTGTAAAATCGTCTTTTTCTAGAAAATAAAAACAATATCATAAAATGAACTAATAATTATATTAAGAGGGGCAAATAGAAAAGATAACAGAAAATTTTTTTGACGAACATATAAACTATGAGATGATTAGAAAATCATAAACTATACAATTCATTTATATCTGAAAATCCAAGAAATTTAATTTAGATTTTTTAATAAGACTAAATTTATTGTTCTCTGGCACAACTTGCTTGATTTCCCATTAACACAGGGAATTTATACGTTCGGCTATATTCTCCTCTCAGATGTATTCGGTTATACCTATTTATATTTTAATACCTGTTAATCAGGTGCTTTTTTAAAATCACAAGGCTTGTATATAACCTCTTTCTAGTTCGTGAATTCAAGTTCCTTCTATATACATAGAAAATAAAATGATTTGATATTATAAACAATAATTTATAGTATATATCCAACAGAATATACAATTTAATTAAATAATTGATTTTATGGAAAACAATCAAATTTAATGATGTTATTTTTATTTTAGCTGGGTCATTCTTGCGTGAAATCCATTTAAATTTCTTAATAATACATATAGTACCAAAAATATTTGAATGCTACACTTCTCTATTTATTTTGACATTGATACGTAGACAGTTGACACTTTTTCTTTATATTGTTGTATGATTTCCGTCAATTCGATCAAAAAAACCATATAAGAATTAATGAACTACTTAATGTTGATCATATACTATATTCAGTTAAAGGTATACTTTCTGCAACGTATTTAGTATTATATCAGCGCACATATCGTTTCCTATCAGTGTGTGATATTAGCTTAGTTCGTTTTTTTATCTCTTAAAATCCCTTACATGCTGTAAAGATTTTTATTTTTACTTTACACAAATACCTTCCACACATTGGCACTTATTATTATCAATATTTTAAAACCTATAATTGTCTATTCCTATGACCAGAATCTTGTTTTCTGCTACTTAAATATATATTAGATACTACAAAACTAAATTAAAAAAAGTTGTCTATAATTTCTCGTTTCACAGTATTTTAAAAGAACCATCAAGATACATAATATGTTTATTTGTCACTTTTGCTATCAAAATTTTAATAATCTCTAATAAAATTATCAATTCACATGTTAAGTTAAATTATACTTGTCCAGTTAGAAGACTACTTGTAGTCTATGATATAGCAAATGTTATTTAATATAAATTTTCTATTTTTTTTATTAAATTTTTGAAAAAAAGTGATAAAGAAAGGATATTTACCCCAAGTACATTTTTAAATTTTTATTTTAGCTCATGATTTTCTTTAATATATTCATGATTCACATTTTGATGTGAAGAATTGAATAAAAAGAGAGTAATAATACATATTTCACATAAATCCCATGGCCAAAAAATATAATTTTTTCGTGTGATTTTTATGAAAATTATTGCAATTTTTGTAATTTAAGGTAGTTGGTTTGCATAAAAGATAAAAATATATGTTTTAAAAAACTTTACTTTTGCTGATTTTGCATATATTGAACTTCCCCTTATAAGCTTATTTTTCATATCTTTTATTAAAAAAAAAATTCGATTATAGATGTAAAAGTTCAAGCTAAAATCAGAATAAAACTTAATTCCTTATTTATAATATAAAACCTTTTTTAGTACCTTTTAGGCGAATATCAAAATCTACCTATGAATACTTAGTCTTCAAATAGCCGAAAATATTTCAACATACTATTATTATTTACAGATAAATTTGAGATTTATAAGGTAAATACATGTTCTTTTAAAGCTAAATATTCAACTAAATTCTGTAATTGGTAAATATGACACTATTTATTCATCATGATAGGATTTTTTTACTGTAAAATTATCACAAAAAAATTTAATTTTTAAAAAAAATAAATATTAAATGTTAATAAACAATTAATACCCTCTTTTTATGCAAATTATGTTGAAAAATTATAACAAAATTAGATTTCATATCCCTGGAAAAAAATCACGATATATAAAAGTAAGATGTAGGTGGTTCGAATTGCGCTGTATATACAAAGTAAAATCCATCTGGTTTTATTTTTCAATAGCGTTGTTATTAAAATGTAAATATATTAGAATTTCATATTTCATGCTATGTCATATAAAAAAAGTATATTGTATGGGGTTTTCGTGTTTAAGTGGCTCCATATATAGAAAACGCATTTTTTGAATAAAGTATGTTAGAATATTCTAATTTATGCTTTGTATCTATAATAATCCGCTTATATTATATTGTAATGTAATGTAAAGCGGCTTGAAAAAGCTTTTCTGTGATGCAAACTACAGTGGTATAGGATTTTGTAATATACAGTACGATAAAAAATATTTTCTAACATAAAAAATTATGAAATGTTTAAAATATGGCTTTTAAATAAAGATTTAACAGTAAATACAGTATAAAAGAAAAATAAATGAAAAGATATAAAAGTAATTCACATATTATATAAAATCGATTTCATTAATAGAAGACAGTATTTTTATTTTATAGAAAGGCAATGTTTTATTTTCACACATTTAATATTTTAGAAATCACAAAAATAATTATTTTATAATTATGTTTCTATTTGCATTGAGATTCTTGCCATCGTTCTCAATTAAAACTAAACTCGTTCAATCAGAGTTTTTCATTAAATTGCGTATAGAATACTAGTATAGAAATCTAGAAAATAGTTGAATATAATTTTTATGTGTCATAAAAGGAATTTAAGTTTAAGATTAGTTTGAATGGCAAAATCTTTCTACTGTGGATCACAAGCGCGTGCCGCTTCTTACCGTAAGAGGTATTTTTTTTTGCTATTATTAGCTTCATTAATTTCGTTCGCAAATGCGTACTATCAGCCCATGAAGCGCTATATTCTTATATAGCCTACATGATAAAATCAATTCTATAAATTTTCACAATTTAAAAAAACAATCCAAATAATTAAAATAAAATATTTTATTTCTTGGTTTTCTATATGTTAGATTCTAAAAAAAATGCTAATATTTGAATTTTTCGCGATCGAATTTTTAACAAGTATGCAGAAAAAAAATGCCTATTTAGTTTAAAATCTATTGAGATTTTATTGGCATAAGCTATGAATTTTTTTTGCTATTAGATTTAAATATGTCTGTTAATTGTCAAAAAAAATATAAATTTCATTTATAATGCTTTTACGTAAATATATAAAATTAAATCACAGTTCAGTGCTTGAACAACCAATATTTTTACAATAACACATTATCAATGCATTTTACCAAATTTCACCGATTTTATCTATTTAATATTCGTTTAAAGAAGAAGGATTAAAACACAAAAGGTATTCCATTGCAATAAATTCCAACCGGGTGCTTTTTGAATCATCATATCTTATTTTATAATGGGCGTGGAGCACAGTTATCATTTTTTTGCCTATAAAAAAACAAATATAGAAATTCCAATAAATCAGCAAAAATAAATAAAGTTTAGCTACAAGGTAGTAGAAAATAATATATTTTTGTATTTTTTTTATGTAGAATTAGCTTTTTAATGATTTCATTCAAGAAATATAAAACATTTTAGATTAATAAACTAATGCGTAATTCTGGACCTTAATCACTTAAAAAATACAAATCAGGGTATTTTTAACACGGATTTATCTTACATAATAACTTTGTTACACTTTATTTATGAATAATATTTATTTTTATAATGTCGCCAGCTCAGACAAAAGCCATTAATAGATTTTTCCAGACCATACTATTCAAAGTATAAAAACTATATTTTAATGGTATGATTTGCTTCGTACGCACTCTCTTTATAATTCTAGTCTATGTTTCTTATGTTGCCTTTGAACTTATCATCTTAAGAACAAATTAGATCGCATATATGTTATGAATAAAAGACGCTTTGTATTATATATTTTTGTGGCCTATTATAGATAATATAACAGTTTAATAAGCGGAAAATTTTAGATATATTATACTTAAATTAAAATCAATTATTTATTGTATACTGATGCATAAGTCACAATTTAAAGAATTGGTGATGACAAGAGAAGCAGAAGCATATGCACAAACAAAAGTATTGTGAAAAAAACTTCAAAGCATGAGTCTTTAGCGAGAAGATGCATTGATGAAGACTATAAATATGATTTTCTTGGAATATCATACAGTAAATCTACAATATAGAGCCATCTAAAGTTTTGTGCGAGAAAACATGAAAAGTATAGAAAAATTAAGCCTTTTTCAAAGTACATTTTTTATGTATTGAAAGATAGTCCGCATCAAAATTAAGATCTGTAAATATCACAAACTAAATCGATATAATAAACATATTTATGCGTAAATAAGATTGAAATGTGGTGTATTAAAAAAGACTTCGAAGAGGAGAAGGTAGCCGAAAGAATAAATACGCTGTGCGCATAGAGAATCTAGCAATCTCTGCCTAATAACAAAAACTAAAATCACAACTATAAATTTAGCCCATAAATAATAAATATAATAAGATGGATATATATCAATCGAATAAATATGTATGAACATGAAATTTTTAAGACCAATAAATCAATTATATATGCAGGTTTTTTATTTAACACCTTTGTTTATAATATGACGGAATCATTGTCGTATTAAATAAAAAAATAATATTACTACGATAAAAAAAGACAATTACAATTAGTACAGAAAAAATTCAAAAAATTAATACAAGTGTATTTTAAATGTTAGTTACTTTTTTTGAACTTAAAAAAAACAAGTGGCCTTGATATTGTTATATATAGAGGAAATATCTTTCATACATAATTTTACAAATTTTATAAGTTGAAATGTAGGTTTTTTGGTGCTTCGTAGCGCAGAAATACCCGTATATAATCTAATTTTTATGTTCTAATTTGTGATGTAATCCGAAACTATGATCTTTTTGAAGAGGTTTTATTCGAATGATATATTACATTTATTGACCACTTCTTCTTAAAATAGTTATTTGCACCAATGATAATAGTATACGAGCCTGTTTTGTATTTATCATTTCTTTTACCGTCTATAATATTTATTATGCCTGTGAAATTGTATAAGTAACGTCTTTATATCATATTCATTATGTGCTATAACGTAACTCCACTTTTATCTATTTTCTAATAATTTACGTGTAATTTTTCGGGCTTTAATATAACCACAATCTTTATATTTTTTTATAATAGTATAACGTTTATTTCTTTTAGTGGGCGACCCTTGAATGAATGTGATTTAATGCCATAAATAGACTTTTTAGAAGAAATATTGGGTTTTCTGGAACTCATCTCTTAGTTATTATTAAAAATTTTTTATTTGTTTGAATTTGATAAATTATTTAATCGAATAAATTTATTTATGTGGGTATATTTTGGTACATTAATTTTAGATTTTCTCTACAAGCAAAAAGTGAATGATTTACCGTGTGCGCATCTTAGCTATACTCTTAGATACAAACCTTTAAATCTATTTGTTAAATTTGCATCTATTTTTTACATTTCCTCTTTTAAAGACTATTATGTTCAATAATTTAATCAAAAAATTAGTTTGAAAATATATCATGATTCGGTTTCTTTGTATTACTTTTTATAATATTTTTTTGTCGCACAATTACATATTTCGACATTTGTATCATATTTATTATAATCCAATATAAATAAACTAAATATAATCAGATTAATCTCGAATGAAAAGATATATTTAAATTATATTTAATATGAAACAGTTCAATTCATATTTTATCCAATATTTTTTTGTGATCTTTTGTTGAAAATTGGTCTGTGTATTATAAAAACAGAAGTGAACAAGTTAATATATTTTTTTAGAATATAAAATATTTGTGGGTGGGCATAACCTGATCAATGGCAATTCCAGATATCAAAATTTGTCGGTTTAGTCATATTTTATAATGCGAAAAAAGTGACGGAATAAATTATGTTCGTTGCCTGTATACTATAATAAAAAGCAATTAAATCTGATTAGTTACAGATTTAAGCAAAGGAAAGAGAATAGAAATAAATTATGTTCGTTGCCTGTATATTATAATAAAAAGCAATTAAATCTGATTAGTTACAGATTTAAGCATAGGAAAGAGAATAGAAATAAATTATGTTCGTTGCCTGTATATTATACAACATAAATAAACGGTTTAATCATATTTTAGAATCCGAAAAGAAGATACGGAATAAATTATGTTCGTTGCCTGCATATTATATACAAAATAAATAAACTGTTGATCATATTTTAGAATGCGAAAAAAGAGAATAGAAATAAATTATGTTCGTTGCCTGTATATTATAATAAAAAACAATTAAATCTGATTAGTTACAGATTTAAGCATAGGAAAGAGAATAGAAATAAATTATGTTCGTTGCCTGTATATTATACAACATAAATAAACTGTTGATCATATTTTAGAATGCGAAAAAAGAGAATAGAAATAAATTATGTTCGTTGCCTGTATATTATAATAAAAAACAATTAAATCTGATTAGTTACATATTTAAGCATAGAAAAGAGAATAGAAATAAATTATGTTTGTTGCATGCATATTATACACAAAATAAATAAACTGTTGATCATATTTAAGAATGTTAAAAAGATACGGAATAAATTATGTTCGTTTCCTGTATATTATAATAAAAAACAATTAAATCACATTAGTTACAGATTTAAGCATAGGAAAAAGAATAGAAATATTTTGTAGCCGAAGTTAAATTGAAAAAATATTTAAGAAAACGATCTAATCAGATTAAATACAGAATTAAGCAAAAGAAAGAAGATGTAATTATTTTGTAACCGGAATTGGTTATCAAAAAAAAGATAAACATCTAATTATATAGCAATATATTTAGAAATGCGAAAAAATGGGATATACGTTGTTTAACCGAAGTTGATCATCAAAAAAAAGGAAGAAAATTATCCACATTATTAGTTTCTGATTTAAGAATGTTAAAAAATAGGTGGAAGCATACATGGATTCGTTGCGTGTAAATAAAAAAACATAAATAGATGCTGTTTTAAATTATGAGGCCGTGGTAAACAACAATAAATGGAATTTACATATTTTTTTATAATTTTTTTCATGGTGGCAATAGCGTGTGTGTTTATATAAGCATATTTTTAATACCTTTTCACGCGGATATCACAATCCAATTACAAATATTATTTATATTCCTAAATTATGGAATATATAATATTCGATAGAAAAAAAACACATATTTATGTGTATTCATGTGGTTTATTTTTAAATTTTATTGAATAAGTTCCGAAAAAACGATAGGATTACATTATAATAATCAATTTTTACATATTTAGACATCCTTAACAAATCTTTGCGATAATATAATAGATACATCACAAGCTTGAAACTAAATAAATTTATATAGCATCTTCATAATAATCGTTGTAAAGTTACAGAAATTTATTTTACGATTTCAAAGAAGCTATCTTATGTTTATTATTATATTTATTTCTTTGAAGTTTTTTTTTTGATCAGTTTCCTGCACAAATAGACAAACTCGCTCTTCATTGGAAAATTTATAGCATATTACTGTTTTATTAAGAATGTGAGTGTGTAAAAAATCAAATATAAATATATGTAAAAAAGAAACAATATTTTACAAAGATCAGGTAAATGTAATTTCCTAAATAACCACATATCACGCTTGTTTGGATATGGAAATATATCCGAATCTCTTTACACAACTTAAAACAAAATTAAGAATGTTTATATTTACTTATTGTATAATTTGCTAGTGGATAACCAAAAGTGTTTCAAAATCGGAGTTTGATTTATGACATCTACCATACAAAATATTAGCATGTTTTAAAATAAATATTCTTCAAGTATATAACACTATTATATCATTTATTATTCTTTAATTTTTTTAAATTATATTCTATTTATGTTTTGATTTAAGACTTATGTTATTTCGTATACGTACATTTACATTCTAATATGAAAGATTAATTTTCATAGAAAGTCGATTCAATAATTCTTTGTAGAAACAAAAAAATTCTTAAAACTAGTTAGATATGCAGAATTATTTTCTATGCCCGAGTATTTAAATATATAATTAAAAAAAATTGTTTTCGATAAGGAAGATACAAAAATTTTTTACAAATATTTTGTGATATAATTGTTAAATATTTTGTGATACAACTGTTAAATATTAAGTGATACAACTGTTAAATATTTCTGTGATACAACTGTTAAATATTCTAGATACAATGTTAAATATTTTAGATACAATTGTATAAACTTTTATGATACAATTGTTAATATTTTGTGATACTAATGCTAAATATTTTGTGATACAACTGTTAAATATTTTGTGATACAACTGTTAAATATTCTAGATACAATGTTAAATATTTTAGATACAATTGTTAAATATTTTAGATACAATTGTTAAATACTTTAGATACAGATGTTTTACTTTTAATTTAGAGATAATAAGTAATAATTTATTAGTTTAATCTTCCGAAAAGCTAGTTATTACGAATTTAATAACCTATCATTGGCATATTGATAAAATGTGCTTTTTTAATTTTATGATGCTAATATACGTGTTTTCTAAAATCGAAAAGATTGTGACATGTCATGATATATTGATTATATTTAAATTAACATAATGTCAAATTGACACAAGTTTCTTCTTTTTTAGATGTGTTACAGATTATAGCACTTCTTTTGCTTGCTATTTATGCATTATAATCATTTCGATGCATGATATTGTTTTATTCATAATGTATGCTAGTTAAGGAGCATAAGACGTATCAAGGTGACCAATAGATATTATTTTTTTGTGGGCTAAATTTCTATTTATCTGTTTAGATGTGCTCAGCCCATTAAGAACATTGCACAACTCGTTGGTAATCTTTCGACATCTTCCCCTGATCTATCTTCTCGACTGATCTATCTTCTCGACTGATCTATCTTCTCGACTGATCTATCTTCTCGACTGATCTATCTTCTCTCAAATATAGTTCAAGTGTCTTGTCAAGGTGACCAATGGAAATTATTTTGTATTTAAATAAAATAATATTCAATTTCAAAGTTGTATTTAATATTCACTAAAATATAGTATAAAATATAAAATAATATTCAATTAGAAAATAGCATTAAAATTATTATAATTTCAATTTGAAGTTAGAATTAAAATATAAAATAATATTCCATTAGAAAATAGTATTAAAATTATATAAATATTAAATAATATGAAATAATAAAAATATAAAATAATGTTCAATTAGAAATAGTATTAAAATTATATAAATATTAAATAATATGAAATAATAAAAATATTAAATTAGTGCGCACTTAATCAGTATTAAATAATAATCAATTAGAAATAGTATAAAATATTGAATATCTTTTTACATACAATTTGAACCTAGCATTAAAAAATTATTCATATTATACTTTCACTATTTAACTGTGTATTAATTTAGATACACCTCACGTGCGCCCTGTTGATACTTCTCTTTAATTATATTCCTTTTCAATATGACAATCTTGTTCTTTCGGGACTTATTGATCCAAGTTTCTTTCTCAATCCTCGTGTGTTTGACTACGTTAGTAAGATAAAAATAACTTTTTTAAGAAAAAATAATTCGCAAATTTATAATCATTATCGTGTTGAATCATTATTCTACGATTCTTATTTAATTCCATCTTAGTGATACTTTAAGATAATTATAGAAGCTACACATGTTAAGTCTTAATATTTTATAACTCCTAAACAGTGTAATAATGATTTATGTGCCTATTATAGATAACTTATATTATATTAATTATAAAAGGATGTACAAATTTAAACACTATAAGCATACTGGAAGTATATCAAAAACATAAGATTTTTGATATAGCAATTGATTTCATAAAGGAGCTTGGGACCATTCTCCTTTACGTAATAATTTTAAAATTTACCCAATCGCACGATAATATAAATTATTTTATCAATTTACTAGAATTGATCATTAAAGTAAGTTGATAAAAGGAACCCATTGAAAAGATTGATGAAGAAGAGAGAAGAAACTAGCGATATTATTATAAATTCTTTTGACAAAAAGGTGAATGAAACAGGTGTTTGCCGTGATTATTCTTTTGACGAGAAGAAGTGTGGAGATTCTATTGAAGAACGGTTTGGTGAAATGAGTTTTGATTGTAGCAATACTAAATTATATAATGACAGAAGTATGGAGTCAGATAAATCCATAAAAAATAGCAGTAGTGAATATTCAAATGGTGGTAGTACTAAATATTTTAATACTAAATATGGGAATGATATTAGCGCTAATACTAGATATGGGTGTGATATTGTTAGTAATAGTACTAAATATCCAAGTACCATGGGTGGTAATACTAAATATCAAAATACTATCGGTGGTAATACACGATATTTGAATGATAGTAGTAGTAATACTAGATATTTGAATGATACTGGTAGTACTAAATATCAAAATAGTAGCAGTACTAAATATCCAAATAGCAACAGTACTAAATATCCAAATACTATTGGTAGTAATACTAGATACGGGAATGATATTAGCAGGAGTACTAAATATCCAAATACTATTGGTGGTAACACTAAACATGGGGATGATGATACTAGCAGTAGCACTAAATATTTAAGTGGTGATAGTGTTTTGGGGATGGGTGATTATTCCTCATTTTATCCAGAAGCGAGTCAAAAAGCACTTCCTAGCCCATTCATCAACAGTCTCAGCCATATTTTTACTGACCGACCAAGCTCAGCACCGCCCACCGCAAACATTTTCAGCAACCAAGAATGCACCAGTAAAAAGGATATTTCAATTGAAATAGAATACAATGCCTTTTACAGGAGAAACAGCCGATCAGACATCCGCCTTCCAGTTCCCCGAATATTTATTTCTGGTTCAGAACACATCAACACCTCAATTCTAAAAAACGAATCAATTGACCTAAAATACAATTTGAGTAAATACGAACGACAGCGAAATCTAGTAGAAACCATCGATACCGATTTTCCATCATCAAGCTCCATCTCTTTATCATCAAACGATACATTTTCATATAAAAGATGTGATAGCCCCATTGGAGACCACCCCTTTCTCAGAGAAATCGTCGTTAATAAAAGAAAAGACAATAAAAATTTTGTTAATGATGATTGTATTGCGTTTCAAAATGATATGTATGAATTTTTTTGTTCAAGTACTAAGGGAAAGATCAATACTGAATCTATTAAATGCGGATCAGACTTGAATGACATAAATCTCGCACTGTTGCTGTCACTCGACCAAGAAGGATCGAGATTTATCCAGAATAAGATTAATGTCTGTTCTATAAACGAAATCGAATGGTTCTACAGTAAAATAAAAAATGACTTGAAACGATTGTGTATCGATCTTTTTGGAAATTATGTGGTTCAGAAGCTTTTGGAGTATGGTCTAGATTCTGATGAATCAATACAAGTTGATGACAAAGATGACTTAACAAGGTATATCAGAAATAGGGAGAATAAATTCGACGATGTTTGTAATTCTAAAAACAACTATTTTTATATCAATGACATGATCTCAAATATTTCTGAATGCACTATCGAATTGAGCATGCACATGTACGGTTGTAGAGTAATCCAAAAGGTTCTGGAACACAAAAAAGGTGTAATACAAATAATCGACAAAATAACAGAATACACAGAAGATCTCGTCACTGATCAAAACGGTAACCACGTTCTTCAAAAAGCAGTAGAACTTTTAACCGATGCTCAAAAATTTAAAGGAAAAGAAAAAACTAACCCTAAAATTTCTAAATTTATATCCTCCCTCACTGATATGTTCCTATCGACAGGCACTAAATATATTCAACACAGATACGGATGCAGAGTCATTCAAAGAATGTTCGAGAATAGCAGAATGGAAGATCTAGAATCTATCTTGGATAAATGTATAGTCAAAGGCATCCCTGACCTGCTCGAAGATCAATATGGAAATTACGTCTTACAACATATCATCGTAAATTGCCTTTCTGTTAAAACGAAAAATTGTTCGGAAAAAAGAAATTACAATGATAAAATAAATAACACAAAATATCTCGATACTGAAACGACGAATAAAACCAACAACTACACAGAAAGAAAAAACAATTCCTATAACAGCGAAAAAACAACAAGACATGACAACACAAAAGAAAAAAGCTTTAGCACAAGAGTAATCGAAGAAATAAGAAGAAAACTCGATACAAATAGATTCATATACTACGCATGCCACAAATTTGCATCTAACGTAATCGAAAAATGCGTAGTACATCACACAGAAGATCTATTTCAAGAAAATGAAGACTTTTTATTCGAAAACATCGTTCTAACTAAAACTAACAACCAAATACATAAATCTAAAACTGTAGCAATCATACTCGCAACCGACAGATACGCAAACTACGTTATACAGAGAATGATTGAAAAAGGCAATCTAAATCTCGTAAATACCCTCAAAAACCACCTTACAGAACTCAAAGGATGTGCATACGCAAGACACATCATCCAGAAATTGAACAGATTCGCGTAAATACCCCATATGTTTATTAAACGATTTCATAACAAAATTTTAGATATATTTTTTATATTCATATTATTGTACGTAGATATTTCTAATGTTTACATATTAAAGTACAAAGTAATATATAATACACTCATACGTTTATTGTAAAATATCATAAAAAAAAGTGTAATATATTTTCATATTCAGATAATGCATAAATGAAAATTACATTTTTTTGGTTTTATATCTCTATTTTTTGCATATTACAGTAAAAATAAATGTGTAGATAACCAAATGTTTGTTAAAGAATATCATTACAAAATTTTAAAGAATTTTTTATATTCAATTTATTGTGCGTAGATATTTCTAATGTTTACATATTAAAGTACAAAGTATTATATAAATATACATATATGTTTGGTAAACAATATCATAACAAAAAGTGTAACATATTTTCATATCATATAATACTGAATGAATATTTCTATTGTTTTTGCATATTACGGTAAAAATAAACATGTAAATATCGATATGTTTGTTAAACAATTGTATAACAAGCGTAAAAAAACTATAATGTCCAATATTTAGAGAGTATAGCTTTAAATAAAACGATAAATTATAGAGCAATATTCAATAATAATGTAAATCGATAATCCTTTTATTCTGAGCTATTTCTATAATTATAAAGTGAGAAATTCGCATGAATACCCATAATTACAAGCGATGATAGAAACCAGGGTAACCATTATATATAATAAACTTCGGCAAGAACGAAAAACCAAGAAATTATTATTGGATAGCATCTAGATTTTTATTTGCATACATGTGTTAGACAAAGATAATACCATTATATGTCACAAAATAGAAAAGTGTGGCAATACTTTAGCATGAAAGGTCTAAGAGAAACTCGAAATCACAAATACTATCAAGAAATGTATCCAGAGTAAAGAAATCTAGAACTAAAGGTCTTGAAAAGAAGATAATGAGCCAAGAAAATGTATCAAATGTGTCAACAAGGCAATAAATTACGCTATTTTGGAAGAGAAAAAAACTTCAAATCAAAAGACTTAAATTAATATAAAAATTAAATGTCGATTTAACAGCAATACTATGATACATTTTTTTTGTTCACTATTTATAGAGTTTCGCAGATAATAAAAATATACAATATTCGAATAAATAAACGTATAATTAACGGTATATCTATTTTTAAATTTGAAAATAGACCATTTGCATATAAATGGCAAATGCTAGCGAATTTATTCCAGAAAAAAAGCTTTAATGTGGAAATTTAACCATTAAACTATGCTAAATTTCGGCCTCTAATTCACAAAATATTGGAATAAAAATATGTTTATTTTTTGGTTTTCTGGCTCTTTATTCAATTCTCTTATATATAATTTATGGCTCATCATCGGTTATCTTATAATAAAACTCTTTTATTTATCCACTAACAAAAACCTCAATGCAATAAAACTGTATGAATCGAATTTTAGAATGTCCCAAATCTTTCCAGATATTTATGTGCTGAAAAAGACGTGTTTTAACGTTAATCACTTATGAAATTTTTATTCGAATATATTTATAAAAAATTCAACTTCATATAATTTTTAAAAATGAAAAACCTTACATTTTTACCTATAAATCCCGCGCTCTACCACCATACCGTTTAATATATTTTAAAACTATTTTATTAAATAAATATTCCTACACAAAACTAGAGCAAACAAACAGATATTCTGCAAAAGCAAAAACTTCAAAAAAAAACAATTTTAGCATTACGATTAATTATATTCCTATACAGTAATACATTCCTCGCTAAAAGAAAATATTATTAAAATATATTTTTAGATCATTTGTTGAATAATCACAAGCACAGAATACAAAGGAATAGAAATACTCAAGCTTATATCTAAACCATATAAGGAAAAAAAGTTTATCTTTATATAACAACCATTTTTTGAATTTTATCTTATTTATTATATCACAATATTTACTGCATACACAATTATATTAAAAAAAACAAATCACAGAAATTATGATTTTAAAGTCTTGTATACAATCAAACTACCTTTTTATTTATCTATTTAAAACGTAAAACTGTATTATTATTTTCATTATAAAGTAAATATTCCCTTCATTATTTCTATATTTGTTTTTTTTTTGTTAATATCACGCTTTTTTTTACAGCATAAATGACTTTGTTTCATTGTATGTTGCTCATCTTTTTTTATGTTCAGTTTTTTTGACCACCTGCAATGTAAAGTAAAATGTTTGATTCGATTCATTTAAAAAATATTGGCATAGATATTAAAAACTTTATTCGTGTTCCATCTCTTAATATATAATATTATTGTTTAGACTCGAGAAAAATCTCATTGTTAAAAATATTCTCGATATTAATTCATGTGACAATAGCATTATTATCTATTTTAAATGGTAAAAACACAGAATGCAGTATAAAACGAATCTTATAGATGCTAATATTAGTAATTCATCCGTATATTTTTAAGGTGTAAAGATTCATGCATTTTTCTCCATATTTTGTTTTCGAAATGCTTTTGTTATATTCGTTATCTGAGAAATATGACTTATATATGATGTGAATATGCCATGCTATTAGGTAAAGAAATATTTGTGTTTTGTGCATGTAAATGCCAAAAAATCATCGAGTATAAAAATATAATATTATTTGAGAATCTCTTTTTTTTAGCATGAATCATATTTGCAATGGCGTTTATTGCAACTTTTATGTATTTTCTAATTTTTTTTCATTTTGTAAGGTGCTCATAAAATATGTAAAAATATATTCTAAAATCATATTTCTTTTATTCTGGTATCTTAAATCATTACATTTAACTTGTTTTCTATATTTTCTTAAACTATAAGTATTTTTTTAATCCTTTTCAATATAAATGTATATTTTCTTGATGGCAAAAAGTATGTACATCTATATATTTTGTTATTTTTTCGTGTGTAATAATTATCTATCATTATTTTAAATCGATTTTCTGGTCTTATATATTTTTTTCTTCCTGTATAGTGTTGTAATTTCAATTCTATCAAATATGTCATTTATATTATTAAAATTATTTCTTGTTTCTTCCCCTGGCTGATTTTTCCGTTTTAAGCATCTTGAAATCCCACTATCTAAAGAATTATGTTGATTTAGATGCTAAAATTTTAATTCCATTTTTTATATTTTATTTTAGACATTATACCTTTTTTTATTTATTCTACGCATTCGATGTTCTGTTATTATATGTATTACTGGTAACAAGATTGCCGTTTATCTAGGAGAGTCAGGCTTTATCCATCTTATTTTATATTTTAAAATTTTATGTGTTCAAATTATTCACAGCAGTCATTATTTATTCCCATCACCAAGTTTATTTGCACAATATAAATTTATACTTAGTTAATCCCTTCCTATATCTTCTCTCTAAAAAAAATTATCATTATTTGTCCACTGTCTATAAATCAATATGCCATTAGTACACATATATACTATTTTAATGATGCTGATAACATTTAAATGCGAAACACATATTAATTTTATCTTATTTTTGCAAGATTTAGCACCATTAACATGTATCTTTTAATTTATCTGTGAATATAGTTAAGAAATGGCTATTAAATTTAAAATCAATAAATATAAAATTTCAAGATATTAGTTTATTCCATATTATCATATGAAGACCTCGAAAAAAATTTATCTTACTTAATAAAGTAGAAATTTTAATTTCTTTTTTACTATAGTTTTATGTGCAAAAAAAAAGTTTATTATTGACCTATAAATAAAATTATTGCTAGAATTTAATCTGTGAATATATTTCTTCTAAAGAAAAAAGGACAACTTTTTTAAAGATTCATATTATAAAAGGCATTATGTAAGCTTATTCTAGCATTAAAACATTATAACAAAAAGAATCACAAGGTAAATAAATAAATAGATATAATGTGAACATAAAGATTATGCATGATGGATTCTCTATCCTTTGAAAGTAGTTTAAATAAAAAAAACAATAAAACTTAACGATCAAAATATAGATTTGGCTGAATAACTAGCTTAAATGCACAAAAAATAATTTTAAATATTACCATATTGATATAAACAATCCATTGTCTAAACTTTTATCGCATTCATTACAAGTTTCGATAAATTGCATAGTCTGGAAATCACCAACATTAAACAATAAAAAAACTCTTTTTCGCGAAACAAAGAAAAACAAAATTTGATTTATAAAATATGATTGGTTATTTCCTTCAAAAAATATAATTTTCGCATGGTAATTCTTATAGCCCAGAGATAATATCTTGAAAATAAAATTTCCATATAATATGTGCCAGGATTGATATATATTGGTAACATTTCATTTTTTTTTCTTAATATTTTCGGGTCACCGATTCGGCTATTTGTTTCTGGTATAAAATAATAAGCCTAAACATAGTTTTGGAGTCAAAAATCACGAGTAATGATAAAATATTTAAAGCCAATTAAATATTTAATATCTTTAGGACAAAAAAGAAGCATATAAATATTATTTATATTCCCATATAACCACTAATGACCTGAATAATGTTATTATGCTGTGATTTTAGTATTTAATTTCATGTAGTTTGTATAGCATAATATGGAAACATTGCATCGCAATAATACAGCATAACTATCAGTACTGATTATAATTACAGATGAAAAGACATTTAAAAATAAAAAAAATATTTCTAAGAGACGTATGTGGTTGTTTACCGAAATTATTGACGAATTATTTATAATATAAGGGTCAAATTGTAGTTTCATATAAAAATATTCCTATTTAAGTACTAACATATCTTTGAGTTCCATATTCTGGTAAAAAAAGACGAAGTTGCTGAATAACCCAATTTAGCTTGGCAATCAAAATTTTATTCTTCTGAAGGAGAACATAAAATGAAATCGAGGTAATAGAAACAAAAAAATATATGGTGAACTCTATTAAATTTATAGGTGAATTATGGAACCTTTTATAACCTCGATATATGATACCTATTTTTCTTTTTTAAAATGGATTATCATTTTTAAATATAATTCGCAATTATTTTGTTTTTTTTAAAAAAAAAACGTGATATCATAAAATCAATATTAATAAAAAAAATCCAAGTTTATGAGATAAACTATTATAGAAAAATGAGGATATTGTAAAGTCTTTTACTCTAAATTCGACATAAAAAGCAGAAATACGCTCTATTTAACTATTAATATTCAATTATAACAATGTAAAAGTTTGTTACGATTTTAAAGGTTTAGTAACAAATTTTATTGGAATTTTTATGCAAATTAATTATTGAATTAAAATATAAAATATTATATATTTTAAAATAACAATCATGCAGAATAAAATATTTGTGTTGCAAATTGTTATTCATTAGCAATGTTTATGACTTTAAAAATAATTAAGTCTAAATATTGCTTGTTTTTAGCGGCAAATAACTATATTAATTTCATATTATAATTTAGCATAATTAAATATCATATAAATTATATTTCAACACGTTTTTAAAACAAGTTATTATTCTATGGGTATATTTTAACGCGTGAAGTTTTCTTAAAATTTGTCTATTCTTGTAAAGATCTGTCTTTTGCAAACATATAATGGCAGTGTCTAGTAGCTTAATGCATTTTTTGAAGTTTAATGTTGCTGTATGGCATTATATTGAATATGAATTTTTCTTAAAAAATCGTAAAGTTTTATGATAATTTTTTTATATGCACCAAGAATTCATAGTTAGATCTACCTTTCCGCTCCATATACTTACATTTTTCACCCATTTATTTTCGAGGCAGTCATATTTTGTTGATAATACGCCACCTATAATTGATTTTAAATCTAGCATAGCTGATCCTTCTTCATCTACAATATAATATGCCCTAAAAGGCTGATTATATCCCTATAATACAAAGGTTTTTGTGTCAAAGACTAATGGCATCAACGAAATAAATATTAGAAAAAACCAAAAAGATACAAAATAATACTCGAATAAGAGATATATAAAAAAAGTGTTGCAAATATAAGATTGAAGTATACGACACCCATAAAAACTTGTTTATTCTTACTTAAGAGATACTAGTGCATTATTCAAGAAAAAATTTAGAAACTTAATTTAACTAAGCATAGAATATAAATGCAAAACATCTTATCTACCAAAATAAACCTACTATTTGCATATTAAATAGCTTTTGTGTTGTGTTTTATTGTGTATATTGTTCGGTCGACATTAAATTGACACGGCTCTTGGCTCTAACTGTTTTTATTTAAGGTTTTTCAGCCAATTAAAAAACTTGTAATATAAGATACCGTTATTTTTAAGTAAATTATTGCACAGACATTACAAAAATCTACAAGCAATTTTGTATTGTGCATATATTTTTAATGTAAAATATGATAAAACATACTTTTTCATTCTAATTTAGATTTTTACAACAATAGAACATAAGAATTGCATCTCAATTATTTTTTATAGCATTTATAAGAAAAGACAAAGCTTGAAAAAAATTAAACCGTGATGATTTCTATACGATTACATAACCAATTTGCGAAAAAAAGTGTGATAGATATATTTTTTGGCATTTATATTCCATTTTTTCAAATAAATTCGTATAGAAAATATGTAACTTGAAAATTCTATAAAAATTAAAAGTTGTACAGAAATGATTTGCTTATGCTGAAAATAATATAATAAATTTGTTGATCTCTATATGTGACACATAATTGCATTAAGAAACTATAAATGTAAAAAATATGAGCCTTAAATCCATTTTATCGATGTATTTATTTTAACTTTTTCTTGAAAATTTACAAAAAAAAATTTTACATATAATTTAACTGCATATCGAATCATCTTGATATACATAAGTTAAATATATATATGATCAATACTTTTTTAATGATTTTTTCTCTTACCACAAAATAGACTCCTTTAAGTATAAAACATGATTATTTGAAATAAAATTATTTAATAAAAAATAAGAAAATTTATGTTTTTTTGGTAACATATATTGCTATGCCCTAAATATGAATTATCATGCTCTGGCGGATTTTATTCATACAAATACACTAAAAATTATCCTATAGTATATCAAATTTATTAGATAGACCGAATAGCATTATATTATTACACCTTATACAAAGATTTTTCCACAAAAACTTGTTCTCATACAGACATGAAAAAATGTATCCTATACAATAAATAAAATCATTCTTCGTATTTTAAATGTGTTCTATTGATACATAAACTAGACTAATACCATTATGTATTTTTAACTGCAAGACATTCTTATTGAAACAAAAAAAACCAGATTTACTTAAGAGTTTTAAGATATTAAATCTATACATATTGCAAACAATTAACTCTGATTTTTGATAATAGCGTTTCATAACTAATGTTATAGTTAAGAAATACATTCTATAATCATTTAAATAATTTTTAAAACCCAAAAAAGGAAATGATTTCCTTTATAGAAAGAAAATTTCAAACATTAAAATTTATCTATTTAATTATAGTAGATTCCGAGATACATAATCAACTAAGAAGCAATACTATAAAGGTTTTTAAAGCAGCACATTTTTTAATGCTTTAAGATTTATTGATGGCTTCTGAAAGAGAATCTTCGCATGAGAAAAGTAATGTCTTCGAATCTCATATATCATGTGACGCCAAATCAAAAATTACACATCCATGTGCGCACTCTTATATAATACCAAACGTGGAAATGCCTATCGTATCGGGAAAAAAATTATATACAATGATGATAAAGAAATTATAATGAACGAGAAGAAAAAAAGGATTTGTGATAAAGTTAAAGAGAAAAAGCGCCAGCTTAATATACAAAATTCGGATTTAAATTTATCGGAAGCGGAGGAAGACATGCATAAGAAATGTTATCATCCACGACATTCTACTCATAATAGGAATCATTTTGACACGATTGATGTGGTTTCTGAGCCGAACAGTATATTCTCGGAAAGTTGCAATTTATCAACAAAAACAGAAGGTCTGGCTCTTGCAAAACTATATTTTTTTGAAAATCCGGAAAGTGAGGTACAAAAAATGCTCGACGAAACTTACTCTCTTGATTCTTATGATGAAAATTATGAGAGTTTAAGAAAAAGCGTGCAAAATGACGATTTTGATAATGATAAAATTATTAGGAAATGTTATGACGAACAAAAAAATGACTACATTATTGGATTTGAGAGTAAAATAAATAACGTTGCAAAACAATGTGCTCAAACAGCGACTGTAATGCAACAAGAGTTCAAAGATTACAATTTTTTGACTCAACAAGCTCAAAAAAATGACTATTTTATTGGATTTGAGAGTTTCGAAAATTCCAGTAAAAAACATCTTGTTAAAACAGCAAATAGATTGCGACAAGAGATCGCAAATGATGACTGTTTAAACCAAAATGCACAAAAAAAATACAACATGATTGGATTTGACGGTGTAAATGAAAAAATGAAAATTAATACGAAAACATACACAAAATCGTGCAATCGAATTGACATGGAGAACGGTAGCGAGATTTATATGTATCAAAATTCAAGAACGAATAGTAGCAAACCTTTCCACGAAACAAGGTTTTGGAAAAATCCCAGCTCTCATATAAAAAAAGAAAATCTGAATATTTCTGAAAATCTGGAAATAAATTGTATAAAAATAATCAAAAACCATACTACCAGAAAATTACCGATAAATCTAGCAATTGGTATAAACTCTGATGTTCAAAATGATTTAAGTAAAACTTCACAAGAAACTAATAAAAGGGTGGATTTTATCGATGAAAATGATATCCAAGAAAACTTCAAATCACACGACAGTAGAAATAATGCTGCTGTTTTAGCAACTAATGATACAATTAAAGTAACAACAAGAGTTAAAAATTTATCTCTTAGAATTACTCCAAACTGCGCACCTCTTAGCTTTGGGAATTCTTTTTCTGGTTGTTTTAAATGTTTAAAAGATTGAAATCAGTAAGTAAAGCTTTAGCTCCTATTTATTTTTATTTTTCTTATACTTTTTCACGTCAAATATACCTGGGAAGTCTGTTTATTATATGACAATACCAATAAAGGCAGCATAGACACCATTGATAAATAATAAAAAAATGTATGATAATCGATTATTTATTAATGAACCAAACATGTATCTATTTGTAACAAACGTAAAACTGTTAATATTATATTAGCCTTATTTATTTCTATATATGCTAAACGTGTGTTTTTAATCACATGTTTCTTTTATTTTCTTTTTTTACATTAACGAGTAACTTCTAATAATAATATAAATACGTCATATTATAGTAGTTGCATAAAAAAATTTAAAGATTATATTCTTTTTTCTATATAAAAAAAATAGAGATATAAACTGTATAATATTAGAAAAAAATGCTGTTCTTCGTTTTAGCAACATACAAAAACAAATTAAGAATCTTTTTTGAATACCTTTCTTATTTTTTGTTCACAATTTTTTATACTAATATTTTTATTTTAGAATAACTCTACCGGTGGGAAACTTTTCAGAATTTAATTATTGTAAACAGTTATAATTTATAGACCACGTGTATATATGGATGCTAAAAACTATTATCAAATTGCAAAAAAAAAATAATTGCATATTTCTATACCGATTATTAAAATGAAATGCAACAGAAGTGCGTTGATAATTTATGTAGCTGAAGCTATGAAATGGAATAAAAATATAGCATAACTTCTGAAATGTGCGTTCAACAAAATTTTTATTTTGAAAGTCATACAGAAATCCTTTGGTTATATAATTAATGATTAAAATTGTTTTCTGGCTATATAATAGCATGGTATATATAAAACAGATTTGTCTTCGATAAAGATCTATAATTTTGCTCAGTTCATCTAAATAAATAAGATATTTTTGGAAAAAAACCATCATAAATTTATTTTGTGTGAACGTTAGCCTCATGTTTTTATTCTTTTAGATTATATATAAAATCTCGAATTAGTATATAAAATATTTCAAATGGTGAATGTTTAAACAATTATTGTTCTAATTTTATTATTATGAATTAATCCACCTCCTGTGTAAATTATGGTCAAATAATGTTTTTTTTGTCGCTATTTGTAATTTAGTATTTTTTGATATGAAAAATTGACTTTATATCAAAAAATCATCGGAATAACATCTAAAAATTTTTAGCTATTATATATATTCACTGCCTTTATCTTAACTATTATATTAACCAGAATTTTTTGCTCCAAGAGACTTCTAGATTGCGCAGATTTTAAATGATGGCTTTTTAAGCCTTTGATCTTTTTAGTCGAATTTTTTGGGTTTTTTCACGGCTTTCTCATATTAATTTGAATTATGGTTTTAATTTCTATATGCAACTTCGGATTAGTCTATTCAGAATTTGTCAAAATATAATTACATTCTTTCAAGAAACTGATCATATATGAACATTCATTCTTTCGTATATATTTTATAAAATTTGCATTTATTTTGATTTTAATAATATTTTTTTTAGATGCTAAAAATGATACATGAAAATGAACTTATTAAATTTTTATTCAAATGTCTTATCTTTTATTTTTATTCGCTTATTGATAAGATGTAAAGGTTATACACGTCCATAAGTAATTGCGATTAGAGAGAGGTTATTCTGTAAGTCTTATACATTTAATCGATTTCTACACTATTTGTGATATTTTTAAATAAGTATTTGAATCTTTTTATGTGAAAAAAACACTTATATATAAATTGAACAGTAATAGCAAAATGAAATTTAGTTTTAATAAAAATCATTGGTAAATGCGACTATATACAAATAGTTCATTACTTTCTATACACACATATATAATAAAAAAAATCCAGGCTCATTAAAATGATACTGTAATATACTTAGAAGAGATTATTGCTTTTTTGGTGCAAATTTTATAAATATATATCGAGATATTAAGGTTTTTATCTGATTTGAAATTCTAAAATGATTTCGTTCTATGTTACTTCCGTTATTGCTGATTGCTTGTTTAGAAAATAAAAAATGCTTTATCATAAAATTTACTTTTAGTAAAATCACAAATATTTTACATCTGATAAACATGGTCTATTTTTATCATCTCATTTCATATCTGTAGAGTAGAAATAACCATCATTTCGTCTATCATCATCATTTTATGCCAAAAAAAATTTTAATTAAAGTATTCTCAAGTTTATTAAAAGGGTTTTTTTTTTATTTAAAACCAATTCAGAAGCGATTTTCTGTTTAAAGGTTTTTTTTCAGTAAGAAATTTTTTTTTTGATGCTTTAAATTTTCTATTCAATCTTAATACACCTAAATAAATACAGCATTTTATGAAAATTTTTAATCAAAATAATGTTGCCCTAGAAATATAAAATTTCAAAAACTTAAATGCTTGAAATCCTTTTTAAAATCTGCATCTACTCTATATTAATTATATCAGCGTATATTGAAGTATTTTAGTTTTTTTCACATGAGGCATCAAACTAATTAATTGGATTTTTTGCATATACTTCAGCACAAATTTTTATGCGTGTTTAAAACAAGCAATAATTGCACAAGAACAACATGGATAGAAGTATTTTTAATAAAGCAATTCAAGAATTATAAGAAAAAATATAGATAAAAATAGCTTATTTTAAATCATAGAGGTTGGAAATAGAATTTAAAATTCTTAGATGACAATAATTACTGTATGAATTTTCTTTTTTAATAAAACCCTCACAATATTTTTAAAATTGGAAGTCTTTACATTTTAATAAAATTCATATTATTGTCAATACAATTTTTTACAGCGATTTTAGATTCTAAGTTGTAAGATCTTATTTTAAGGAATTATAAAACTCACTTATTTTTTCATTTTATTTTATATTTGATATTTATAGCAGAATATTAACGAATTCTGCCTTTTTTTTTAAATATTATTATAAACTTTGAGTCATCTTGAAACATATAGGCATATGCTATATTTCATTTGATAATTTTGCGATCTTTTCAAAAAAAATTAAGCTAATATGAAAAATAGCGGTCATTTTGGGCTTCTTTGCAAAGGATTTTCGAATTTTCTCGTTCCATATAATTTAATGATTCATGCTACTGGTTAAAATTTGATAGTCTAAATATGCTTAAATTTTCTGCAACACAGTATGATAAAATTGAGAGATTTTTTTTAAATAGTTATTACTATTTACATGTACACAGAATATGTTTTTATTCTGTTTATTTTTCTTCTTTCTTTTGGAATGGCTTTCTTTATTATAATGAGCTTCGTATAACTTTAGATCACCATTTTAAATGTGATGAATACATTATATCAATTATTTTCTATACGTATTTAACTAATCATATTGGTATATAGTTTTAAAACAAAAAAAAAATGTTACAGATGCGGCATGAAATTGAATAATGAAAAAATTCATGATATAAAACCCGGGTAAGTAAGTATATTGTATATGATCCATTGTATAATCTGTCAATTTATTATTATTTTTGTCATTTTAGCTATGCTTATTCTACACGTGTCATAATTAATGTTTAAACAATGCTGATCCATAATAAATCAAGGTTTTTCACCTCTTTAGGGTAGAATAATTTAACGATGTATTTAACTGCGGTAACTGCTACAGCTGTAAATTTAACCTAAAAAAATCTAAAATTGTTGCATGTAAATATATAAAAGCCTCTAAAATGAAAACCTTTGCAAAAACACCATTTTTTAACGTAGAAGTATATTGAATATGTTAAAATTTGATAGTAAGTACAAACCAGAATTTTTTCAATATATTTTACAAAAATAACAATTACTTGGTCACAAATATATAAATATGTAGATTGACCGAGAGCAAATATCATGAAGTAATAATTCAAAATTTTATAAATTATGTTTTATATAGTCTCTTATCTTTGTTGCAAATGGAAATTGGACTGTATTTACATGTTTTAATTTATCAAAGTAAAAATAAAGTACCATAAAAATTCAAATGAAACTGATCCTAGCAAGAATAAAACACATAAATACAATAAAAGCTGATGATTTATTAAATAATATTCATGACCAAAAAGAATCAAGCATTTTTCGACTAGAAGACGTAATATTATATCTAACCTTGGAAAATATACACAAAAATCTGCTGACATTTTTGTAATATGAATCAATTTATCCCATAAATCTAATTTAATAGCTAGTTCTTTTATTTCTAAGCAATATCCGTACAAATGGTTTACACTTTATGTATTTATATGCTAATTTTCTTTTTATCAATTTAATATATTAAAAAGTGTCAGCCCATTAATAATATCGCGCAACTCCTTGATGCATCTTTTGACACCTTCCTATGATCTTTCTTCATCAACTGCACTTCTTCTCTCAAATGAGATGAGTTCAAGTTGCTTTCTGTGTGTGAGAGCTCGCATGTATGCTTCTACTTCGTCCGGGATTTTAACTACTAAACATATATTTTATGGAATATAGTAACCACTCCATACCAAGTCATTATTTTTTGTCTATATGACTATTTTTTCATATTTATTTGTTTTATATACTGAAACTGTATGGCAATTTTATCTGTATGGCTTTAAAATGATTTATAGATAACATCTTTTATTTTCTAGTTTTTTCATCACAACAAAACTTGTCGATAATCAAAGTTCATATGCGATTTAAATTTATTTATGGGTAAATTTGATTTAAAGATCTGAAAATTTCTCAAACAAGACTGCGATTTACATAAAGAGGTGATATGCTTGATATATATATTTTTTTAATCTTCTTTAAAATCTTACACATATGTGCTGTGCTACAAATACCTAAAACATCGGATAAATTCTTTAGCTAGAGTTTTTGTTCGCATGCTTCGGCTCCAGAATGATTTGGATTTTTTTTGTATGAACTCGGTAGTAGTATTTTATTTTTATTATTAACATATGAATGAAATTTTTGCTATTACATGTATATATGATAGTTTTTATGCGAAGCTAGCAATACTTTATGTTTATATTTATGAAGTTGGTAGAAGTCATTTTTATGAGCAAGTACAAAATACAGTTTAAATGTATTTACAGAGCCTTAAATATTTTATTTTTTATTCACATTTAAATACAAACTTTTATTGCATACTTTTTCATAAAATAGATCTGTATAGGTATGAAATTCCATAATTCGTATATTTCATAATTAATATTTACCATAGACAAATTATATCAAAAGCATGGCTTAAGACACAGTAGTGAAATTTAATGGTCTTAAAGATGGACAGTATACAAGAATATTTTAAAGATAATGTAATCATATATATTTCGGAAATTATGTTCTAAGTAATATTTATAACATTTTCGACATACATAAAAATCGTTTATCATATAAAATCAAGTGTGACGCATTTCTCAGAACTCTTTACAAACTGAAATATCAGGAAATTACTTTACATGTGCATTATTATTTTTTCGCACATAAATTTTTTTTAATTTATATCTATTTAGTCAATGTAAATACAGTTCTTTCTCGCCGTTATGTTTTTTTATATGATGCACTGTATAAATTGTATGCAATAAAAATAAGAATATGTATTAGAAAATGAATAATTATGACACATATAAAACAAAATAGAAAATTCATTTTTATTTTCATACAACACTTTCTTGATGAAAAAAATCCTTAAATATATGCTTCTTACTTTTTCAAATATTAAATCGTTAAAAAGGCTTCTGGTTGAACGTTGCTTAACAATTGTGAAATATTTATGTTAAAAGAATGCCAATTTTTTCGTAAAAAAAAATTATATTATATTTCTTATATTATTTATATACTATTTTTCCAATAATAATAAGTTTTTATCTAAAATTCATTTATGTGACACTTTTATCTTCACTGAAAATCCAAATTCTTGAAGCATACAAATTCAAGAACATTATTTTATGGGAATATCATTTATGATCAAAAAGGGTTATACTGGATTTCAAAGTATCTAATTAGACATCTTTATTATTTTCTAATAGAATAAAAAATTTGAAATACAATTTCACACAAGAAATTTTGAAACTTTCTATTGAAACTATAAAAGCAAGAAGCTAGGGTAAGCATTGACATGTGTGAAATAAGAAATAGTAAGTTTTTTTTATATGAATTCATTTTTGTTTTTTAGATCATAATATCGTATTTTAGAGTATTTAAGCTTGATTTTATTGCGTTAAGTTTTGGAAAAAAAATTCATTGTGTTTTACGCCTCATGATAGATTGTATGTGTTGTTAAAAATTACATCATTCCAAGTAATTAATAAAAGTATTCATAAATTGCTAAAAAGTATAGTTGATCTTAAAATATTCGTTTTTTATTATTTATGCTATTTATAAAAATCGTCTAAAGGAATATTTATATTTTATAAGGATAATATATATTGAATGGCTTTTTTGTACTTGTTTGATTTTATTATAGGAACCAAAAAAATTCATTTAGCCCAAAAATATTAAATAGTTCTGCCGTTGATCAAGTACAACCATGTTTGGAGCTATTTATGGTGTTTAAATCCCACATAAAGCCTTTTAATACAAAATTAGTGTTTATATGTATTTCTTATTATCAAATTAAGATTTAATGATTCAAATATATGTTATGTTCTCAGCTTTTAAACAGATAGATAAAAATATCATATTATTAATTGTCTATATCCAAAATTTCAAAAAATAAAGAGCATTATGGAACTTTTAAAATAAGACACTTTTCTATATTTCTGCCCAAAAAATACACAGAAAATTTATTTTCACGTATCAATATTTAACTAGATCGTTTTTTTAAATTGAGACTATACTTTCATATTGTTCTAAAATGGTTGATTCGATAATTAAATATTAATTAATAGACAGAATATGCCAAATTTGCTATTTTTTCTATTTATAATAAACCCAAATGGGATCTGTAACACAAATTAAACCAAGGGCCAATTTTTTGATTGATATGAAAGGCGTCACATATTTTCTAGTTTTGGAGTTCTTAGTCGCTTCCATAAAAGCTTTTTTTATTAATAACGGTAGTGATGATGTTATATGCAATAAAATCCATCGAGTAGAATCGGAATTGGCACAAGCAAACATGGAATATAGTTCGAAAAACAATGAAGATATAAGCATAGTATCTAATAAAGATTTACAAATATGCACTGATAAAGAAAAATTCGATAAAATTGAAAAAAAAGATTTTTTTGAAGAATTTGAGGATTCGGATTTTCTGATTAATAAGATATTTACAGAAAAAACCCCAGAGGCAATAGGTAACTTGCATCGAAATAATATAAATGTTACGAACGTTGATCTTTTATCATTGGATTCAAAAATTATAGTTGTTTCTGCCTTAGAAGTAAAGGAGCGAGATTTGGAAAGAATAGAATCTACAGAAAAAACATGTGAACAGAGAAATTCCGTAGTGTCTAGCATGCAAAATGATGGAAATGATCTACATAATATGGTAAATAAAGTTTGTTACATCGAATTAGATATGGCTAGTTTTGAAAATCCCACTATTGCGAATAACATAAAATCGCGTAATAAATTCGAAGTGAATGGTGGGATTAACAGTTTTGGCAATCATCAAGAATTTCCAGAAATTATTAAAAGTGATCTTTATGATCAAATTCATGTCTTGTCGCGTTTGAACCCCCGAATAGTAAACCAAAATATTGATGCCATTGATCGAAATCAAGAAAATCCAATAAAAGTAATAACGATGCAACCAATGAGAACTTCATTTAAAAATCAAATAATTATGATGAAAGACGAAGATGAAAAAAATCATGAGAATATAGTAGACATTAATCCTAATAATATGGAGAGATTAAAAAGTGATGAACAAGGATATTCTAAAGAAAACACTTTAGTATCTTGTTATAAAAAAAAAACATCTGTTAATAGAAATAAAAAACATATTGAAAATTTAACCGGTACTTATATAGTTTTGGATTCATACAACCAGATACGATCAAACCATGATTCTCAAGATCATGGAAATTGTTGCACTGGTTGTTCTAGATATGCCTCAGAGTGTAATGTAGAATATATTTCTTGTCCTTCTAAATTATGCGATGTTGATTGTTTTGGGTGCGTTAAATGTATGCCAGAATGTAGTGTAGAATGTATTTCTTGTCCTTCTAAATTATGCGATGTTGATTTTTTTGGGTGTGTTAAATGTATGCCAGAATGTAGTGTAGAATGTATTTCTTGTCCTTCTAAATTATGCGATGTTGATTGTTTTGGGTGCGTTAAATGTATGCCAGAATGTAGTGTAGAATGTATTTCTTGTCCTTCTAAATTATGCGATGTGAATTGTTTTGGGTGCGTTAAATGTATGCCAGAATGTAGTGTAGAATGTATTTCTTGTCCTTCTAAATTATGCGATGTGAATTGTTTTGGGTGCGTTAAATGTATGCCAGAATGCAGTGTAGAATGTCTTCCTTCCCTAAATTGTGTATTTGAATTCGAATTTTTGGGTGATTTTTGTGAAATACTCGGAGGAATATGTGGATGTTTGTGCGAAGTATTAGGCGCATTAGGCTCATAAAAAAACAATATAATACATTTAATATGGTATATTTCTAGGAAAGTTCACTTTAAAATATTTATATTGGCGTGTAATAACATTGCAAACAATGTGCCCATAATAATAGATTAAATTTTCTAAGTCCTTAAATAATTTTTACTTTTATTTTTTTATATTTCTTACGGATTTTAGCAGCTATTGTAATCTTATCATTCAACTTATAGGATATTGATGCTATGATATTATTGATTATTTCAATTATAATAATATGTATTGTGAAAAATAAATAAAAAACCTTTCTTTTATCTATCTTATTAATTATCTGCTATAAATTGACCAGGTAATTTACTTTGTTGAACATAAATGTTTCAATATCATATAATTATGGTTACATGTAATATTATAGCATTTGAATTCTAACTGAAGCGCAAGCATATGCACAGACAATAAGATTGAGAAAGACAATTAAACCTATAACTTTAGAAAGAAAGTGCTTTGGGAAAGATTTAAACTGTCTGTGGTGGAAAAGAGTATCTGGAAGATCGGTTCTATAGAGCAATCTTAAGTTTTACTTGAACAACTATTAATAGCTAAAAATCAAATTAACCCATGTCTAAAGATCAAGTTAGATATTGTAGTCACTTCTAAAAATATTTAAATACAATAGAAATCTGTACAATCTTTTTGGAAATAAATTTGATTATAAGCCCATAAAATCCCTTAATCGCACAAGCATCAAGTATTAAAATTTAATTTTGAGCCCAAATAAAAATCAATATATATTTAAATTTTGTACGAAAAAAAAATCAAAAAAAGGACGAGTTCACTCTTTTATTTTCTGGAAACTGATTTTAGTGTCTTGTATAAATTAAATTTACAAAATAATTGGATGAATAGACTATTAAATGAAAAATGTGATATATAATAAAATATGGTAAATGCATCAGAAACATTAATATATCTGTAACGTAATCATATAATTTCTGAATTTATTAAGTGGGTTGAATTCCCGGTATAAAACCTTATTAGAAAAAATGGGCAATAAAGGTGTAAGAATTCATATTGCATTAAATTTACTGTAATCTTTAATATGAAGCAGTTTAATTTTCAAAGAATTTGCAAAAAAAAAGTATAAGGCCTGTTTCATAATTTGACCATATATTTTTCAAGATGACGCTAAATAAATATGAGTGGAGTGGATGTTGCCTAAATGCTATTTGTAAGATGACAATAAAAATTTCAGAATATAGCTTGGAAGTAAAACGAGAAAAAAATACGCTTTGTGGAGCTATGATTTTGTTGTTAGTTGATTAAATTTTATGGAGGATTGAGTATACAATTGAGACATCGATTTGATAGTTTATGGATGATTGTAAGAATTGTGAACAAATATAAACACTATTTAAAATGATGTTATGAAAAATATTATCAAAGTATAATGAATATGTAGTGGTGGAATCCGTGTTCAGCTATGCATAAGAATGTCTAGTTGGCTTAAAAAAAAGATTTCAAAAAAATTGGAGTTTTAACACTAAATTGTTAACTATAGAAAGGTTTTTTTGGATCCACATACTGGTTTCCAAACAAATACTGTTAAAGAAAAAATATTACTTTAAAAATGGATAAACCAGTGCTTATTCGTATTAAGAAAGGCATAAATATCTTTTGCGTTATTAAATATATAGCAAAGAGGAATGATGAAGATATATGGAAAATATATGTAATTTATTTTTAAAAGGCTCACATCCATTTTTTCAGCACAAGATTGTGCATTGATCCCCGAATAGCAAAAAAACAGTTGTTAATTGATGTATGGAAAAAAATTATAACATAAATAGTTTTATAATAAAATAGATATTGTAAAACGTTTGCTGATTTCTTTTATTTTGGGCTTATAAACTATAATATGTTCGTATTTTCATAGATATAAATCCGTAAAAATTTTCTTAAGCGAGTCAAATATTTTAATCTACATTTTGAAATCAAAAAAACATTATTCTTAGTTGGCCATTGCCAATGAAATAAAAACTAAGCTAAAAAAAGTCTTATGTTCTCGAAATATTTGTAATAATATTATAAGTTAGCAAAGGATCAACATACTTCAAAAAAATATCAAATGTAAATAAATCAGTACAATGCTACCATATGATAATTTTGTATATTATTTGCGCATTAAAAGGTATCCTTCACGCATATTATTAACATTATAATTAATTTCAGCCCGTAAAACGTATATGACGCAAAGAATAAGCAAACAGGAGAGAATTTTTTATCTGATCATACAATTTAGTATAATATAGTAGAAATTAAGTTTACAATATGTTTTCGGTTTATCTGTTTTTACATTGTAAGCAATATTATTTCCAATTATTGCTCTCGATTTTTTTTTAGAGCGCTTATTCAATTTCAAAGGTATCTGTTTACTATTAAATTGTTATTTATATCAAGCTGTCGGTATTTTATTGTTATTTTTATTTGAAGATAGTATCGAGGGTTCATTGATTTCAAAAATGGATAAATAAAGCGAAGGCTTTTTTAATATGTTTATTTCGCTTCGTATTTTGTTAATTTTTATTTTATAATTGCATTTTTACCTTCAAAAGTCTCAAAAATAACGTTTTCGCTTCATTTGTACCACATTCCAGTGCGATTACAAATTTATACCTATAATTTTTTGACCAGACCAAAAAATAAATTTTCATAGGTTTGCTAAATTATTATGGAAGTTTCGCTCCATGCTTTCTGACATTTTAATGAAAACTACACATGGAAGATTCAATGGTTGATTTTTTGTGTTGTTTTTAGCCTTTAATCCTAAAATTACAATAAATGTATTTTTTTTTGATTTTAAGTTTCTAAGAAATATGCTTAACTTTTACATATCAAATAAAACTTAAAAAAATAGTCAAATACTGTAAAATTGTTTTTTTACTAAAATATATATTTGAACCAATCTATATGTTTATCTTATTTTTCATGGTTTTTCCCGTGCTTTCTCCATGTCTGTGGCGATAAATATCCTTTTCTAATATAGAAATATATCATAATTATCTTTTTTGGTAGACATTTCCCATAGCCGTGAAACTATTTTAAGTAATTCATGAATTTTTTTGGATTTATGATCATGAAAGAAACCCAGAATATCAGATGATTTCATCTATGAATGTGCGGTATGTTTCAGTCACATGTATCCGCATATTTTCCTGTAGGTTTTAAATGCTAAAAACGGGATAAAATTTTCGTTTTTTTTTAATTGTTTTTTTAATGACTTTATATAAATCAAAGAATATTTTTATTTAATACTTACTACAATTGAAGAATAAAAACATCATTTTTTTGCTAGATTTTATCTTAAAACACAGAATATTTTTTTTTGTTAATGAGTATCTATTCTAAAAAGCTTTCTGTTCTGCCATGGAGGCTTTTTAATCGACCTTGCTTCCCAATAAAAGGTTTTTATTGTGATTTTATGTGATAGTAAACAAATAAATAAAAATTTCACTCCTGGAAAAATATATCATCCTGGGTTATAAGCTTTAATTATGCTATAAAATATAACTATTGATACTTCAAAGCGTAAAATATCTGCTTTTGTAGATGAATGATTAAACCTTTTTCATGTTTACCGAAATTTTTTGATCACTAGTGTGTTTTGCGCCTCTTGTGTTTTTTTATGCTCAAGATGGTATCAAATAATGCATTAATATAATGCTCTATGTATGAGACACACGTTTCTAATAAAATATCCCATAATAAATAATGCATTCTCTTTTGACTGTACAATGATTGTAAAAAATGAATTGCATGTATTTTGCTTTATATTCAAACCGATCCCGTTGAAATCTCGAGATTACGTTTTTCTCTATGATTTATAAAAAAAACTTCTATAAGCAATTTTTTTTTGTTTTGTTAAGCTATTTATGTTTTTAATTGCTGAAAAATATTTTACTTAAGTTTGTCAGATTATATAGATGATAATAAAGGTATAAACATATTCTCAATCAATATAAGGCTGTCAAAAGCTTATTTATTCCTATTTTTTTTATATTGTTATAATTTTTCAATACTAAAAAGATGAATAAACCTATTTAATTTCATATTTACCACTTCAATCGACTCGCCCATGATGGGGAGTTCGAATTATTGTTCACACAGATGCTTTGAGTAGTAGGACTTGCATTTTGGAATTATAATGATTTTAGGTTTGGCTCTATTGTTTGTATTTTAGAAGATTGGGCTTTTTCGTTTGTCAGCCTATCAAGTTATGGAAAGTCTTGGCAGCTAGGCGGTAATGTTTAGCGTTTGGTATTCTTAAAATTACGTGTGTGTAAATAATTCAAGCGCATGAACATTAGTCGAATATTTGCACATTATATATGGTAATTTTTCGTATAAAATAAGCTTTCTCACAATATTTTATAACAAAGTCCTAAAATTTTGTTTAAGCAAAAATGCGTTGGTGCATAATAGGAAATATGTTGAAATTGGTTATAAAATCATAAAATTTAATTCTTTCCAATGATAGAATTCTTACAATTAGAAGGCTTAAATATGCCTAAAAAACGAAATTATCTATCTATATTGTAAATAATAGATTGTTTTATGATAATTTTTCTTTTTTTAGTTATGTAGTTTTGCCGGAAAGCATCAATGAACTATGATATTTTTACACCAATGAGTTAATCTTGCTCAAGATTATATGTTTTTTTAATAAAATGTTCTTTATCTATTTTTACTTCATATTTACCGTTCAGTATGAAAATATGGTGGATAAAAATGATTTCTTGTTTGTATTAATAATTATTATTTTGTAGTCTTTTATTACACTAGTTTATGTACGTATTCGTAGTTAAAAACCACGCTTTCTTAATAATTATTGAATTACCTTTTTACTGTCTATATGCGTAATTATAAATCTTTATCCTTGGGTCATGGAGTCTGTGACATTAAATCATGAAAAAATATCAGATTTTACTGTATTATTAGTTTTTTGTGATTTTATTTACTCAAAATATGCATTTCTATTACAATAATTAATCTAAATTTACCGAAAAAAAATAAAAATTAACATTAAAAATAAAATAAAATACGTTTTAAAATCCCAGACGAAGTAGAAGCACACATACAAGCTTTCACAATCCGCAAGGCACTTGAACTCATTACATTTGAGAGAAGAAGAGCAGTTGATGAAGAAATATCAGGGGAAGGTGTCAGAAGATGCATCGAGGAGTTATGCAATATTCCCATTGGCTAACCACGTATAAATACATAAAATGAATAAAAATAAAATTAACCCATAAATAAAGTAAAATTTTAAGTTTTAAGATGGATTTGGCATATTTTATGTTTTTTTCGTTTATTAAGGGTGTAAATTTAATTGCATATCCAATTAAGATAAATAGGGCATCAAAAATATTCGAATGACATTTTCCGTGCTTAAATGGCTAATTTAAATATTTTATTTGTGAATTTACTATATTTAATCGAATTATCTTATATAAGAATATCCGTTGGCAAAAACACCTACTAAAAACTTAATAAAGAACATGAGAAATTCAACAAATAGAAGTATAAATTGCGATTCTTTGCAAATGAATAGTTGCAACTTGTCTTCTATGAATCAAGAACAAACATTTACTTTATTACCATCTTGCGATAATCAAGAAGAATGCCCCAGTGTGCTTATTTTTGAACATTATGATACTTTAAAGATTAAAGAAGAGTTTAATGATATTGATAATCAAACAGAAAATGAAATTGCGTTTTATAAATTTTTTATGGAACTTAAAATGTACTTTATTAATATTTTAGGAACCATTAAAATGCTTTTCGATGGCTTTATTTTTTATATGGGCAAAAATTTGAAGATCATGCTTAGATATATATGGAATTACATATGTAAATTCGATGGGGTAGTTTTCCATGCCTATGGCTTGATTTTTGTATTCTATCTCTTTTTTTTTAGATTTTATTTTATAAAAATTTTGCTTAAAAATAACGACTACTTAATAAATTTGCAGGCCAATTTACAATTATTGCCTATAAGCATGCTAATTTTTACGATAAGATATCTGCATCTTTGCAAAAATAATGATATAAATGGTTTTTGGGTGTTGTTTTTTATTGCACAGAGTGTCTTTTCTTGTTTTTATGCATATACAGGCTATATTTGCTGTCATGCCTTGTCATTAAACGAATTTAATTAAAGTTTAAATTAAAAAAGTTTAAATTTGAAAAAACAAAACAATAATTATTCTGATATATTTTATTTTGAACTATGCATCCTTATTAATAAACCCGAAAAAGATTAAGAGAGTGTATATAAATTTATATCTATCATAAAAATTTAAAGATGGTATTTATTTGTGGATTAAAATACTTATTTTTTCATATTTTATACTTTTTAAACATTACTTTTATACATTTATGCTTGAAACCAAATACGTACTAATATCTAGGGTTATTTTATTTTAACATTAAACGGATATTAATATATCTGATCGCAATAATCAATTAAGAGGCATTAAAAATATTTTTAAAAAAATAGAAAGCAAATATATCTCTTTTCTTTATAAATTTGACATATTTTTGGTTATTTTTATTAAATACCCAATTACTGTTATGTATATGTACCAAAAAATTTCTGAAAACCATATTAATACAGTAGCAGATGTTATATATTTTTCATTTTTTAAATACTAATAAAACGCGCAGCTTATAAAAAATTTATTTTGTTTAAATGCGTGATTAATGGTATAAATTCATCGGATTCAGAATCCACGTAATTTTGCTCTTTAGCTCTCTCTATTTTAACCCAATTAATGAAAAAAATGCAGATATTTATAATGCAGATGGGTTACAAAACAGCCAATTCATTTCATTGGATATTATTTTTTGTTAAATTAGACCATATTATGCTTTTGCAATCAAATTTACTTTTTATGAGCTTTTCTTGCAAACTCAATCAGACTTTCTTCCATATTACAGACATAGTGTTTAGAAATCACTTTTTAGCTCTTCGCGGCGCGTAAATTAAAAAATGGTTATGTTCATTGCGAAATCTATTATAGATAAATCAATAAATTCTATTCTGGCTTTCTGTAGAAATCAAAAGTATCTGTTTTCATGACTATAATAGAACTGTATACTGTCAAATAACAGTTGTATGCATTAGAAATTTAAATTTTCCAGCATAAAGATTTTACGCAAATTTTCTTTATTTCATCTAAAAATCCTTTTTATTGATGTATCGTGAGATTTAAATTTTTTTTGCTTAAAATTATCAGAATATGATGAATTTAAATGGAATAATTTGTGTTAAGAAATTATAAGCTATTATAATTACGTCCGGTCATGTTGAAAATCGATATTATTTAAATTTGATTGTAATATTAAAAAAGATATTATAGATAACTTCGATTTTAATATCAATAAAGATGATATAGATAAAATTACAGATTGGAATAGACATTAAAAGAAAAATATATATATTTTATATTCACGACAACTTATATATTATTTTCGTAAATAATTGACTATGTAGCATATTTTTCGTATTCACAGACTACATAATATAAATTTAGGGCAATATATGAATTTAAAAATAGTAATTATAAATATAGTACCAAATATAACAATACAAATAAAACGCTATTTTAGAAATTTTGTATTCATTAAATCATTTAAAAAAATTATTTGCATGACATAAAAATTGTAATATCTTTAAAAAAAATCATCACAATTTTGTTTACTCTAGGTTTTATTTGTTTATTTTATCTATAAAATCCATATATTTAGAGTCCATATTTAATATTCCCCACCCATTTTTAATTAAAAAATGATAGTTTTTGATTTTTGAATTTTTTAACATTTCTGAAAATTTTTAATTTATGTGTAAAAACACTTTTCCATATTTGTCTGCATTTTTTGAAACCATGATGGCTATTTTAAGATGAAAAATAAATAGATACAGTTCGAAAAATCCTTTATGCACAATTTATACTTGCTTGTCTTTTTACTGCTACATGCTTTCAACTTTTATTTCTTGATTAGTCTAGAAAATATAAAAATATTTTACGCTCCCCTACCTATCTTATTCTTGTCTTGAAAAAAATATTCATTACTCATTATATAATTTTTATGAAACAGTTTTTTTTGTTGGAAAAATTATATATTTTACAGCCTGTTAGGATAAGTATATATCACACGCGATATCCTGTGAATTCAAACATATCAAGGATACCAAGATAATGATTTAAAGACCTTCTTGCATTAAAGCAGAATTCAAGTATATGTATATTCTATAATAAATTTTATAAAAGTATATTTAAACTAATGCAACTATCAAAATATATTAAATCTATAATTATTACGAACTATTATTAGCTAATTATGTGCCCGAAAAAAATTAAAAAAGATTATGCGCAAATTTTTTATATTTTTTTTAATGGATTTATATTATAGTTTATAAATTATGTCATTTAATTTTATGTTATAGTTTTCCGCATTTATTTCCATTCTTATAAAATATGGGCAAGAAAATTAATAATACTACATCAAAAACTTGATATTAAATTGCAAATTTATTTATTAATTTTGCTCATATCTTTGTGTTTTTCTGTTGTATTTTTTCTTGCCATGAAGCATACTTTTTTTAATAATAGGGATTCAATGTATGATTTTATAAAAAAAACTATGCATTTTTTCTTTCTCTAATCTAAAACCAAAGTCTACACTAATTATTCTATTATTACTTGTTCTCTTTTTTAAATACTGTCTTCACAGGGGACAAACTATCTCATGATCTTCTATTTTTAGATTGCTTGATATAATTTTACGATGGTAAATCTTACTTTTAAATTCACCTCCTTTTAGTTCTTGTTATTGCAGTAATTTCACTATTTATTTTTTCGTACTGTATAAATGTGTGATAATTTGTCACGCGCTCTTTTTCTTCTCATAACCATAATTCTTTTTTTACACCTAGATATATTTTTTTGGGTTAAATATATGCACTATGGTTCTTTAGATATATGATTACAATGCGGGCACCTTGATTTATATATTTTGTATTTTTATAACTTTTTAAGGAATAATAGATTTCTTGAAAATAGATAAATGCTTAAATAATTTGAACATATTTTTCTATTGTTTTTATTAAATTTTAATTACAAGTTACGCCCTATAATTAGTTGTCTTTATAATAATATGATTGTTCTTAGTTTTACCAAGATTTTTTTACCCTGTTTTACGCAAAATTAAAGTGAAGAACAAGATTATTTATTTTAAAGGATTTTTTATGCCCTGAAAACTATTTAGATATATTTAAAGTTATGAAGTTTTTTTTCTGATAGCCTATAAGATTTTTTATTCAACATAACTTGATCTTATTAATTCAAAAATATGAGCTTTAATACAAGTATATAATTGGTTTTTCCTGCAAACTTCAAACTTAACATTTTTATAATATTCATGTTCGTTTGTGATTGTTCTTCGCGATGTTCGATATTAAAATAGAAGAGCTGCCACTAAAAATTAGGGCATCTATCTATAGATCCTTAGGTAAAAATTTATGTTAAAAAAAGATTCGGTTAAGCATTTTTATTGGAATTTTTCGATGACAATTAAAAAATAAAAAATTTTATTTTGCCTTACTTTTGCATATTTATCGATTATAAAATACAATTTTTTAAGCAATGTGCATATAAAAAAATTATATAAGCTATGTACATGCAATGCCTTAATCTTCATAATAATATATTAATACATCTACGCCATCTTATTGTATCCAGAAAACTTATATATAGTCTTTAATTATAAATATTTCTAATTTTTATGTGTTTTTATTCGTAAACAGACAAAGTTATTCTATAAATTTGAATATATTTTTGCTTATTACAAGTTCTTATAGGATTTTTTTATAGTTTAAGACAAACAAATAAAATAGGCTCGAGAAAAATTTTAGGACATTTATATGAAATTTTATAACAATAGAAGTTGTTATTTGTTTTAAATCTTATTAAAAATTGTTCTAAACGTTCTATTTTCATTTAATTTCGAAGTAAATACATAGAAACTAAACAGTTTGATTAATAATATGAAAAATCTATTTAAAAGTTAAAGTTAAAGATTGATCTCTAATTAATTTATTATGTAATTTTATGTTGAATAATGGTTAATTCTTGGATAAATTCGTGGTTATACAAAATTTAAAATCTAAGTGCTTTTTGTATAATGTATACACAAGTTCAAGTCATCTCTGATTCATATCAAGTTAAAAATAGAGGTCTAAAGACACACTATTTAAAGAAAATATAGTTTTGAGAAAACTTTTTAGGCTGTTTGTTGGATTTTTATCTCTTTTAAAAAAAAATTATAACATGAATAAAATTTAGTACATTTATAGAAAATTAAATCCAGATTCAAATATATGTCTCACTAAAATAATTTATATTTAGTCTTAAAGCTTTTTTAATATACAAATTATTTATAAAAAAGATTTTACTTGTCTTTATATTTTTTAAGTTGTGAATTTTTATGAGCTAATATCCCGTTTTTAGGAATTTGTTCATAAATATAATGTTTTAAATTAATTAACTGAAAATAGATATTAACATATAAGCTTATAAGATAAAAAAATAACGAGGAAATGGATAATTTTGGAATTAAAAAAATAGTTCATGGGAAAACAATTAAAGAATTCAATACAGAAAGTTTAGAGTTTGAAGATATCGTCACTAATCATTATGAAATAAAGATAAATCATGAAGAACTTAAAGAAGGGTGTTTTTTTATTTTCTTGCCTGGTCTTTTCATATTGATAAATATTTTATTATTTTTCTTAATGTTTTCTAACATGATTATCTATTCGTATTCAATATTGAACTATTCATCATTGTACATCTTCTCGCTGGATTTGATATGTGGATTTTTTGCACTGGTATTTCAAATTGAGTTTCTGTGTAAAATTCATTCGTCAAGTTTGCTGAAAGATAAAGGTACTTATATTAGATGGATTTATACTACCTTTTTAATGGCATTTATCTATATTTTATATAATATCTTTCTATATCATAATGATTATAGCAGTATTATATACTTATACGATACAAAATAAATTTTTATGTGCAAAACTTCGTTTACTTTAATTTATGAATTTGAATGAATATAAATTTTTGTTTTAATTATATTATTTTATAATTCAGAAAGAATTTAAGTAACTATATGCCTTCTGTTTTTATCTCTATAGCATAATATTAAACTTTCTTTTATAATTTTCTAAGATATATTTACTGAAGGGGAAACATACATCGAAAATATACGAACTATGTGCAAAAAAAATGATGTCTTACTTAAATTATTGGGGTTGTTATATCTCCGTTTTCGATGGACATTTTTTATATATTATATCATATACCTTTTAATTCTTAGTTTATTGAAATTTTAAAATTTTTCTAAAATAATGCATCAATTATGATCTAGGCAGTGAAAAAATATCTAAAAACCTTTGTAAAAATATATTTGAAAACTCTTCTAGAATTTTTTGCAACCTAAATTATTGTTCTCTGTCTGAATAAAAGTGAATACAAAAAAACGACCGTCATAAAAAAAATAAAGAAATTTCTTGACGAAATACATACTTTGAACAAAATATTTTACTGCCTCAATCACAATTGGTTGAATATTACGATGGTTTTGACATGGCATAAGACAGTAATAAAAAATTATTCGCTACCATCCAAGTCGTAACTAATATATACGAGTCAAATAAATGTGATTACATATGACACAACATTGAATAATATGGTAACCGAATATAAAAAATGTTGTCTATAATAATTCATGGTTTAATTTGTAATCGGATCATACATTCTAACCATATGGATGTAACTAGGACCTATACTCTTAAGTATATAAAATAGCAGAGATATGGTGGATTTTTAATAAAGGATAAGATAACCAAATTCTCGATTAGTTCCTCTGTAGAAAACTAAAGGAGATTATCTTGATATTGACAAAACCCTACGTATATAATTATTAATAGATTTCAATTATAGTTAATGGTCGTGTCTTTTCTTATTTAGTTTATTTCAATTTTTAGGAAAAAAATTATAGGCTTCTTTGAAAAATCTGTTGATATGTGCATATTATCATCGTGATGTTATCGAAATATGCTTGTGAAAAAGACACATTTTTGTAGTTTTATTAAATTTACTCGTTCTTGTAGGTAGTATTTATTTATATATTACAACGTTTTAAGATCAAGTCGTCAGTATATGAAAACATTAATAAACCTAAAATAAGAAATCAAATTTTTTATGCCAATGTAATGAAATTTGTAGATAATTTCAGATTTATGTACAATTAAAAGTTTTCTTCGATAAAATATATTATAAATCATTATTTTTAGTTTATTTCTCGAATTATTTCTTAGTAAGTTATAAAGTTTCGAGATGCTCTTCTATTCAGTTAGATATTCGTAAATTTTGCATATTGCACCTGAAATATTGATTTGTAAATTACATCGAGAATATTGTATATGACATCTTATTGATATAAATATATCACATTCGGCCATACTTATCACATCACGAATATCAAATTTTTAAATTTTTATTATATTCCATTAATCATGAATTAAGTATAAATCATACTGGCTCTATTGGTATGGGCTGCAAATTTCTGGTATATTTGTATTATACTAGAAACAGCCGATTTCAAAAATCAATATATGATAAACTAAAATAAAAATGAAACTAAATTCCGCATATAAAAATGCTTTTTATAATATTAAATAAATTTGATACTTTTTTAAATAAAAACAAGAGAACAATCTCTTTAACCTACAAGCAATGTAGATAGCTGTCTAGAAATAAAAATATTTTTTTTTGTTGTTTTATAAAGTTACATAAAATTTCTTCTACTCTTATTATCAGTAAGTTTTTTATATCTATGTACATATGTATATGTTATAAAAAAAATATGTCAGGTATTTAATTACACTTTACTAGTTAGCACACTGCATGTATAGCTACTATCAGCGCAAAAAAAACAACTGAGGGTTAATAGTATATGCTCAATCGGTTTCTTTAGTATTCCTAATTACAAAAATTTCTTTTAAAAGAAATCAAATAATATTAGACATAAAATACATACGTGACAATGTCAAACTTATTTGAACATATGATCTATTTGCAAAAACATAAAAGGTCGGAATAAAATATCTACTGTGTACATATTCCCGTTTTACTCGTTATTAAACCACAAACGAGACGATTTAAACTTAAATGAATAATAAAATATTTTATAATATTAAAAAAGCATGTAATATAATTTTATTTCAAATACAGTTATTTTATAAATTTTTTTTAGAAAAATATTGAAAACTATTTTTGTACGATTAAAGGGTATGTTCATGAAAGTTATCGTTTAAAAATGGCATTTATATCTATAAAATAAATTTATGAAATAAAAAATGCATGAGAATAAAACCACACATTCTATAGATTTAAAAAGCAATTTTTTTTATAACATAATTATATTCAAAATTTCGCCGTTAGGCCACTTATTAAAGAAAATTTAAGAGTTTTTATTCCATATGAAAAAAAAATGAAATTTATGTCTGGGCACTATTTCTGTATTTATATGTATTGATCGTTCTTTCTATCGGTTAATACTCTATTGCATCATATAATCACGTCAAAATATAAAAATGATTTTTAAATTGCTAAAAATGATAAAATATTCAAATTATCAGAGGTAAAAAGCATTATAAGTTAAAATAACATGATTTTTGCTCGTACATCTTAAAATAGTGATATCTCTACCATCTATATTTTTTTATATGGAATAAACCATATAAGAGTCGCATCATGGGCTTTGTTTGAGGTTCTATTACTTTTAGAAAAATAAATCAAAAGTTGTTATATTTTTTTATATTTACATTTTTTTGTTTATCTTTACTTACAATCCACTAGTATGGATTCCATACGTAGAAATATCAACATTTAAATAATTTCACACCCAAATTATATTTATATATAGCTTATTTTATTATAAAAAGCTTCAAATTTCTTATATTTTTTTGTGTATTAGAAAAGGATCGGTGGCTACATATGTATTTTTTTCGAGGTTTCTTGAATTTAAGTGCATATCTAATAATTTTTATCGTTTATTTATGATGATGTGCTTTTTTTTCTTTTAAAACTATTTAATTACCCCAATATATGAAAAAAAATAATATGGAATCATCTTAGTAGCTTTAAATAATCTCAGTACTGGGTATATTTATGTTTTGCTCGTTCATTATTTACACTTTATGTATATATTCGTTTTTAATGGAAGTTAAAGTATATAAAAAAGACATATTTTTGAGATATACAACAGATGGTATAATTTTTGTTCTATTTTATTTATAAAAATAAGAAACCGGAATTTTTTCGTTCGGAAATTTTCAATGAATTTTACGGAAAAAATAGAAGTTGCTTCAAACCATTTTTCTAAGAATAAATATGTTTGATCGATTATTTTCATATCTCATAAAAAAAATTATGTTTTTTTTTAAACAAAAAATAGTAGTACCTGACCATTTAGTATCGGAAGCTATAATTTCAACGAGAAAATATATGCATACAAATATAAAAAATTAGATATAAAACTTCTTGAAAAAATACCGAAAGAAGCTGTTGAGTCTTCTTCATAGTTTTTTTGTATAATACTACCTAAAACATGCTAGAATAATTATTTAAAAATAGTTCAGTCATGGAATTATATTTCACTGATTAGAATCTATATATCACGACTAAATCTAATAAAAAAATTATATGGTAGCTTTAAGCTTTCAAGTGATAATTGTTTACAAAACAGGAAGCAATAATTAGACCTCTTAAAAAAAATACATACGGTCTAATTTACAGATTTTAAATAGTATTATAGACATTCAAAATTATATGTAACAAAAATCTTGCTTTAATGTTAGCTAAATCCAGCACTTTATACTATGAAACTTGCTACTTTTTTTTTAAAATCTAAAAAAATGCACCTTAATCATGAAGAAGGTTGTTTTGGCCATTTGAATTAATTTTAAATTATAAACAAAAAAAGCAGAAAAGAAATATATGTAATATTTCTATAATTTCTTTGAATATAATAAGCATATATAGCACAAGAAGACTTTTTTGGCACATTTAATATATTAAATAAACCTTTTTAAAAATATGTATTATATAATCTATATACATGAATAATTTTTTTCTGTGGTATCTTTTAATAAATTAAAATCGTTTATAAATGGCAAACTTTTTTTCCAATATTTTATTGACTATATTTGCTGATTTTATTATAAATTTATATAAAAATTATGTCACCTTCAGTATTGTTATTCTAGATATTAAAATTGTGTGTTTTTGTTTTGTTTAAAATATTATACGGACGCGATTCATTTATTGGCACAAAAAAATTTATTTGAGCTTATTATGTTATATTTTCCGCCTGTATAGATTAGTTTATAGAATTTTCTATTTTAAATAATTGACTTCTTCCATTTAATCTATAAAAATTTATGTGTTTTTGTACTATAATCGCCTGATGCCCGACTAAAATTTTATGTTTTTATAATAAGATTAAAAATATCAGAGATTAAATTTTAGATTGTTTAGACTTAAGTTTTTATAAATTTTTCGTAATATGAAGGTAATATATTTTGATAATACAAGATATTATAGGCAAACTTCTGGAAGCTCAAGGTATATGAGAAGCATAATAAATCGTGCAAAACCTTTTTAATCGACGATCGAAGAGAAAAAGAAAAATTACTTTTTTTGAAAACATTTAAAAAATACATTTACACTGATTTTTGCGCACTTAGCAAAGAAAACTTCAATCAGCTCTCCAGATTCGGAATATATACACAAGAAAGTTCTTATAATTATGTGTATAGAACTCTAGAATTTTTATTCATTATCAATAGTTTACAGGGCAGTTAATATATTTTTTCGTAATAAGAATATGTTTTTATAAACTAGAGATATATTATATAAAATTTTACCATAAAAATACAGTTTATAAATTAATATGAACACATACAAAAGTTTATCTGAAACTTATTCTGCATTTTAATACTTATTATGTGCTTTTTTGTATTTTTTTTTATATGTCTTTTGGTATTGAAGCAAAAAATCATCATTGTATGCTAGTAATTCGACGAACTGAATATTTCACAACTCTCTGAAAATGCATTTTATTAAAATTCAACTCCAATATATTTTTTCTAGTTTTTGGTAATTTTGGTGAATCCTTTATAAATATTAAAAACAAAATATTCGTATTTTATTGTTGCCATCGTATAAAAAAAATACAATGATTATATGTTAGATTAGCTCTGGGTATTCGTATTTAATTATGTCAATTATTGTATCTGTATACACTAAAAGAAAGATATTTATATTTTTCTGGTTTCTATAATTTTGCTGAACTCTTTTTACGTAATTTTAGATCTAAAAATTTTTGCACAAACTGATATTTCTGGCTATATTTAGTATTCATATATTTATCATAATTCTTCATATTTTTTATTTTTTACGATAAAAAAATTAGACACCAGAAAAATTACAATTGGCCTGTATTATATTGTGGAATGCCCTATTTTTTAATTATAAACTTTTACTATTAAATGATCACCAAAATACGTACTTGTAAACATTATATGTTTTTCTACCATTTAATATATTAATAGTCATCAAATATATTTTTTATTACTTAATAATGAATTTAGGGTCTTTCGAATTTTATACCTGGAAATTATATTCTAGAACTATATAGAAATATATAAATGGCCCTAAAACCTTTTTTTTAATTTAAAAGATTTTTTGTATCAGTCGTTTCACATATATATTTTAGAAGATTAATGAAATCCAATTTCTTTCATGCATAAATTTAATAAAAAATAATTCAACAGTGTGTCGTAATTTCTTACAAAACTGTAATTATGTCCGATATATGCACTTATAAAATAGCATAAATATATTTATTCATAGAAATTTATAACTTGTAAATGATTTAAACATCCGCATTTGACGTAGCAAAATATACTTTTTAATATTAATAAGCTATTTCTAAATTTTAATGCACATTAGGAATGTGAAGTGCGAAAAAAGGCAATATTTTGTGTTAATTTGTAAGTTATTCGTTACAAAAAAGGCTACAATAGGTATATATATAACTTTGCTACGCGATTTAAACACACAAAAAAATTTAATTTATTTATGATCTTTATATTGCATAATATAAAAAAACTTATAAATTTTTGTTTTCTAAATCATCGGCAGATAATTTCTTGTTTACATAACCATACAAGGGAATTCTTGCGCATGTAATGATATTATTTATAATTTCTTTTATATACAAATTAACTTTTAAAAATTTTATTTCTACTTTTTTACTCTATTGTACTTGTTTTCTGTAGTTTATGAGTGTATTGAAATACTAATATATTTTATAGCTTCTCATTCTTTCAGATATATAACTGTGTTCTGAATTGACTAAAATCAATTAAATATGTTATAGTCATGAAAAGATATTATTACATAATTTCCTCATCGTAAAAAAAGAACTATTTTGGGTCAGTGTATAATTTATAAACAAGGCTTTGCATTGATTATTTTAATTTTTTTTATACATATTTCCGATAGAATAAAATTCATAAACAAGGCTATCCATTTTTTATGATTTTTTTAAAAATCTTTGAAATTTGAATTGGTAATAGATAGTATAAGATACAGTTTGCTATAAGATTCTAAAAATATAGCCTAAAATACATTTTTTTTGAAAATTTAAGATGTATTTACTTGAGAAAAATATGTAAAAAATCTTTTAATCTAATTCTTGATAAATATAAATAACAGGTTCAATATTTTTAGAAATTTAAAACATTTCCAAAATTTTCACCGTGTAAAATCTCGGTTATAAAGTTATAAAGGATTTTTGTATTCTTACGATCTTATTAGCAAAAAAAAGGAAATTTATTTTTAGATCAAGTACATCGTTGTATTAATATCGTTTTTAGCTTCAAAAATGAGACATATATTACAGTAATGAACTTCATTACATCTAATTCATACTTATAAATTTTTATGTACTAATTTTCCCAGATGAGTATATGCAATTGTATTTCATATAGTAAAATATTGATCTCTTACACCTAATAAGATTAGAGTTTTATAAAAATATGATTTTTTCAGGTCTTTTTTAGTATAAAAAGCGCGTGAGATTTTCATTTTGCTAATGTTATGTTTTTGCTTATATTTTTTAATATCATCAGCAAACTTTTAAAACTTTAAGTAGACACAAAATATAGCCTAAGTTCTTTAAAAAAGATTACTCGATATCATGTTATATTTTGTGATTAAAGGATTAATAAAATATAATAATAATATAAACAAAACCATATGATATTTTTTTATGTATATAAATATAGCTTCTAGATTTTTGTATTTGATGTTTTTTAATATAAATTTGCTACATATTTTATGAATGAACAGATGCATTTCAAAATAAAATGAAAGCAGCGCCTGTTCACAAAAATTTATTCTTCTAATTTGTCATTTTTTTAATATGCCCATTTTATTTAAACTAAGATTTTCCCGATAACTAACTCTTCGAAAAAATATGTGCTCTTTCCAACATTTTTTTCTATATACATAAGTAGTTTTATATAATAAGCATATAATTTATTGTATTTTAGAATTTTTTTTTGTATCATTAATTATGAGTATTCAAGTTTCATAATTAGAAATATTATTTTTATTATCCCGTATATTAAAATTTTATTTATAAAACAAGCAATTATTTTTTTCAAAAACTAAGGTTTGGTTAAATAAAAATATTCGATAATAAAACATGGCCAAAACTAATTATTTATGCCTTTTTTATATAATTTGCCCTATAAGTATTATGATATTTGTAAATTGTTTTAAAATCTCTGTATCATGTTCTCAGATATAAAGAACTTATGAATATAAAAACGAGTTTTAATTATGTTCAAGTATTTCAAAATCTATAAAACCAAACTTTTTTAGGCTATAAGTTTAATATTTCAATATTTTTGTGGCTTTATTTTTTCAACATAAGCATTTTTCGAAAATATTGGTCTATTTTCTTCATTTCTTTTAAATACAAATCAATTTTAAGGAATTTTCATCATTTTTTTCTACGGTTTAGATAAAATTGAGAACAATAGATCTTAGAATTGAATTTTATGCAATTAAATAGTATTCAGGATAAATCGCATGATTTTTTAGGATTCTGCTGTTTTATTATAATAAAAAGCTTTGTTTCACAAAAGATTTACACGATTTATAAATAATTTCATCGCTTAATTTTTAATATGTAGTATGTGCCTACTATATTTTCGATCTTTTCTGACTAGATTTTTATATATTCTTTCATAAAATTTGATAAAATATTTTTGAATTTACAATCTCTTTATAGTCTTTTTCTGTGTATTCGTATAGCGTATACCCTTATTGATACATGGATAAAACTTAAAATTTACATTATGAGTAAAAAGTATAATATATACATTCAATCATAAATTTAAATCCTCTGTTATTTAAAAAATTTAATAATATAAATTTTCTTCGCTTCATATTTTAATTCCCAATATGATGAGTGTATATGCAGCGCTGATTATCAAATTAATACGCACGTTAAATTCTTTTTGCAAAAAAAAAATTCAAGATTAATTTTATTGCAACTCAATAATATTTTGATGGGTTTTAAGAGATGCAATAGATATTGGGTATGTGCTGTATTTGATCATTACTGAATTTGCTTATATTTTTTTGTGATCATTCCTTTTTTACAAAGAATTGAAAAATACAAAAGATTGGGTGACGAAAATCGTAAAAAATTTTACCTCGGATGGATTTCGAGTAAAAAGTTTGGGTGTTAATCTACAAATTTACTAAATTGTATAATAAACACGCAATTTCAGCATTGATTGCGTTTAATATACTAGAAACATTCATAATTCTTAAGTAATTTTTATTCTGGGTTTTTTTTAATGATAAATTTGCTTTCTTATAAGAATATTTATTTTTAATTTGCATGTCAGTCTAACGCCAGTAAAATATTATGTGTAAGAAATCTTATATATATTATATATATTTTTATCTTTAAAAATCGTGTTTTAGTTATATGAATAAATAATTGGAAATTTAGAGTTTTATATATTCTTTTCACCAGATCTTGAAACATCTAAAAAATATATCTTAACGATTTTTAAATGAAAATGCAAAAAAAAATGGATTTTACAGATGTTAAATTTTTGAAATATTCAAAATATTGTGTTGATGATACCAATAAATATGAAAAATTCATATCATGAGGCAATAGACTGGAATATAATCTAACAAAAAAAGCAAGTTTATATTTAATATGGTCTAGCACTATAATTTCATATATGTGAATGAATAAATTGGATCTTTTTCTAATACCACGGATTTATATTCAGTTTTAATTTCCCTTTTTATACTTGTTTCACAGAAAACAATTTTTTTGGTGTGATTTAAGAAATCAGATTTGAAGCAGAATTGTTGGTTAAATCTGTAATTTATTTTAAATTTAATCTTAAAAGTTTCAATTGTCATTTTCGATTGAAATATACGAGCACTATTTTTTTAAAATGTTTTATGCACAATCCATATCTTATATGTTAGTGTATTTTTACATCTAAAATACCAGTACCATAAAATTTACATAGTAAAATGCACGCCTTTTTATTAGGAGCAATCAATCGTATCCCATCAGTTGATGTCATGATATATTATATTGAAATGGATGGTTTATTTTATACTTCTTTTGTATTGATATATACAATTTATTAGATGACATCATGATCAATTTATTTAAAAATATGAATATCGTTTATGTGCAAATTACAACTTTTTTTGTGTATAAATCATGGAAAATTGCAATTCGTAGTATACTTTATTTTATTAATTGAGAAATATTTAACTTTTTATAAAACTAAATCTCAAAATATGCATTTTAAATAATATAATCATAACAAGCGAAGTTAGAAATAATCATATTTTATATATGATCTGCTAGATTAAATAAGAAATATTAAGCAATTTTAAAACTAAATTTGAGGGTTAATTTATGTAATTTTATCCTAATCGTTGTTTTTAATGTTCGTTACATGTCTACCACAATCTAAATTTATTACCGTTATGCCTTTTCTCTATGGGATTGCTAAACGTCCCTGTAAAATCCTTTTATTCGAGTTAGCATCCTAATATATGTATAGAACATGACAAATTGGTATTTCATCCTCATATTTATTTATTTTTCAATTGGTGAAAGAATTAAACATAGATTTTTTTCGACTATCAAATAGGTAAGTATTTGTAAATTTATTTTTTATAAAATTAACCATGGTTTTTGTAAACAATCCAAATGCTCTTCTGCTCATATAAACCACTATTTATATGTAAAATTTAATGTTAATGGCTTATTAAGCGGGAATAAATTACCATGCTTTATTATACATTGAATGTGATAATAAAACCAAAGAATTATTTTTGTAATAAACTTTACTATAGAACTCTTAAATATTGCGTAATGGTCTTGCGGAGGAACTCGAAGACATAAACCAAATCGAGGCATATATTCAAAATATTGGATTGAGTAAAGCCCTTGAACTGATAAGTATTTAACGGAGGGGAGGTATAAAAGAGAATGTAAGAGAAGAGAATGTAAGGGAAGAGAATGTGAGAGAAGAGAATGTAAGAGAAGAGAATGTAAGAGAAGAGAATATGGTCAAAATTATAGGTTTGATGCGCTCACGAGAAAAAAATTAAACTATACTTGAAGATAAAATTAAAAAATACAGTATCGAAATTAACCTGTAAATAAAAGTTATTACCATAAAAATATATTTGGCAGATTTTAAATTTTTATTTTTGATATGATCACGTTTAATAAGAAATATGGGCATGAATAATTTATATTCCAAAATAAAATTCTGGATAATTTTATCTGTAATAAATGTTCAAGTAAAACAATATAAAAGAAAGACAAAGTAAAAAAATAAATAGAAGTCTTCTAAAATAACTTCCATTATTTTTGCCAACATACTCTGAACTTTTTTTAACATGAACTCTTGTTTGTTTCGTATCAATCTGCACAGCATCGATTCTCTCATCGTGGGCCGTTATGTGCATCCCTATAAGATCCTGAATACTTTGAATTTCCAGTACTCTATTTCTAGTATCTTGGATGTTTGTATTGACGAATCTTCTGACTAGTTCCTGATTTTCTTGCTCCATCAATGCATAATTCATGTAATTCTTAGTCTCTTTATTATTTTCGGTATTTGTCTCGGCTGATCCAAGCTCAGGTTCTAATTCAACCTTGTGTGACATCTTCTCCCCTTTAATTAATTTTATTTTTTTATCAATATCATTTAATCGAAGATTAAGAATTGTAATTATACCTTCAAAATGCTTACCTTCATCGTTATTTGATTCTATATCAATGCATTTAAATATGTTTTGCGTTTCTTTTAATATTTTGTTGTATTTTTCTTCTATCACTAAAACATCTACATATTTCTTTTTTTCCGTGAGACTCCGATCAATCTTTGTAAGCTTTCTCATTATTGTGTCAAAAAATTTATCTTGCTGTGGTGGTTCGAATTCTTTTTTCGCTTGATCACTTTTTATTAGTGAATGAAATTCTGTTGTTCGATTCATCTTATCTTGTATAATGGGTATAGAAACTTATGATGAAATCTTCCGTATTTAAAATTAAATCAAATATATTTATTTAAATAACTTAAAAAAAATGCTTGGTCATGACTATACAAGAAGACACAATGAGATCGTAAGATGTCTTCACTTTATGCTGGCAAGAAAATTTGCAGACACTCTGTACAAGAAATAATCGAAAACGAATTCGTGGAGATCAAAGTAGATACAAGAATTAAAAAAGACATCAAGTAATCGAATTACAGACCTAATATTCTTGTATATGACAAAAATACGAGCTGCATCAATCTGATCGAAAATGGAGGGACAAGTATTGACAACATAAACATAGTTGAAAACGAAAAATTGTGAAAATATGATATCCTAACATCTGAAATGTCATTAATATACAAATGCAAGACAAAAATTATCTCATATGTTATAACATGGGACGGTGTGGTGACACGATATCATAGAAGATACCTGAAGGAACTAGATGTCGCGAACCAGGTTGAGGCATATATTCAACCTTGGGATTGAGAAAAACCCTTGAATTAATAAGTCTCGAAAGAAGGAGGGGTATTTAAGAAGACTACGGAGAGGAGAAGATAGCCGAAAGTATAAATACGCTGTGCGTACAGAGAATCAAGCAAGCTGTGCCTGAGAACAAAAACTAAAATTACGAATATAAATATGGCCCATAAATAAAAATAATAATGTCTATTTTAATAACTTATATTTGAAGAAGCTTTTTACAAACTACTTAAAAAATATGTCGAGATGTTGAAAATATCGGACGAGTAGAAGCATATATGCAAGCTCCTACACTCCGCAATATACTTGACTCATCTCATTTGAGAGAAGAAGAACAGTTCATGAAGATAGATCAGGGGAGGTTATCAAAAGATTTATCAAGGCGTTGAGCAATATTCCCAATGGGCTGACTATGCCTAAGCAGATAATATTGATAAAAATAAGCTCAGTTCATAAATAAAAAATAATATTTCAAGAAGTTTTAATTTTCAATTAACCGATTGAAACACTAATTTCTAAAATTCTCATATTATTTTTATAATATTTAGTATAAAGAAAAATAAATGCTGTCAACAATAAATATGGCATAAATATAATTTATAATTCTATAACTTCTTATATTCCATGTGTTTTTATTTGATGCTCATGATAAAAGTAATATCCTAGAATTAAAGTTTTATTAGAATATGTTTGATAAACGTCTTGTATAATATGTATAAAACATAAAAATTTAGTTTGTTACATATGAAATATAAACATATACAAAATAATATTATTGGTTTTTTACACCAGATGTAAAATATAAATAATTTAGTAAATTTTTTAGCCTATATATTTCAAAATGATTTTATCGTTATTTTTTGCCGCTTATTTCATATTTAAATAATATTATTAAAATATTGCATGTTATTCCTTCGGATGTATAGTAACATATTATCATAAAAGTTACTTGAAAGAACTCGAAGTAACTAGCCTGATTGAGGCATATATGTAAAGTTTGGGATTTTGAAAAACCCTTGTGCTAAAAGGTTTTGAATGGGGGAGGTATTTAAGAAGACTTCTGAGAGGAGGAAATAGCCAAAGGTAAAAATACGTTGTGCGCACGAGTGATCAAGCAAGTTTGCTTGAGAATAAAATCTAAAATTATGAAGATAAATTAGCCCTAAAATAAATAAATAAATATTTAAACATTGGAAGCCCCGTTTTTTTAATTGGAAACGAATTCGTGGAGATTATACGGATGCAAAAATAAAAGCAGATATTGAATGACAGGCCTGATACTTTGGTGCCTTTTATGAAGAATAACTGTATTACTCTGATCGAAATTGTCGAGACTCGTATAGACTGAATAAAGATAGTTGAGAGCAAAAAATCGAACAAGTATGATCTAGTAGCATCTGAGCTGTCATTAGTGTTCAAGTGAAAGACAAAAATTATCCCATATGTTATAAAGTGAGACGGGTGATGATACAATATCATAAAAGGCACCTAGAAAACGAGATTACGAACCAAATTGAGGCATATATACAAACCTTGGAATAGGGATAAACTCTTAAATTAATAGGTCTCGAAAGGGTTAAAAGTATTGAAGAAGACTATGAACAAGGGAATATAGCCGAAAGATAAAATACGCTGTGCGCACGAGAAATAAAACAAGTTATGCTCGAGAACAAAAACTAAAATTATAAACATTATTTCGGCCCTAGCGAATAAATCTAATTAAAATTTTGGAATAAAATTACTATGGTAATAATCTAGATAAAAAAAAGTTAAACTAACTTACCCTCTAACTTTATGCACAAATATATTTGTGCTCTATGTATGATTTTCCTCTGTTGTTTATTTCAAGTTTATTTTAATTATGTTTCAAGATAATTTTAAAGTATAAAAAATATTTGTAATTTATATCTTTAATTACTTTTATTTTGGCATAACATTAGATGCCCTAGTATTCTCTTTACCAGAAAATTTTTTCTACTATAAACAGATTGATTTTTTTGTTGATAATCTCTATTTTAATAAACATATAATAATTTTAACCAAAACTTCGTGCCTTCACGTTCTTTAAATTTGAAATTAAGCATTGTGTGGCATTTTATTAAACTTAAAATAAAACTTCGCTTCAAGTAACGATTCATTTTATTGTTATCTATTATTATATTTATGCTATTTTTGCCATCAACTCTTTTAATTTGGGTATTCAAACTAAATCCCTAGGTATTGCTCCTAGTATAATATTATGCTACATGTTCCGTGTGCGATTCTTATCTCTTTGAATTTTAAATATTTTATAATGGACATATTAAGTATTTTTTTTGGGCAGTAAACAATCGAAAATTTTAATTATGTTTGTTGTTTTTTTATAACATATATTTACAAAAAAAAACCATCAAAAATTAAGTTGTTAAATTGATTTTATAATCGAAAACCAGTAAATATTGTTTTTTGCATTAAATATATAGTTTCTTTCTGAAAAATAATGCAATAATATTGTATAATTTTAAATTTGTGAATTCTAAACTATTTTACACATTTTCAAAGTTGATAATGGTATTTTTATAAGATTAAAATTATATTTTTCATAACTTAGTAGGTGATTATTTTTTCCTTTTTATAATTATTAGGATTTCTATGCAAAGATTTTGCTAATTTTCATATAATGTAATATAATATTTTAACAATTAAAAACTATGTAGAAATATTGATCTTAGCTTATTATGATGATTGATTTAATCTCTCATTCATAAAATATAATGAATCGAAAGCATATTCTTGCTGAATTCCTACACATTTTATAAACCCTTCATGTTTATAAACGAATAAATTGTTTTTTAGACCTTTTGTTGTTTAATTATTGTATTAAAATTGAAATCAACTACCCAAATCTTTTTTTCTGAATGAATCATAAGCCAAAATCAATATTGAATCTATCAACTAACATTACATGGTATATTTTGTTTTAAATTTCGTATTGGCTTGCTTATAATTTCTCGCAATATGCATAATTTTTTAGCAATGTCTAAATTAAAACTTAAATTACTTATAACCAGTTTTAATTTATATCATAGGTAGTATAAATGTTTTCGAAACAATATTTATTAAATAAAAAAAATTGCAAAAATTTTTGAAAATTTTCTATATGTAACTTCGGTTTATTTATTCTGTTTTGAATCAGAATGTATATTTCACCTTTTTATCCTAACTTAAAATAGAAAGAAATGAAACTTCGAGGTAAGCTTCTATTCTCTAGATTTTTTTTTGTCTTTTTGTAGATAATTTACATGTAGTTTTGGCTCTAAATTGATTGGAAAACAAAAAAATATACATAAATCTCATATAAAGTAAATGCGGGCAAAATAAGTCTTTCGATTAAGAAATTATCATTGCTAATCAGATAGAAAAGCACACATAAGTACGACATAAATTTACAAATAGATCAGATGAATATTCTTGAAATAAAAATTCACAAAGTTGATTATTTATGTAGTAAGTTTTCTAAGGAGATAAAACATGAAGAAGTATTAACGGTTGAATAAGATCTTTATGTTAAAAGTTCTATAAATTAGATATGTATTATGGTTTTTTAACAAAGAATCATATAAATAAGTATAGTATGTTCATATAATAGAGTTTTCAATTTTTTTCTTCGGTTATATATATTGAATGAAACTAACTTATAAAAAAGTTAATTCATTTTTGGTCATGAATACGATATCAAATTCTATATATTTTCATGGTTTTAATTGCAAAATTTAAAAATAATGAAATGATAATATTTATACTTTTTATAATAATTGAAATCGGTTGTTGATTCAATGGGAAATCGATTTGATTGGATGTTTAATATATCGATTTATTTTTTCCAATCAACATAGGCTGTTTTTTTAGTTTTCAACGTTCAATAAATTAAATAATTCATATATTTTTCTCATATATTTATTTTCAGATTATAAATCATGAGCATTAAAAGAATTCGGCAAAGGGGTTAATCTAAAAAGAATCGCCATCTAATAGATACAAATCTAAAGAAACACGATACAAATATTATCATAATAAAATTTCATAAATTATGTGAATGACACATATTATTTATTTTTGCCCCCAAATAAAAGCGATAAAATGATAAATATATTGCATTCAAATTTTTAGTTATGATATTTCCTATGTATAGGCATTACAAATATTAGATGGTATTACAATTTAAGCTAAATTTTTCATGAAAAAAAAGAAATTGCAAAAACTCAAAATATTTTACCCATAAAAAGCATTATTTTATTTTATGTAGGAGTATTTTTTACTGCTGAATACTTGAAAAGAATGCAGAAAAGCATGCAAAATTCTTAAGATATTCTGTGATAAAAGAAAAAATATACAAAAGACGCATAAAATCAAGGCATCCAACTTTAAGCCAAAGCAGACAGCCTATAAAGGATAGTATTTGTGAAGTTAAAATTATATTTATAAAAAATAAAATATACTATTCAATAAATAATTTATATTTGGTTTATAAACATCATCATTTTGGTATTTTTTGTGCTTACAGAACCAACACTTAGCAAGAAAAAACCGTATCACTAAAATTTTGGTAGAAATCGAATTATGTGATCATCATATATATATTACAATTATTATATCAGATATGTAAAAAAATTTTAAAAAATCAAATTTTAATGATAGTAGAACAATTAATATTTTATAGAATGATTTAGTTTTTAGCATTTAAATTTATTCAAAACTACTTTACATTGTACAATAGAACATTTTTTTAAATACATCTTTCAATCTCTCATCTTTACAATCTTCCTCAATGGATTTCCTATTTTCATCTAACTTGTTCAAATTCTTTCCTCAATCCTATTGTTTTTTATTATGCATCTGCTTCTGTTGGTATTTCTAACACCTTGTATGACTTATTTATGGGTAAATTTTGGTATTTTAATTTTAGATTTTCTCATCAAACATAACTTGATTGATTTCCCATGTGCGCATCTTACATAAAATTGACTATGACCTGTTCTGTTAAACCTTCATCGACACCTCGTCTCAAGATCTATTTGTTCGAGGGTTTTATAATCCCTTAGTTGATATAAAAGTTATAATTATCAATTTTATTTATGGCTAAATTTTGGTTTTAATTTTATATTTTCTCATCAAACGTAACTTGATTGATTTCACATGTGCGTTTCTTATATAAAATTGACTATGTCCTGTTCTCTTAGACCTTCATCGACATCTCGTCTCAAGATCTATTTATTCAAGTGTTTTTCATAATTCATTAGTTGATATAAACGTTATAATAATATTAAACTGATGTCCTAAAATAAATAGGCGTAAAAAATAGCAATATTAAGGAATAGAAACTAAAAATATTTGTTTGATCACAAGTTTATATCAGATAAAGACGGTTCAATCAATTTTTCTTATTCGATTACTTTCTGCACGTATCTATATGTATGTGTTTTCTAATACTAATATTCAGGTCAATATATAATTTAGCTAAAAATTATTGAGTTCTATAATTATGGTTATTTTAGGAACGTTTTGACAATTTATTTTGATTATTAAAAAAAATATGACTTACATTATTTTTGTATTATATATCAATTCGATATAATATATAAAGGTAATTCATTAGCGAATTAAATTCAATAGCTATTAAGGAAACTTTATTTTATACGATTGTTAGACTCTTTAAGTTGATTTTTGATCTATTTATTCGTTTTTTTTCTTTTTGTATATTTAGCTAGTACTTTTCTATTCTTTACAATATATACTGACATTTTATTTTATGATTTTTTGAACTGATTTTATTTGTTTGATTGTCGACTATATCCTTTATTTTTTGGTTTCTTAATATCCTTTTACCTAATGGAATTATTTATAACTCTAAGTAAGTTTTATGCCATAAGATCCAGAAAAAACATGGCTTAAAGGTCTTGTAAAGAGGTGAGGTATCGAAGAAGATGTAAAAAAGTGGATAAATCCAATATCATAGTTATGATGAGCCCGTGATAAATCGATCAAGCCATACTTGAAGAAAGAATCTAAAATTACAATACTGAAATCAACCCATGAATAAAAATATTATAGTTTCATGTCTTTATATTGCATGTGTAACATCGGAATAAGATTATTTATCACAGCAATCGGTTCATTGGTAATAGAAAAAGATCGTCATTTTAAATAGGATATTTTGGCATTATCTGCTTTCACTTGATCGGTACTTTAATAAAGGTGTATTAGCCTATAATCGGTGTATTTATGAGTTTTAACTTTTTTTTACTCTAGTAGCGCTTTTATATTGTGCCAACAACTCGAACGGGATGATATTAATTACTTTTTGGTGATTTTAATTTATTATGTTTAGAATACAATCCAGTATTTTTAAACTCATATCAGATGTTTTAATTTATATATGTTGTAGTTTTATGTTATTTCTTTTTACTAATTTATAACCAAGCAAAATATAAAATGGTTTTGTAAAGAAGGTTGTATTTAAGCTCCTACCATCCTTATACTCTTCGCAATATTTCTCTATAGATCTTCTCTTTCTAACCCTCGATTATTTCACGTCTATTCCTCAACACTATTAAGATTCTACAACATTCTCTTCATAATATTCCTCTATACATCTTCTCTTTCTAACCCTCGATTATTTCACGTCTATTCCTCAACACTATTAAGATTCTACAACATTCTCTTCATAATATTCCTCTATACATCTTCTCTTTCTAACCCTCGATTATTTCACGTCTATTCCTCAACACTATTATGTTTATTTTACAACATTTTCTTCATAATATTCCTCTATACATCTTCTCTTTTTAACCCTCGATTATTTCACGTCTATTCCCCAACCTTATTAAGATTCTACAACATTCTCTTCATAATATTCCTCTATATATCTTCTCTTTTTAACCCTCGATTATTTCACGTCTATTCCTCAACACTATTATGTTTATTTTACGACATTATCTTCATGTTATTTCTCTATAAATCTTCTCTTTTTAACCCTCGATTATTTCACGTCTATTCCCAACCTTATTAAGATTCTAAAACATTATCTTCTTAATATTTCTCTATACATCTTCTCTTTTTAACCCATGATTATTTCACGTCTATTCCCAACCTTATTAAGATTCTAAAACATTATCTTCATAATATTTCTCTATACATCTTCTCTTTCTAACTGTATAATACATCAATTTCTCTTATTCTTTTCACAACTCACTCTATGCATCATCTTTTTCAAGACTTATTGATTCGAGTGTCTTCGCATCCTATTTTTTGTGCTGTATGTATGCCCCCGCATAATTGTATATGTCTATCTCCTTTTTATACGGCTTATTGTATTGTATGACCTCGTCTTGTAACGCTATTATGGACCATATTTATCGAAAATACTATTCATACAAGAATATATATTGAAAAATCACTACCCACAAGTCGTATATTAAGGAATTATGTTGCAAACGGAAGCATATGCTCAAACAATAGTATTGTGAAAAATACTTGAATGTACAAATATTAAACGTAGAAACGATTGAGGATACTGTAAGGATGGTGTATACAGTAAATGTGTAGTATGGAGCAATCTTAATTAGTACGCGATTAAAATGAATAATTTGCTCTCGAATAAATAAAAAATTTTGATATTACATAACATATAAAATTAAAAATTTACAAGTAGATAGATAGTTTAAAAACGATTAAATATTTTTATTAGCTTCATTCTCGTCTTTCATTTCTTACCTCGCCTTTATTCTTAAACTCATTATTATTATTTCTATGATTCGAGTCATTTTTTCTTCCATCATTTCTTCTTTCATTTTTAAAGCCGAATTCTCTTAAATTAAGGTTGAGTTCCTTTAAGTTAACATCAGTTTTCGGCATTGCCTCCAAGATTTTCTTTTCCTCTGTAATCTGGTTCTGAATATTTTTAATTTTCTCAGCAATATCATTTCTTTTTCCACCCATCTGAGATCTAAACTCAATTTTTTTCTTTTCGAGCAAATCGATAGTCTTCTCAATTTCTTCTTTAGAGCTAGGCATTCTAATTTTCAATTCCGCAAGTTTTTGTATAACACTAATATTAATAATTTTAGGGTCTTTAATTTTTTTAAGCACATCAATTATTCCGTCGTATTTATTCGGGTCAAAATCGCTTTTTTCATCTTCAAGCTTAATCAAGTCTTCATTCAATTTTTTGACTTTACTTCTTTGTTCTCTTCTTTTATTTTCAATAGAAATTGCCTCTTCGATTTCCGCCATATGTTTTTCATAAAGCTCTTCCTTTTTTTTAATTTCTTCATGCTCGATTTTCTTCTTTTCCATTAGATCGTCTTTTCTTTTTCTTAATGCTGCTATCTTATTTTCATATTCCAAAACAACCGGACTCTTGATTTTTCCTTCTTGCCTAATTTGATCAAGATGACTTTTTAACTCATCAATTTCATTTTTCCTAAGATCAAGACAATTATTCAAATTACTTATTTCTTCTTTTAAACCTCCCAATTTTCTTTCAAGCTCAATTATCCTTACTTCCTTTTCCTTGAGATCTCCAAAAGACGTGTTCTTTAATTTCATCGTAAGTAAAGCATTGCGATACTCTTTTTCTTTCTGAACAGTCAACTTCTCAGATATCATTTTTTGCTCAATCTCTTTTCGCTTCTTTTCAAACTCTTGTGGATCTGAAATGTTCAAACTCTTTTTTTGTGACCTCAAATCATCTTTTATCACTTTTAACTCATCTTGGATCATGTTCCTTTCTGTTATCTTTGACTCGCGAATTGTCTTTATCTCTTTGATCTCGCTTATTATTGTGTCCTTTTCTGATAATAACGTTGTGTGCTGTGATGCACTTCGTGTGTGGCTGTACTCATCTTGGATTCGCTGTCGGTAATCGTTAACTATTTCTTGGATCTGGTTCATCTCATCTTTTATTGCATTGATGGCTTTGATATGCTCGGATATTCCAGGTGTTCTTCTTTTTTTGGTTTCACTCATTTTCGTGGGGCTTGAAAAAATAATGAATATGCCAAGGAGTGGATAATAGAAATATCAAATTGGAAACTATGCCAATAAAATAGAAAAGAATAAAATAATTCATTAGCATTTAGAAAATTTAAATGGATATAAATTTTAGATGCATATAAATATTAGATTAATAGGGCATTAAAATTTATATGAACTTATTGCATTTGTTTAATTTACTTGGAATGTTTAAGAATACCTTTGCGGGTTAAAGAACGTATTAAGGATTAATATGGCATTTAAAATTCATTAGGAGAAGTTAAATATTTGTACGGCCAATAAATTTCATGGTGGTGTATAGATTTATTACAATGCCAAAAATCATTCTATATTTTGTTCAGCCAATAAATTTCATGGTAGTGTTTAGATTTATTTGAGGCCAAAAATTATTATTTGATTTCGTTGTCATATAAATATATCTAAGGGTTAATGGATCTCTGCTTAGAATAATTGAGTGTATTATAGATTTATTGGGAATATCTGCAATTTATTAAGAATATCTAAAATTTATTAAGGTTTTTTAAATCTTTTGGTGTATCAAAAATTTTGGGGCATCTAAATGCTATACGAATTCGCGTATATTTTATGAAAAGCATTAGATTCTATTTATTATTTATAAAGCATAATAGTAAATAAAAATCATTTATATTTTTTAAATTTTATAATATTGATGAGAAACTTTCATAATAAATTACAACAAAATAATCTTTTAAATAAAATACATCAAAATTTCGAAATTTTAAAGTAAGGCGCTGGAAGTAAACAAATACCTTTTTATGAATCCAAAAACACCTTTGTAGTACATTATTGTCATGAAAATTAACAATTCTTTTATTTTTCATAATTAAATCATGATCGTTTTTGAAAATTTCAAAATATTGTTGATGAACATGATTGACCCCAAAAAAACCATTGATTTATGTATTATATGTATTCTATTTTAGAATAGAATAAATTTATAAAAGAGTAAAATCGATATTAATTTCTAGTAAGGTCTATGATATTTTGAATGGCATTAATTAAAATTGTGATTACGGGTCTTTAATATAGAGGCTGTACTTTAAAAGCTATAAATTTGCTTTTTAATGTTTCAAATTATTAATTTTTTATTTTTTTTGGCATTTCTAAAGTAATTATGTTTTCGTAAATAAAAATGGTGCCAGTTTCACTTTATTTCTTTCCTAGTGTTTTAAATATCTTGGAACCACCATATAAATCTTCATAAATAACGTTGTAGATATTCTACTCAATTTAATGCTCGCCATAAACACTACTAAGTGAATACTTCGTATAAACTGCTATATACTAAACAATAAATGCCTTTCTAAAAATCTTTTAGCATGATTAGAGGCCATAAAATATAGATATTATATTTTTTCGTATTATATATCGTCATTTTATTCATACATAAGAGAAAATTTTATGTTTCTAAGCTTGTAAATGCATACAGTATATGTTTCTCGATCGCTTTTTTTAAAAAAGGTATCTCAATTTACAAAATTAAAAGCTTTATAGTTTTGCTATAGATGTAGCAAAAATATCTTCATAAGTTAAAAAAAACCTTTGTTTTATTTCTCTAATTTGTATCAGATCAATATGTATAATAGAGAGGGTTTTAACACTTATTGATATAGTATCAAAGCATGTTTATAAATTATGGAATATAAAACCATTGTGTTTTTTTATTAAGGTTGTTTCATGATACGGCTTGTTATATTGTATAGGTATCAGAATATGTATCAAACGTATTATCTATGCCAGAAAAAAACAATCGGATTTTTCTCTGACTAATATCATGCCGTAAAATAAATTAAATGAACGATCGAGCCAAAAAAAAGAGCTGAACTGCTAAAAACCAAAAAAAATCTTATTACTTAAAGTAATTCACGAGAAATTATTTTCTAGCATAAAAATAATTTTATTCGAAAAAAAACCAAATAAAATAATTTTAAAGTCAAAAATATTTGTATTGTACTTTTCTACTTATTATTTAGTAAATTAGGGTATATAAACACATTTATAATCGAAAATATTTTTGTAAAATTAAAAAGTAACCCCTTATTAATTTCAATATAAATAACGCAGTATGTATCAAAAGAACGCTTTTCCTTAAGAATTAGTTAAATCTTTCATATATTCTTTACCTCTTATCATTTGCATAGCATAACTAAAAAAAAATTTCGGCTTTATACTTATTTTTTTGTTCCGTATTCCTTAAAATCAAGCTATTTTTAGATGTTTCTAAATTAAAAATCATATATACTAATTACATAAAGTGCTAAACTTTCATTTTTTCGTGGATTTGAAAAATTAATTTTACATTTTCTAATTAGAATGAATAAAATTACATCAAATCTATGCTCATATGTGTAACTTTGTGATTTACTTTTTATGTTTGTAAAACCACTTTTATTGGGTTGATAAACATGCTTATTAGAAAGCATAAAGATGAAACGAAGCATATCTTGTATTTTTTTCTTCCTTAACTAGTTAAACAAACTTTAATTTTCTATATTTGGCCCTGCATTCTTCTCCTACTATGTGTTTTTATTAGCTTTAAGTTGTACAAATAACTTTTTCAGCTATTTTAGACTTTAATAAAATGATATTATTTGTTTATTTTGCTCAATGATACGGACTTTTGATTACTATAAAGATAATCTACAGTAATTTGGTTACTTTATACATTTAATAAAAAAAAAGTTAATTATATTTCATATATTTAATGATTATAAATAGTTCATATATATATTTCAAGTGTAAAATCATGTTATTTCTAATTTTTTGTTACTTTCTATACTAATTTATAAAAAATTTTGTGATGTATCTTCTATACGATTATTTGGATTAAAGTGATAATTCAGATTTTAAGAGCCATGTCTACTAAATAATAATGAGATAAAACTTATTTTATTATCTTATCGATACGGTATATTTTTTTGTGAAAAAACCATGCAACAAGTTTTTATCACATTTCGGAATTTTCTGGTATTATTTAGAAGCTTTCACATCGTAAATTTGTATATATAATATGCTAAACACTTAAAATTAGTCTGAATGAATTTTCAAAAATAAAAAATTCTAAAACTTTTAGAAAAAAAATATGTTTAAATAAAAAAACATTTTTAAATAATTGTAACGCCTTGCAAAATGGGGGATAAAGAAAAAACAGGAGAGGAGAACTACAAAGATGAACATTCAAAAACCGATCCTGTAACGATAATCTCAACAGACAACTTGCCTGATACTCACACGACTACACGCATTCATACCACGGCTCTTCTTTCTCTCGTAGCCATCTGCAAGAATACAACCGCCGAGAAAGAGCAATGGATTCAAGAGGCTTATACCTCGATCCTAAAAAGATTCGGAAGAATGCCGAGATCTGGCTGGCAAGAGTTCCTAAAGAGTCACAATGATATTCTCAACAGCGATATGAGCATGACTGAAATTAAAGCTAAATCATCAAACGTTCTAAAAGATAATGATGGGAAAAGAAGACAAGTCCGAAAGTTCAAAGAAATAGAAACGAAAAGAAGAAAACAAAGCGATCAAGAGGAAGACTATAAAACACTTAACTATTGCATTAACCTCGACAGATGCAAAAAAACATTTCTCAGAGTACTGACGGACTTAGAAAATACGGACATCACGAAACTCCCTAGAACAAGAAAAATACCATATACTAAAGTTAAAAGCGATATAATTGAAGGTCTGAATTTAGCGGCTAATGCGCATATCACTAACCACCGCCCTCAAAACATGTGCGATATAGCAAAGATCTTGCAAGCTGTTCAAAAAAGTTACGAAGAGTTAACATCAAAATCTGTCCAGGAAGGATTAAACTACGTACTAATAAAGGAGGAAAAAATAAAAAGATATGATCAAATCAACACAACCCTCAAATCATACGTAAGTAGCTCAGGTAAACTCCCAGAAAGTGAGACAAAGTTTCTAAGAAAAATCATGAGACAACATAATAAAATACTTGACAAAAAAAATGATGTCCTTGAAGTGATTACTAAAAATAACGATAAAATAAGGATAATAAATAAACAGATAGAGCAATATGGAAAAAGAAAAGAATTTACAAAAACAAACACCCAGTTCGAAGTCAACAGAAGACAATTTTATAGAGCGTTGACAGATACGGTAAAATCGGAAATTAAGGCAGATAAGGAAAATATTGTGAATTTCTGGTCAAATATGTGGACAAAAAGCACGGAAAAATTAAACTTCGATTTTTACCTGCGCAAAAACGCGCTAGAAAACACACCTCAAATGGTTTTTATCTCTGAGACAGAATTTTTCCAGATCATCAACTACCTGCCTAACTGGAAAGCTGCTGGATGCGATGGTATATACAACTTCTTCATCAAAAAAATCACAAAATTACACCCAATATTATATGAAACAGTAAAATCAATATGCCTTGAAAACAAAGAGGTAAAAAGTTGGTTCTACTCTGGGATCACATACCTCATACCCAAACAAGAAGTTTTGAATGGATCGGAATTTAGACTTATAGCATGTATGTCAAACTTATATAAATTGACAACTAAAGCTGTCACAATGATACTACAGAAAGACGTCGAATCCCGAAACCTACTATCAGAAAACCAACTTGGTACAGTCAGAAGAGTACAGGGAGCTAAAGAACAAGCCATGATAAACGTTGCAATAAACAGTCAACATAATAATGAATTACACGTAACATGGTTCGATATAAAAAAAGCATTTGACTCAATCGACCACGAGTACCTCCTGTCTTGCTTAAAAAATCTTAACATACAAGAATGGATGATTTCCTTTATATCCGTGTTAACAAAAAACTGGAAGTTATCTCTAAGATTAAACAATGAAGAAATTTTGAAGAAAAAAATTGAAAAGGGGATTATACAAGGGGATAGCTTATCTCCACTACTGTTTGTTCTTTGTATGGATCCGCTAAGCCGCCGATTAAATGAAAAGTTTCCCTCAATAGCCATTAACCATGATAAGAAGGCATTTACAACCAATCACTTCCTTTTCATTGACGATTTAAAGATTTTGTCGCAAGAAGAAAGTAACTTAAAACATATGTCCAATGAAGCAACAAAATTCTTCGGATGTATAGGAATGGAAATTAACGTTACCAAATCAGCTACTAACAATATCAATTGCAAAGATATTGCCACAGTAATAGAAGGAAAAGATGGATATAAATACCTCGGGATACTGGAAGATTCCAAATCGAGAACTAAACCCGAAACGATGGATAAAATTAGAAAAGAAATGCTTGATAGAGTAAAAAGCATATGCAAAACAAAACTAAATGGTAAAAACATAATAAAGGCGATTAATGAATATGCAATATCACTGATAAACTACTATGTGGGCTTATTAAAGCTAGAACCAGAAGATTTTAAAAGGCTAGATGATGAAATTAGGCGAATATTCATAGAAAATGGAATACACTTACAACCAGCGAATAAAGAAAGATTATATCTTAAAAGAAATGAACTAGGACGTGGATTGGAAAAAATTGAGTTTAAATCCGAAAGAATACTTTACCGAACTATATAAAACTCTAAACCAAGAAAAAGGACAATCACCCAGAAAAGCCGCGATATTGAAATTTGAAAATGAAAATGCAACCCACTTATCCGTAATAAATGAATTCCTCAGAACAAAATATGGCCTTGTTGACATAGATCTTCCTACGCTTGAATTTAAACAAAAAGAGAGTTTATTGTGTAAAATAAAAAATAAAAAACACTACATCAAAAACTCTTCGATGTTCATAAAAATACAACGCTAGAAATATTAGGATCCTCAAAGTGGCTACAATATGGAAATATCAGACCATTAGAAGAAGCTAGATTCTGCTTTATTCAGGATAGGAACATATTCTTTGGAGATAGATCAAGGTGCCCGCACTGTAACGACTCAATAAAAACTGTCGACCACTTAGCAAGCAGATGTAAAAAAATGCTTGGTCATGACTATACAAGAAGACACAATGAGATTGTAAGATGTCTTCACTTTATGCTGGCAAGAAAATACAACTTCAAAAAAACAAAAAAATTCGCAGACACTTTGTACAAGAAATAATGGAAAACGAATTCGCAGAGATCAAAGTAGATACAAGAATTAAAACAGACATCAAGTCATCGAATTACAGACTTAATATTCTTGTATATGACAAAAAGACGAACTGCATCAATCGATCGAAATTGGCGTGACAAGTATTGACAATATAAACATAGTTGAGAACGAAAAATTGAGAAAATATGACCTGCTAGCATCTGAACTATCATTAATATACAAATGCAAGACAAAAATTATCCCATATGTTATAACATGGGACGGTGTGGTGACACGATATCATAGAAGGTACCTGAAGGAACTAGATGTCACGAACCAGGTTGAGGCATATATTCAAACATTGGGATTGAGAAAAACCCTTGAATTAATAGGTCTCGAAAGAAGGAGGGGTATTGAAGAAGACTGTGGAGAGGAGAAGATAGCCGAAAGTATAAATACACTGTGTGTACAGAGTATCAAGCAAGCTGTGCCTGAGAACAAAAACTAAAATTACGACTATAAATATAGCCCATAAATAAAAATTACGCCTTGCACATATTTAAAATTTGGACATATTGTGCTTAAAGATATGTACTCGTATTCAGTAATGGATTTTAAAAAAATGCGAAATTTACATATAATTATGTTCTTGGATATTTCGTACAAAAAATATACCTTAATTACATAGCTAAGTTTTATTTATCTGAAATAAAATTTTTCATAAGTATTTTTGAATTTTAAATGGATGGGCAGAAGGTTAAATTTAAATATATATGTTTGTATGAGCATACAAACTCATAATTTATCTATAAGAAGCGATTTTAAGGCAAAAAAAAATGTATATAATATATTTGATATATGTTATAGAAATAAAAAAAATCATTTCATTCATCATTTAATTTATATTGTATATCCTATATTTTTACATTATTTTCAGTATTCACCAAAAAAAAATTATTTTAAATTCAGTTATCAGATTTACAGAAAATATCTATTATTTGGCATTACCTAAAATGTAAAAAAACTATGTTGGTCTTCTCTAAAATGTTTTTATTCGTGAGAAAACGTATCTGTGATATTATATAATAATCAAAAAAATAATAATAAGTAATTTTATTTCAAGAAATAATATTTTCGGATTTTTAAACTTGATTATTGATAAAGAAAATGGCATATTCCTCGTCTTAAAATTTAATAATTCTTAAAAAAATTAAATCGGGATATTTTATTATCTAGAAATAGGCCCTGTTGTTTATAGAAAAATTAGAAAATCTTAATACTAGAGAAATTTAAATTTTATTAAAATAAATAATTTATCAACACAAGAAATAAACAACTTGTCAAAAATAACTAAACAATAAGCAACCAAACATCAAGTGCTTTAAAAAAGTCTGATCGCATTAAAAATATTTTTTTACAAGAATATTTCTATGTTTATCTCACCATTTTTTTAAAAGCGCTGAAAACAATGTTGTTTTATTTATGATTCTAAATGTTTTTTTTCACCTTATGCATGAAAATATCGAAATATCTTATATAGGATTTTCTGGTGGTGTAAAATTCATTAGCTTCTGTGTTAATTTGACATAAATTTACAATCGAAAAATAGGCGATTCTTTATAAGTCTTTTCAAAATATATTTTATATGAAAATCTAAAATCTAAAAAATCCACCATGCGAAATTCTACGACATTTGAAAATTATTTCTTTAAAAGGGTATTTTCGGAATCTATGATTCATTTTAAATTTAGATGGTTTTCTATTGTTATAATATTCTCAATAATTCAAGAATAAACTCATCAACACTTTTCTAATTTCTTTTTGTTTTTAATTTCTAAGCGTTTAACAATAAAGATGGGATATTTTGGATTTAAAATAGCAGAATCAATATGATTCGGTGAAGCAATAAAAATATGTACACAAAGGAAAAAAAAATTTATCCATGTTTTATCATTTTCTGTTATTATAATATGATATAGATATTTATATCAATAAAACTACACTTTCTCAATAAAATTAGCGAAGTTTTATTTTTATTTTGAGGCATGAAAATTATATTCTTTCCATTCAATAACTTATATTCCCTATAAAGCATTTATAATATTCATTCAATAATATGCAGGGTTTCTAAATATCAAATTTCTGCGTATACAAGAATAGAAAATTTAATTAAAAACATTAATAATAATTTATATGCTTTAAAATGGCATATACTAGATAATTTTTATAATTCATATTAATTATAAAGGTATCGCTGTAAGGCTTGACGATCCACAAATAATAATTTCAATTTTTTTAGTTTATTCAACTATTATTGAATTGGTTCGAAATTGCATTACATTCAAAAACCTTTTTCTATGATTTCCTTTATATATACTACCATATTTTTAACTTTTTAAGAAATTACATTTTTTATATTCTTGTATATTATGGCCCATAATAAAAAATAATATCCATCTTTTCGAATAAAAATAAAAATTATTACTCTCCTTAAAACGTCCATATGATGACAGAATAAAACTTAACGGTTTAATTAATTAAAAGAATCCCAAGTCACTCTTAGCATGAAATATGCATAAATCCCGAAGACTAAAGAATACGTGTTATAAATATTCAATGTTTTATTTTAAATGTTTGGCCCACGATACTGGTTTTGTTACATTTTTATTTTTTGAAAGAATGAATATAATGTCACCTGAGAAAATTATATTATTATATTTTATAGAATTTAAGTGGAAAATTTTATTTTAAAAAACAAATTGATAAAAAGTGCATTATTTTTGTGTTTTGAATTTTTGGCACTATTTATAAAAAGATAAAACTTATAAAGTAAATCGAAAAATCTGGCGGCTTTTGTGTGTCCTTACGGAATACTATCAAAATATTTTTTTGTCTCATTCTAAGAATAGTATAATTCAATCATATGTGCATCAATTCGGCCTCAAGTTAAACCACCTTTATTTATATATTAATTTCATTTTCAGCTATTTACAGTTGTTCAAGCAGAACTTCAGATTTCTCTATGTAACAGATTAGACTAATACTTATTTACATCTCATTATTCTTAAAATCTTCTTCAAATCATTCTTTTCTTTCTAGACTTATCGGTTTAATTTATTTATCCTTCCTTTTTTTGAAGCTTCTGCTTCAGTTTTTATTTTTAACTCCTTTTTCAAGCTAAAATAGTAATTTTTGTGGATTTAAAAAAAAACTAATTTACAATGCATAAAAATAATTGTATCATACGCCATAAAATGTGATTTCGTGGTCATGAAATATCATATGTCGTATATTAAGTAATCGGAATCGAAACGTGCATACAAACAAATGATTAGAGAAAACACTTGAATTAATAAGTCTTGAAATAAGAAGATGGTAAACATGCTGAGGCTGATAAAATATCAAGTAAGTCAATTATATAGATTATACCAAATGTTTCCTTAGCATATTATAATGCCGAAAACTTAATTAACCCATAAATAAAAATCGTTTGATGATTTATTGCATTTTTTTAGTTTTAAAGATTTTTTTCTGCTATCTAATGTGCTTTAAATCATTGAATATACAAATTAAACTTATTGACATCCAACATTGCGTAATTTTTTATATAAACCACACTAAATTTTCATTATATATTACTTGTGGGCAAAATGATGGTAATAAATATAATTAATATTTTCTAGGATGTAAAATCAATAATAGAGCCATAAAATCCATGAAAATAATACATTTTATTGTATTTTAATGATACTTATAATCCGATCAACACCATTTATACTTATTAATTGAATACCTATTTCCTGCTGAATTTTCCTCTGTTACCAAACATACATTTCTATCATTCATTTTAATTTTTTCATCTTTATAAAATCATGTAATAGCATTTACCCTTTTGAAATTTTTAAATTCTTCGATATCATTACTTCTTAAAACCTATTAATATTTTGGTTTCATAGCATTTACGCTAATTTAAAAAAAATTGCAGCTTAGAATTCAATAATAGATCTTACCCATGTTTTAATTTCATTTCTATGGTTTTTCAGTATTTAAATTTTCTCAAGTAAAACCTTCTTGTTCTTCAGAGAATGGATTTGGCTATGCTTCTTGCAATCTTAGTATTTTTATTACTTCTTATTTCAGTGCTTGAAAATTCAAAATATCTTCTCATTTACAATGTTTGTACATATATAAGCCTCGTTTGCATTCTAAATCCATAAAATAAACATTGAAATGGTCTACTTAAATTATTTTAGGTGTGGAAACATAAATTTTATTCATCATAACGTAGAATAATAATGTTATAAACTCCTTAAAGTCATAAAAATAAGAGTTAGAGATGCTAATCTAAACATAAGCATATGAAAAATAATAAATTAAAAAAAAATTAAATAAAAACATTTTTATAAGCATAACTCACAGAGAAATCTTGCAAGCTATAATATATAAAAGTACAAGCGTCGCCTGTTCTTTTAAATCATCAGAATTTTTACTTTTTGCTAAAGAAACAAATGATTCGTTTATACTAGCCCATATATAAATTTATAGTTATTTGTAAACTTAAAATATATCTTGTGTATGAATTTTTACTAGGCTAATTTTGATGAAACTTGTACCTAATATTATTTAAAACAACATTCACCCCTACAATTTTTGTAAATAAATTTTTTTAATACTGTTGATTAATTTCTTTTGTAAAAATTTGTGTATTTAATAACTTATTCATTTATATTTCTGATTATATACCATCCATTTACCTGTAAAACCATAATATTATTATATGGCTTGTCTATAATCAGTTTTACAAAAAAATAGAAGATAAAACGTTTTATTGTAAATCAATGTCTTTTATACTATAATGGTTTGTCGCTCGTATTTTTCATCTGTGTTAGTATATTCCTTTATTTAATCTATTGTGGTATATTTATGAGCAGTTAAATGTTATTAAAATGTTTTTTTGCAATATTTTATTAAATATTGATCTTTATAGCAGTATCGCTATGCTTTTTATGTGTTTTACTAGTGATGGTTATAATTATTCGCTATAAATATAAACCAATTATATGACAATTGGTTTTTATTTTAACTTTATCCTTTGATTAACACAGAAAAAATCAGTTTAATACTGTTTTTTGATGTTCGATTTGCGCATTATTGATTTTTTTTATTAATTTGGTGTTTGTTAAAAAATTCTTACCTGTCTTTTAGATCATGAAAAAGATTAATTCCAGAACTTTGTAAAACTAGATTATGTTTGATAACAAAGAAAATCACAATTATTTTCTTACTGTTTACTTATAAATCCTAGTTTTACCATAAGAATAATTTATGATTAAGAATTTAGTCTTTCTTACAATTCCCGTATATAAGTTCAATAATATCAGTTTGAATTTTTACTTTTCTTTTATATAAATGTTTTTAGATAAAATACATACTTTTAATACTATTGAAAGCGTAGAATTGTATTGTTGATAAATTAGCTATTTATTATTCTCATAAAATTTCGTGCATATATATTTAGTTTATAAATGCTATCCTCGCATATGAAGAGCTATAAATTTCAATATTTATGCTATGATGAGTATAAATATAGAGTTGAACTACCAGTAATCCTAAAACAGCGTCCGAAAAAACATGATACTCTTCAAATTGAAATATTTCAAAAAGAGGCTGGGTTGATGCAATTAAATTTTTTTCTAATTGATTCTTCACATAACTGTTTATGCACTTTAAATCATTCAACAAAAAATCCCTCATTTCAATAATATTTTTATGGTCGTCCGTTGTTTTTATGTACGCAATAAGCTCAGAATTATCATAATCTTCCTTTTTACAAATTTCGGATAGCTTCTTTATATATTGAAATATCCTATAGATGAATTCAAGATATTTTTCATTCAAAGCAATAGCATCTTCTGAATCTAAATGACACATGAAAAAACATATCTGGATTTCAATGGTAGATAATAAGTCTGTGGCTTTCTTTATTTTCTTTCTTGTGATATATTCGGCATCTTCGCATACATCTACAGACATAAAATAACACGTTCTTTCCAAACTTTCTGAAATTGTATCTCTGATTTCTGGCATCAAAAATCGGTTCTTTTCAAGTATGTGATCATATTCATCTATGAATGTATTATATTGATTAACCTCTATTTCATTTATTGATTGGCATGATGAAATATTCAAATATGAAAAAAAAATCATTTTATTATTTCTTTTGTTGATTTGCTTAATTTAAATTTTATAATTCATAGCATTTATAGCGACAATTTATTCTATAAAAAGATACTTTAATTAATATTATTATGAGAAATTCTAAATTATATCTAAATATGCGCCATTTCACACCATTAACGTATCTTTATAAGTGTATTATAGTGAGCTATATGCATTTTCTATATTTTTCCTGAAAAGTTTATCTAGGCATTATTTAATATACTTGAATTCGTTTGGTTTGATGGTGATGTGTTCGTTTTAATTATATTTCTATATTCATATTTTTTTGATCGTTTTTAGAAAATTGTCTTATTAATATTAATATCCCATTCTGAAGCGCAATAAAAAAGTTTTTTCCTGTTTTTTTGCAAATTTTATGATCGTAAATCATGTTAGGAAATTATTTAAATTATTTAGAACAAAAATGAATATTTTGAGAATTGTGAAATTTTATTTTTAATATTCGGCCAAAAATTAACGCAGTAATTCAAAAAAAAATTATCTATTTATAGTTGTTTAAGTAGTAGCTCCGATTACTCTATTAGCCATATTTGATATATACATTATTTAATATATTTAAATTTTTTTTCCCGTGTATTATTTATTTTGGAACTTATTCATTCAAGTGCTTTTCTCAATACTATCGGTTATGCATATTCTTTTGATAATACTGTAAACAAACATTCATAGATAACATACTAATTCTATAATTAAATCTAACTATACTGTTTGATTTATTTATCTTCAGTGCTGTTTTATCGTCCTATGAGACTATACTATTAGAGTAAATCGAATTTTTTAATATAAAGGCTTATAAGGCTTAAATAAATATGGTTTTTAGAATATATATTGATATTTTATATCATAAATTTGTATTTTTTATGTAGTGGGGTTGTCTGTGTGCAATACTAACTTATATATTCTTTTTTCTTTCCACAGCTCTATATATTTGCGATTTTTTATATTGATGACTTTAGGGGACAAACAAATAACGTCATAATTTTTTTTGTGAAATTTTCTTAAAAATAGTAATAAAGTATTAAAAGTAGTAAAAAATATATTTTTACCAACAAATGTAGCTCATCGTTCAGAATCTACAAAAATTAAGAGAAGAAATCAAGTTAAAGGTCGAAAAAAATCTTATGATTATCAATTTCAGTGATAAAAACCTTTTAAAAAAGCACAAATAAAATAATACTTTGATGAATTAATATGTAAATAATGAAATTTGATATTTTTTATCATAAAACAATGTTCATTTCATTTATATTAAAAGATATAAACGCATAAAAAATCGCTTTTTGATGCAATATAGATTTATAAGAAAAAAACTTAATTTTTAAATGCTTTATTATCTGTAATATGTAAACAATGGCGATATTATACTCAATAAGAAACTTTTTAGGAAGATTCGATATTTTTTTCGGGGTTTTCAACTAAGTAAAACACTGTGCTGTATTTAAGTGATACATTGAAAATCTAGTTGGTCTTGAGCCTGTAATTTAAAGCTCATAAATTGTCATTTTTTTCTTAAGATAAATTGTATCACAAATCGGCAGTAGTGCTCCTGACGGGCCAAGCATAATTTTGTCTTTAATTCACTAAAAACTAACTTTATTCAAATGAAAATAGATAATTGGGCAATTTTTATGTCTGAAAATACTGAGATCATCTTAAATATTTATTTTTTCTGTAAAGATATTCTACGAATGGAATAGAAACGATTCTCGCAGAACAATTTAAAAGTGTATATTAAATTTTTTAATAATAGTATTTATTGGATAACATTCCTCAAAGAAAACTTTATTAGATGTTATTCAAAAAGTTACTCCACGTGCTTACTATAAAGTAAGTAAAAATATATTTGATAATCCGTTTATAATTTTATGCACTCATTTATATCCTTAGAAAATAAACGAACCTTAAGTTTAAACGAAGAATAAAAATTTTCACATATTAAGGTTAAGTATGATTTTAATATTTTTTGTGATTAGCGTTTATGCCAAAAATATGGATTTTGTATTTGAATTTCACGAAATTTTATGGTTTTTTTATTTTTTGTGCTTATGTGCGTTTATTAAATAAAAATATATCACTCTATGGTATCGATCATTTATTGGCTGTTATCTTGATTTTTTAATGGGTTATGCGTGTTATTCTGGGCATCGTCTTTTTAAAAGGTATAACAATCATTTTCAAATTATATACTCTTATTTGAAATTTGAATATCTAAGTGCTTTATCGGTCTGATGGTATAGTAGTTAAGCTCAATTATCAATCTTTGTATTAATCAATGCCAATTTTAAAAGAAGCGTAAAAAAAGGTACTCTTAATGCCATAATTCTAAATAAAAAGGGAATTTTATTATTATATGTAATTTTTATATCATATTCGATTTTGATTACGGGAATACATTTATTTTTAAAAGATATTTGTAATACCTAATGCATTTATTCTCACCATAAAAAAAAATATTGAATCTTAAAAATATTTAAATCATTAATTATGGTGATTAATTTTCGTATTTTTATTGTTCTTTCTTTGTTATGGCAGATAATTTTATTTTTTGCCAAGTAAATCTTTATTTTTGAATGTTGGTTGAAAAATATTGCAGAACCAACCGTTTATGAAGCAACATGCAATCTTAAAAGTCACTTTTTTCGAATTAAATATCAACTGAAAAGAGGCGTATTCGTAGTGTATCTTCTTATGCACTCGCACTAAGGAAAAAGAACATCATTTATACTTATTTGCATAAAAGCTCCCAAAAAAATTATTCTTAAAAATATTAATTATATCTTTGTGCTCCCTTTATACATTAATATTATAAATACTACTAAAAATATTTACAAAAATTAAAAATTTTTCTCATTTTAAACGCAATGTTCAAATATTTCTTATTTCCCGTAGTATTTTTTATCTAAACATTTAAGAAAATTCTGTTGCAAAAAATATTACTCCTATGTGGTGAACTGGATTTTGTCCAAAAAAATCTTTCGGTTTTATTTATATTATACGATAAATTTCGTAAACTGCCGTCCGGGAAACGACCCTATCATACCAATAATGGCCTTGATTTCTTCTACTTGCGTTGGGAATATGGTAGAATTTTCTGTGCTAATATGAAGTGCATTCGAAAGATTTCTTTTACAGTGGGTCGGCTAACAGCATTTGCTTTACCTAACTTATCGGCGGCTTCATTAACTGATTGGTAAACAATAAATGATCTGTCTGAAGAGGATTCGAACCTTCAATCATTTAAATTGAAAATAATAAGTCAAATATTTAAATAATTCAATTATAGCCAGTTTTGAATCATAAATTTTTCATTTATACAGCTTACAATTTAAATCCCGGCTTAAAAAAACGTGCAGCTTGAAAAAAATCTATATAAAGTCATTTAATTAAATTAATTATTCGTTAAATTCAAGGAAATCAAAAATATAGGGTTTGTTAGGCGCTTTAAAGATGTATGTGTTAAATGATTTAATTAAAAACGGAAAAAAAATTAATATAACACAGAGATCTGAATGTGTATCCTTGTAAAACATGCTTTTTATTATAAATAAAACACATTGACATAAATTTGGCTCTTTAAGTGGAATTTCATTGTAATATTTGTAATCAGGTTGCATAAATCTTGTTAGATAATTTTAATACCATGATATCTGTGATGATGAAGTTAATGAAATAGTATAAAAAGATGATTTTCGTGGAAATATTTTTCTATTTTTTAAATTATAGATGGTTTTGGTCATAATATTTTCTCTAGATTCAGTGTTATTCAGAATATAGTTGTAAAAAGTGAATCTTGTATGATATGTCTTCATTTTTATTTTAACAAGAGCATTAAAAAGACAAGCATTTTCAATATAAAATATTATCTTCGATGATATTTAAACTAAATACTGTTATACATATTTAGTTTTTCAACTACAATATCTATTGTTTTCTGATTTTTGATCAACAGGATCTTATAAATCTTCAGAAACTCCAATACGTGTTTGCTAGAAATATTTTCATCTATTTGTTTCAATATATCAAAAACAAACCCATGAAGCAAGTATAGATCATTTTTAATTCGTGTAATTATATATTCATTGGTATTTGTTAAGGAATTGATGAATATTTTGACAATGTTCTTATTAGTTTCGATAGCTTTTGCCTTTTCGAATATATAAAAGAATTCGTTTTTGTTTAATTTTTTTATTTCTAAAGTAAAGATAAATAAATTTACAATTTCTTGAAAACTTTTTAGGCAATTTTGATGCATATTAAAAACACATACATATTCTTTTTCGGGGAAATTAGTCATTAAAAAGAATATGTTTAAATCAATACTGTTCAAAACATTGCCAATTTGCAAAATACCGTTTACTAAGGTGTTATATGCCTTTCTAGATATATTTGTGTTGGGAATTCTACTTAATAAGCAAGATGAGCTTTCATCATCCAGTGATTGTAGTGCAATATTATGATATGTATTACATTTTAAAATGTATCTTTCAAGAAATCGCATGAATTCGTCTTTTCCTTGAATTTTTATACTTTCTTCAATGGTACAAAACATCATTTCTATATAAATTAGAAAATTCATAAAGGGTTAAAAAAGCACAATCAAAATATTTTAGATCTAAACTATTAAGAAAAATCGAAATCCTTTAAAATAATCTTTAATTCATGCATAAAACATTAATATGGTTAAAATTTAAAATAATTATATTTTAATATTATTTTAAATTTGATAAAAATATTTATAACTACGAGTAAAATTCAATTTTTTTTTAATTTCCACTCAAGAGACTTTTTTTAATTTTTTTATTTGTATATTGTCAACACGTTCAAATTTATTTAAATTTCATATAGCTAATTAGAAACAAATATTTAATTTTCGATTTATATCGTTAAGTCTCCCAGGCTATTCATTTCTATATATATAATTTTTAAAATTAATATACAACTAATTCTCGTATATATCGTTATTTTTTTCTAAATATTATAAAATTTACTGTCTATTAGACTTCTTAATGCTTTATAACGTAATATCGCCATAATTTGTTTTTCTGTGTGATTCAAAAGTTTATTCTAGAAGTGAAAAATTCTTTAAAAATTTCATGAAGTTATTTTATTTTGTTTATACTAGTTTTAAGTTTTAAAATATTCTTTTTGATTTTATATGTAAAGTTCATACTTATTACATTATCGACATTCAGCAACGGTTATATCTCTAGTTATAGAATTACGATACTTTGGTTTCCACAAAAATTTACCTAATCTGTTATTTTATAACATTAAAATTATTAGAAAAAATATTTTTTCTATATAAATTATTTTTTCCAATGTAAATTTTTAGGAGTTTTAAAGTCCCAAGTTCGTGTTAAAACTATAAAAACCATAGATAAAGAATTGTATCGTTATCAAGAAATATTGCATTTTAAACTTGTATGTTTTTCTATGATAATCTTGAATATTTATTCAGGTTTTTTATGGGAGATGTAAAGCTATCGTTAAAAAAATGCCTCGCTGCTGAAATTTGCCATAAAAAAAAACTGGTATTTTTTCATTGAAACGCAAATTTGAGAATGAAGAATTTTATACCTAAAAATGCGGCAGAAAAACGATTCCTGTGATTTTAAAAAAAATATTATCTTGAAATTGACTTTTACACAAAATAAATTATTTAGTGTCACAGAGTAAATATGATGGATTTTGTTTCTATTTTTTGGATAATAATGTCGATATAATGCCCTTTTATTATAAATTAACATCTTTTAATTTGAATGATGAATGCATACTATATTCAAATTGTTCATTTACATTATAAAAAAATACATAATTTTTTTAAACAGGTTCAATACAATTTTATGTGCTAGTTATAATCTTTTAGAAATACTTTATTAAAATATTTGTGCCCGATTAGTATATATTACTGATGAGAAAATATAAATTTTATCTACTTTTGTATACCGCATCTATTTTTGAATTTTTAATTATAAAAATAATGTCATTATATTATCCCCTTCCAATAAAGCACCATAACTGCGATTTAAAAATCAATATATTTTCGAGAAATATGATACATACAAACAATTTTTACCCCAATATAAATTTAATTATGATCAACGGATCACTAAATTCCGATGGAAAAATATATAGTATCAATAGTTTGCATTATCATACACAATAAGTAAATTTTTATTTTTAATAACAAAAACACAAATAGTTTTTATGAATAAATTTTAAAAAGCGCATTTAATAATAAATAAATATTTGAAAAACATTTACGCTTTTTATCACTGTTTAATTATATTTAGATAGGTTTTTGAAATAAAGAAAACACCGGAAAAACAAACTTATATTGCGATATTTATTTTGATATCAAATTACATGGCTATTACAGTGATGAAAAAGATTAGAATCCCATGATTATCTTAAAATCGTTGTCTATCTTTTCAGAAAAAAAACAAAAATGGAACGATTAGAAAACAATATATTTTATTGACCTGTTTTTCATTCATATAATTGCTTAAAAGTTGATTTAATTTATATTCTAATATTTAATGTGTTTGGAATATTAAGAAAAACCTTTTATACTTTGTTTAATTAGATTTTTTATTGTACACTTATTATTTATGCAAGCGAATAAGTTCTTCGTTTCAAAAAAACAAGTTTACTTGTTTATTTTCATTTGAGCATTTGTAAATATATCATAGACAACAGGATAATTTTTCCAGCATCTAGAATATTAAAACTTTGTTGGTAGTAATAATTACAATGTAAATATGCTTCTGGTAAAAAAATTTTACTAATGGTGATTTAAAGTATCTAGATTTGGTATTCAAGATAAATAAAATCTTATCTGATAAAGCTTTTATTTTTAAATTTTCTGATAAGGGAATATTAACACATTTGTTATTGCCATTGGATATATTAAAGCACCAATTCTTGTATATAAAATATTTTTGAATGCATAATTTATATGTAAATACATCTCGAAAATTATTTTACATTTTTCCCCTTTTAAAATTTATCTAATATTTTTATGATTTATCTTGGTGAAACACATTTTGACATAATCTAATAATTTAAGAGTAAAGCACTAGATCTATCCATTTTACATAGATATAGATTTCCTTTATCTGTATAATATACTCTTTGAATGTAAATCTAATGCTTAAAAAAGAGCTTTAGTTTTAGATTTTATTTTATTTTAACTTCATCTTAAAAATATAAATATCTTATAATATAATGTTTTATTATAAAAGTCGAATAAAGTTGCATTAACGAAATATAATTTTTTCTTTAGAAAATACAAGCATTTTGCTAATGGAATTTTAAGCGCATGATATCAAATTTATAAATTAAAAAATGATTTTTCTGCGTAATTTTTTATGAGAGAGTTATTTTTTTTGCAAAATTTATGGCTAATGAATGTCAAAATTAAAAAAGAATGTGCTATAAGATGTATTTGAAGTTTAATAAAATATGTATCATTTAATAACTCTATAATTTCTATGCGTTTCTATAATTAAAAAAAGCCTTATATAAAGATATGAACATAGTGCGATAATCTTGAATTTTAAATTGTGGATGTTGTTTTTTCTATTGTAAAGTAGATCTCAGAAATTAAGTATCTGGATTGTGATTAAGTGTATGAATTTCTAAAAAATATAATCAAAAAAAATGCAATTGATTTTTCATCTATTTTATCGGTGGTTCATCTGCGCAAAAAAATTCAGAAAAAAAAATTTAATTATATTTAAATAAATCTTAATTATATTAAAATAAATTTAAATTATGATACACCGACCATTATTTAAATGTGGGTATTTTAGGTGTATATAATTGTTTAAAAATTATACACGAAAATTTTATAGATATTTCGACATTATATGGAACCTTAAAAATTTTCGAAATCATATTATTCTTCTAGTTATATATATTTGTGTATTTTGTGCTTTTTATTTTAATTAGATAAAAAATATTATATTCTTAGTTTTTTTTGATAAAATTGTATAATAGTATTTTTTAGTCCTCTTTTTATCCAATACTATAATTTTTATATTTAAAGAGCATATAAATTTATTTTAAGATATTATATCTTAAAATAAAAACCTAAAAATATTAATGGTATGAATTATTTGAAATTTTTGCATATTTCCAAAATAAAATTTCCTTTTGCAAAATGATTCGAAAAAATTAACAATAAAAGAATCTATTTTCATAAAATTGTTGGTGAAATGATTTCTCGTAATTTCACTTTAAGGATTTTTCTTTTGATTAAGCTTTAATAATATGTATAAGTATATTTTATTATACAATAAATTGGTCTTTTATAATGTAATTACGTTTTTATAAAAAAATAAAAGAAAATAATTCACAAAATTACTTTTTTCAATTTAAAAAAACATAAATATGATGTTATGTATTTTTTTACATTGATTGCGTTTCTCATAATAATATCATGAAATTCTTATAGAAAGTTTTATGATTTTAGAACTTTTCTGTAATACAATTTGGTTTTAAAAAGCATGTAACTGTGTTATTCTACATATAGAGTGTGTTTTTTACTTTATTCAAAACAAATGCATCTGCATTTATATCAAATAAGATTATAAATGAATTTTAATGGCATAAAATTTTACCTATTACAATATTTGCTAGTGCAATAACTAGCTAGTATGTTTCATAAGTTCAATGTCAATAATAATTTAACTTCTTTCTGAATAGATCCTGTTCTAGCGTTATTATTATTTTTATATTAAAAAAAATACATTTATTCTAATAGATTTATTTATGGGAAAAAATTATAATTTAAGAAAACCTCATCTGAATTCTTTCCATCTTTATAAATAAAAAGAATTACTCTGTATATAAATAATCATCTTTTCCTGGAATGTTCGTTAAAATAAGCTATTATTTAAGTTCTTTTGGAAAAATTTGACCTAGAGTATATTGTTTATGATGATGAAAAATAAATTAGAAAATAATATATAAGGATCTTTGTGAAGATTATTTTTCTAAAATTAGTTTTATTGAATGCCTATAACTTTGAAATCAGAAAATAATTGGGTATAGATGCATGTTCAACTATGTATCCTTCTTTTCGCGCTCATTTCGATATATTTTCATTATTAGTAGCAAGCAAATAGATATACTCTGAATAATTCCAATAGCCATTCCAGTTCCAACAACTAAGTTACTAAGACCCCTCGCTAAATCGCTTATAATAACAGAGCATTCTTTATTTTTAGGAGGTGATAAATTCCTGCATACGCCTCCAGTTCTATCATTTGCATTGTAGTATCCGCAACAACTCAGTGCCTCTTCTATAAAATCTATTTGATATATATTCAATGCATTCCATCTTTTATCACCCCACTTTACAACATTTTGCACCCATTTTAAGATCACGAAACCGCCCATAAATTGTGTATTAATAAGAAAAAGAACCAGAGAGATGTAAACGAAAAGTGTAAGGTTATGTCTGCTCATGATACATTTAAATCCAATCAAGCTTGATGTCAATACCTGTAGCATGTACAGCATTAGAAGTGAGCCATGATGGAATCTAATATCTAAAATATCATGTGTTTTATAGAAGGCTAATGGGAGTAGTACTATAAAAGTTGTAGAATATGTGAACAACAGTGTTTGTATTAATGCGAAGGCTATACAAACTGATTTTCTAATGGTTTTGTGTCCGTGCATTGGTCTACCTTCTTTTCTATATTCTTGTATCCGTGTATCATCTTGTTAGGTGATATGTTTGAGACATGTTTTAAAACCGAGAATTTCATTTCTGAATAAATTTAATCGTTGACTACTTATAGTTGATTAATGTATAAAAAAGAAAAGTAAGATAAATTTTTCAAATAAATGGCTTTCGTTACACTGTTTTCTAATTTTATATTGATTTACTCATAAAATAAATCATAAATCTGAAAATAAAAAGAATATGAAACACATAAATAAAACAAAAAGTTGGAAGTTTCAGGTTAATTGATCTGTATCCAAAATTGTTTTTCATGATATTTTTCGTGCGATATTCTAGAACTATTAATGTAAAATTTGGTTATAACCTCATTTTACTTACCATTTTTTATGATAATTTCATGCAGAAGTAATAATTTAGATTGATTTTTCTTTATAGAAAAACAATTTTAGATAGTTTGTTCATAAAATAAATAAACAAAATCGTTAAATTTTTATTAATGTTAGTTGATAATCTCGAGAAAAATGAAATAAAACTTTACGATATATGTTAAGAAGCGTACATTTAAGCAGATTTTTTTAATAAAATCAATGCATACAATTTTTCTAATAACCCCATTACAACAAAAAAAATAATTGTAGTAGTAAAAACAAAGAATAGTTTAAAGGGTTCATATAAATTATCTACGATATATTTGCTCAGAAATTCTTTTCGATTCAAAATTTATAAAATCTCGGTCCCTATTTCCATAAAGTGTTAAATTATAATAAATCATAAAAATAACTCTTTTTGGCCCCGTAAGAATCAATTTATATATGCATCATCATTATTTTTTACTTATGGGTTAAGTTTATATCTATTAATTCCATCTATTGTGACATAGTCAGCCCATTGGGAACATTTGCACAGTATGTTGATACATCTTTTGAGACCTTCCCCTGATCTATCTTCATACACTGCTCTTCTTCTCTCAAATAATATGAGTTAAAGTGCCTTGATAAGTGTATGAATCAATAAAATATTTTTTATGGTAATTGATTATGCGATAATGAAATATATTCGTTGATATACAAATTATTTTTTTATTTAGAAACTTAATTAAATGTATATATTATATCGGTGTTCACCATGTACTCGAAAAAATTAATTTATTATCTAAAGTGGAATAGAAATTTTGTTTTCAATATCCAAGTTATATATAAAGGAACGCTCTAAAGTATAGCACTTTTATCATTTTATAAATATTTTTTTCCTAACAACAATTCGGTCTAATCTTCTGACATAAAATATCAATTTAAACATATAAATTCGAGACTTTAGTTGAACCGAATATATTTTAATTTCTCAATTTAGTTCAAAAAAATCATGTAATTATTTTAACTTTATATGTGAACACACGTACAACAGATAAATATCTATTTAATATTAAACTGTTATTTTTCAATTAAATAAAACATAGTCAGTATTTCATTCTGTGTTAAATCGGTGAATAATATACTGTAATCTTATGGAAAATAAATCAATACGTTTAGATAATACAAACAATAATTATTACTTTTTATCATGTTTTAGGAAAAAAAATAGGAACATATTTCATGAATATTTTTGTTGTATATATTCATGGTTTCAATTTATTAAGCGATTTAATCATTGCAAATAGAGGATTTTTCAAGCTTAGGCGCTCGTAAGATAAAAGATGTTATAATATTTTATTTTTAAGTTTCAATTGAATCAAAAAATTCAGGCCCTTAGCAAAAAGAAAATATACCTATAAAAATGTATAGTGATGGATCTAATAAGTCGTATACCTTAGAAATTTTTAAATTACAAAAATTTATGTTTTTCAAAAAAATTCGTTCTGACACGCAATAAATGTCATAAAAAATACTTTATGGGTAACGCTTTGCGACACTAGAAATCTTTTATATAAAAATATCAATTATTATGTTCTTATAATATTTAACACTTGCTTTCAATCACTTCAAAACTGTGTACTATATATTATTGAATTCATTCAATGGTTTCATAGCCTTAATGTTCGGGTCTTTTATTTGATTTAAACTGCATTCAAATGAGTGTCTCTTATTTTTTGAAGATGGTAATAATTCATATAAATTTTTTTTTTCATAAAATTATATTATTCAAAATAGATATGTTTAAATAAATATTTTTAGTAATTTATAAAAACAGAAAAGATTTTATTGATTAATTTAAATTAAGTGAAAAATTTCCAGCATTATATTAAAATGTAGAAAATTTTTCTATAAAAACAATTAAATCTTCATTTATTCTGTTATTTGGAATCGGATTGTAAATAATCTCGACGAAATTATATGAATCTAAAAATCGATACTAAGTTTACCAGCCAACATTGAGTTCTTTTCGCAATTTTTCCATATCAATACAGCTCATGTATTCTTTTACATATAAAAAAACTTTATCGCAATCGAAAGAGAAATTTTCTATATTTCCTAAAAAGTACAATATTTCATCGCCTTCAAGTACACTGATTTTATCTCTTAAAAATCGCATTAGTGCTACACCAATTAATGGAAGAACGCTAAAATCATAAAATAAAAAAAAATCCCAAATTCTAAGAACAAGTGATATCTCAAATCTCGTAAATAACGTTAAATACCATGAAAATCCAAATGATCCAAAGTCGATGTCGTTTTTCATAAGATGTTTATACAATTTAGGCAAAAATCGTTTGATAAGCATGTATTGGGAATGAAGAATCGGCCCAATTCCCGATAATTCTTGATCGAATACACCAAAAAGATTGGAATTTATGTAAAATATATCTAATAAAAGCTTTAAAGCTTCATCTTCTGGAAAGTACATAAGAATTATTGCAACGTATGATGACATGCCTTGGCAATAACCGATTTCAGGATGAATATTCGCGAATGAAACCAAAACATTAAAAAGTCTTGTTTGTCCTGATCCAAATTCATCATTAAAAAGAGAATGTCGACGAAAAGTTCTTTGAACATCAACATGTATCTGGTGTTCATAATTACAAAGTTTCATCGTATTCTTTTTTTCATGATTATTATTGTTTTTTTGTATATCTATCGAGCTTGTATTTCCAGATTGATTATTACCGTTATCGATTTTCGGTTCGTCTGTTTTTATGTTAGTTAAATTCTTTTTCTTGCCATATAACAAATTTAAAAGTGGCGATGTTTTGCTTTTCGCCGAATCTTGGTCTTCTTCATCTTTTCGCATTTTTAAAATGGTTTTTCTTTCCTCCAAAAATAACTTCCAGGCCTTGTATTTCATAAAAAGTGGCACACCTTTAAAAATAAGATTCATAGCTTTTTTATTCTTTATAACAAAACTAGATATTTTTTTATTTCCGCGATTTTCTATCTCCTTTATTCCTTTTAGTCTTGCATCAGAAATGATGTTATGCCATTTTGTGCCCAATTTCTCTTTTTTTTGTGTGCAACAAAATAATTCACTTGAATCAGATGGCGATTCTTCCTCTGGAACAATAAACCCATATTTATCGGTTATTTTTGGAAGTATAACATTTGTCTTTTTTCTATATTTTTTGCGGATGCATTCATTTTCATTGGATGTATCATTTCTATCATTCATAACCTCTTTACTGATTGAGTATTCGGATTTATATTCACTTTTATTATTATAATTACCCTTTTCACTCTTATTTTTGGAAATAATTGAAAATTCTGGATTTAATATGGTGTCTATGCTGTTTCCTTTTGTATTTTGATCTATTGCACAGCCATTAGTTCCTTCTTCTACTGTTATATCCGATGTATTCTTCATTTGCAAATATTTACTATTCGATATTTTACATTTTCGGAAATTACCTTCTTTGGTATCCTTAAATTCAAAATTTTGAGCCTTCATATTTATTCCAATTTCTTCATCAACTACGTCAGAATTTTTTTTGTTAGGCCAAGAAAGATCTTGAATCTCATCCTTCGAATTTAAATTAAACTTATTAACTCTAGAAGTTAGAGCCTCGTCTATAAAATTTATATTTTCTATTGTTTCATTGAGCGAAATAAGGGATCTCATCTCCATACCAGATAATTCAGCATCCGTCGCATCATTATCATTAAGTTCTATATTTAATGAATTGATTGGAAGACTCTTAGACCCACTACACACATTTTTAGATGGTGGTATTTTAATCTTGGATTTTGATTCCGTATTTTTAATATCCTCGTTCCTTTTCATGTTATCTTTCAATACCTCTCCTTTAGATTCTTAATTTTAATTTATTGTGTCTTGTTTGTTGTTGGTGTTTCAGATTGTGATTTATAGGTGATTTGAAATAAATTGGGTGAATCTAAAAATTTATATTTACATTGTTCGTTGGCGTTACCATTTTCGTCTAACTGCATTTTTTTATCTGTATTTCCATATTGAGATTTTTATTGGTGGCCATTCTTGGCCTCCTCTATTACTTCTATAAATTGTGCAAAATACTATCAAATCTTGCAACTTAATATTTGTGTGTTGTATTTAAATATGCTATAAATATATATATTCGTGTTTGTGTTATAAGGATAACGGAAGCCAACTAAAGTATAGGCAAACGCACAAACAATAGGATAGTGGAAAACACTTGAATTAATAAGTTTTTGAAAAGAGAAGATATATTGTGTAAAATTATATGAAGATTATGAGACTGAAGGACACATTAAGGAAATCTATTCAATAAATAAATCTAGAGTTTTGCTTGAACAAATTAAAATGATTAAAATCAATTAACCCATGAATAAATTATAATAAATATTATCGTTATTTAGCTCTAAAGCAAAGCTGTTTTTTTATATCATAACATAATAACGATTCACTAATATATATTTAAAAACATTTTCGATTTAAAATTCCTTTGTCTATTCGCCTATAAACATGGTCAAATATTATTCAAATTAACTATCTTTTCTCATTTTTCATAAATTCTAAAAATTACATTATAAAGTGTTGTTGTCGTCTTATAATTTGCTTTTTCCCGCTAAAATCATGCTTTCAACATTTACCCACACCGTAACCTTCAAAATAAAGTGGTTTGTATGTTTAAACAAAGATACAACTTAGAATAATTTATATTTTAGTCTCTATATATTAATTAATAAGCTCCCCGTCAAAATAAATGTCTAGATAATCATAGAGATAAGAATTTATATAAATTGTGATAAGAAAATGAAAAAAATACATAAAAAATCAAAATTTAGATCTTACCCTAGAAATAGATTTTATATTAAAAACTGTTTAACTTATAATAAATTCATAGGGAGCTTAAATAAACCAAGTTTCCGCATTATTTTTAGATAAAAAGTACCCTAAAAATATTTAAAAGCCTAATTATTTGCTAATCTATTTTAATAAAGTTCAAATTAATTAATATTTTTTTTATCAGTAGAAACCGCATTTTTTTCTATTTTTTTCTAATGCAATTCGATAAAAGTAAATTGCTTTGAATTTTATGAAATTCTATGAATATTAATTCCAAACATCTACATCCGAAAACCTAGATAAGGCAGAGAAGATATACCATTAAAACACGATACATATGCAGTAGATAAAAATTTCGTAAATTTGGTGGATTAAAAATTTGCATTTTCCCTTTACCTCGTCTTAAAATACGTTTTTATTCGTTTAGAAGTGTAAATTTATATACTGTTAACAACAAAATTAACAAATAATTTCATTAAATAAGACTTTTTTGCATTTATTTGATTTCAAAAAAATGCTCATGTTTATTCTGTTCTATTTCTGTAACTTTCCACAATTAGATATAACCCGATATTTCCTAAATTTCAAAATATTTTTAAGCTAGATATTATAGAGTACACCAGCTATCTATAATGGTTTTAATTTTAAATCCAGCTACTTTACTACAAACACAAAAATATGATTAACTGTTTCCGAAAAAAAATAGCTCGCCTAAATCAATATACCCTCTTAACACACCCTTTTATATATTTTGTAAACATATTCAAATTTTTTCGGCTTTTTTTATATTATTACATATTCGGTTTCGATAATTGAAAAAAATTCTTCTTTTTTCTTCGTTAAATTCATTATAAAACAGAAAAATCATAAAATTTAAAGTCTTTAGTTTTATTTTTCACGTTAGATTAACAAATATTTGCTTTTGAGTATATTAATATCTCTTATTATGTATTTTTCTTGAAATATTTTTATTATTTCACGCATAACTTTTCTCTTATTTGACTATCCTTCCTCTTAAAATATCGAATTATGTAGCTAGTCGTTTATCTTTTTTATCCAAATAATACTACATCAAGGAAGTTTTATTAATTTTCAGATTTTATGTCTAGAATTAAAAAATTGTTATTTTTAAGAACTCCTATTCTTTCAAGGCCTCAAATTTTCATAAAAAATCTATTCTTTGATTTATAGATCGAAAAAAAAATTTGACATTTTATAATATATTTTTGAAGCTTTTTATTAAGCTTCCTGCTTGTATTTCGCAATTTTCATCATATTCTTAAAAAATCGGCCTGCTGAAGTCTGGCACAACACAATCCCATTAACCGTTAATCTGCTATTAATGCTACAAAATTAACTTTATAATATACAAATTAAAATATTATTGTGTTTGCATGGGAATTTTTTGAGACTTGTAATATGAGACTGTTATTTTGAAGAGTAAATAGCACCTAAAATTGCAGAAAATATTCTGAATTGATATTAAGTTTACGATTTTGTTGTTGATTTTTTTTTAATATAATGATTATGGTTCGCAAAAACTATTATTTATTTGCTCTGAATTTTCCCCAATATAACTTTTCATGAGTTTTACACATGATATGAAATTTCAAAACTAATATTTATTTGCTCTGAAAAATTTACTCAATATAACTTCTCATGAATTATACTCATGATCTTAAATTTCAAAACTTTATTCTGTAAAGATTCAAATTTCAATAAATTAAAATCCATTCATTAGCAATAAAAAAATATTTCTTTTAACCTTTAATATAATTATTGCCCTGATCATTAAATTTCCGTATCTAAAATATTTCTTTAAATCTCTAGCATAATTATTGCCCTGATCATTAAATTTTCGTATCTAAAATATTTCTTTAAACCTCTAGTATAATTATTGCCTTGATCATAAAAATTTTCGCATCTAAAACATTTATCAAGGCGAATTTTATCTTTTTACAATATTCTTAGATATAAACTAATGTAAGACAAAATAGATTTAAAATTTGAATTCTCGATTAATATACATGAAAAACGATTACATCATTATAAATGCATATTATCATGAACTTTTACTACATAAATTCTTGTTTTTAATATTATTTTTTTGCTCACATAACTAGCTTATGTTTTATCTAAAAATTAAATAAATTTTAATGCTTTAAAAAATAGAAGCACTTCAAGTATAACTTTTTTTAATAAGCGTTGTATGATAATTAGCATACAAATAAATAAAATCAAGAATATCTGAATATTTACCACTTTCCTATTACATATCTCACCCCAAAAAAATTTAACGAAAAATCTAAATTATAATAATTTGATTCTCTTTCCTTAATTACTATTTGTAATTCTATTTTTCCCAGTAAAATTATTACCGAAATAAAATCTTTGACTTGGATTTTACCTAGTACAGGATATACAAAATTATATTCAAATTAAATAATGTTGTTGTTTGTAGATAGTTAACATGAAATACATTTTATGTATAGTTTTGTTGCTGTTTTAAACCCTTAAAAAATTAGATGCATGGATATAGATCATATATTTAAGCTTCTGTGAAAAAACAACTAAATTTGTTAAAATAAATCGATAACAAAATATTGTTAAATAGTCAAATACAACAGTCGAATATATTAAAAATGGATAATAAAACTACAAATGTTTGATAAATTTCACAATAATATATAAATCTGTAAATAATTTAAAAGATACAAACAAATATAAAAACTATCCACGTTTAATAAATTAATCGTTTTGTATCAAATAAAATACAAACGATATAAATTAATTAAATTTGTATGATGCATTCATTCCAATTTTAACACAAAGCCAACATTTATCATGAGACTATTGGTTTATAAAAAAATTGTTAAAATTAGAATGTAATATATATCAATCGATCAAAAAAAAATTTATAGTTTCGTGCAAGAAAAACTACGGAAATATCATCATGAATAGAAACGGAAATAATCAAATAAACTGAGTCACTTATTACTCCGGAAATGGTGAGTTTGTAGCCCATAGAAAAGGTAGAAGGAAATAAATATATGGGTATGATGTAAGACAGAAAATATACGATTATTTTTAATACTAGCGAATTAATGTATCAAGAAATGATTCTTGTGCGTTTATGATTCCTCTGAAAATTTTTAACAGATCAAATATTTTAAAATCGATTCATGTAAACTATCTCAAGGTATATCACCATGTAGTTTCCACCAAAATATATTAAAAAAATTTCTAAAATAGATATAAATGATATAAAAATTATAGAAGAAGAAATATTACACCAGCAAACATCTAACAAAACAGAGATTATTTATAAAAAGAATAAAAAGCGAACGGGATGGCCAAATATTGAAACAATTTCAGAAAAAAATACTGTTTAAACGGAACATAATATCAATCTTAAGTAAAATAATATCACTATGACTTATGTAATTTATATATTATAAACAAAAGTTCCAGAAGATTTAAGAGTAAGAAATATCATGACTAGATACAACCTAAAATAATTGAAAAATGAATAAAATGAGAAGAAGGAAGTTTAATATGCCAAAGAAAAAAATTTTTTTAGAAACTTTTCTACATATAAATTAATTCGTTGATGGGAGTTTGATTATCAAAAGGGTTAAAATTCAGAAACAAAAGCAAAAAAAAAGAATGAAATTTTTACATGGAATTCTACAATCTGTCTTTTTTGGAAAAGGTAAAAATTTAAACACTGTTGAAAAGGACGATTTAACAATATATAGCTTGGCTACCAGATTCAAAATAATGCTAGCTCATGATTATACCGAATGTCATAATTAAGTAGTAAGACATATATATTTTATGTATCTCGAGTATATCAATTCAAATGTCAAAAAAAAATTAGAAAACACACGATTCAGAAATTATAGAAGGCGAAAATCAGTACTTAAGGTTGATGCAAGATTCAAAAAGACTTCAACAATTTATCATGACGAACTTATTTATTCTTTTATTTATGGCTTATTTTATTTCCTATAATTTTATATTTTATCTTCAGGCATGACGTGATTGATTTCTGTGGACACATAATAATCATGCTTTTTGCTATATCCTCTTCTCTTATATATTCTTCGATACTTATACCTTCTTAAATACCTATTAATTCAAGGGTTTTTCTAATCTTATACTTAAACATATGCAGCATGACGAACAAAAATAAATAGTAATAATAAAACTCTACCTTGCACAAATTAAATCGGAATTGTCAAGATAAAAAAATCGATGAATATTTAAATGTATAAACAGAGAAACTATGATTTGTTACCATATAAATATTTGTGAATTTACAAGTATATATTAAAAAATAATGCCATATTCCATAAATTGAAATAGTGTGGTCACAAATAAATTAAGTTTTTATTGAAAAGTTGGGAACGTGGGAATTTTAAGCTTAATCTAAATAGGGAAGGCTTCAAAGTACCATCAAAACTTTTGCCAGATCGAAAATAAAAATAAAATGCAATAAATTAGCCCATATTTTATTCTAGTTTTTAATAGAAAAACGAAGATCTTAATATTCTTATTTTATGCTGGAAAGTTATGGGCTTATTTGAGATTTGGCCATTTAAATTGAACACACACAACGTTAGATTGGTATATAGAACATATTTGTTGAATTATTTATTCAGTCTCATCATATTTATAAATTCCCTCGGATTCTTTTCACATTTAAAGACAGTTTTCATGGAATAATACTAACCACCATAAAATTATGATCTGCTAAAAATCCAGCACCTTGAAATTATAAACCATTTAATTTACATTTTGAATTTGGTATAAACCAAAAAAATTATCGGGGCAAAGGTATTTTAATATATTTGCAAATTGCCAAATATGGCAATTAAAAAATTTTCCTATTCAAATCCTGAATGGGAATATCTTGTGCTATTTGATGTTCCAAGATTTAATTCGGGTTTTGTGAATCGGAATTGACACATTTAATAAATGTATTTTTTTGATTTAGCTAACAGTAATTTACTGTGTTTTATTGATATTTTTTGCATGTATTTGTGTATTTTAATTTGCTTATTATACATATTTATATGATATCTTGTATTTCCAGACAAGAAAAACTTATGCATTGAACATATTTAAAAATATTTTCAGGCGAAAATAAAATAATTTTTCCATTAATTTATCTAGATCTTTTATTTTTTATGTGAAAAAAGAAGCGTGTATCCATTTTATTACATCAATCATATAAATTTTTTTAATTTTACCATATAAAAATTCCTTGCTACTGCAATCGAAAAATCTCTATATTTATATTTGAAAATATTTATAAATGCATTTTTTAATATTTATTTTGGCGACAAGGTGGTATTTTTCTATAGCTTGTAATTTAAAGAAAAATTTTTACTCGATAAATAACTTAAAAAGTCGAAATAAGGTTTTCTGAATTCGTTTCGTTGCTAATGGAAAACGATATAATCCATTAAAACGAAGGCTAGCAGAATAATAATTTTAAGTTGACCATATTTAGGATACAGCATAATTGTCTATTCATTTGTATGGCAGTTTTTATATTACTGTATGATTTGCTGAAGCTTTTCATATACCATTTATATCGTTAATAGATTTAATTAAAAAAATTATCTTTTTATCTTATATTTGTACATTAAAATCATCAACAAACCGTATATCTATTTTTACTGTGTTTATAGTGTAGACATTTTTAAAGATTAAACTTTGTAAATATCGAAAAAACGTAGGTAAAACAAAATATAGAAGATAGAATCAAAAAAAATAAGTTAATGTCTAGCTACTAGATATAGGAAACAAATGTATAGTATACGTTGTTATCTTTCTTAAAAATCACAAGAAAAAAGTGATCTCGGGGATGAAAAGATTTTATCAAGATCAACTTGTAGATAGGCTGATAAATAACGAATAAGTAATAACATATTCAAATTATATAGGCGGGAAACTTGTGTAGATGTTTACTCTAACACAATTGAAATTAAAATGAAAAAATAAATATAAATAAATCGCCAGAAAAACGAAAAATTATTTTAAATTCTGAAATTATTTAGTTCTAGAAAAAATTAAACGAATTTAAAACGGTAGGAAAATTGCCCAAATAGGATATGGTGCCTATAAAGATTTAATAAAAATAAAGTTATAAGATTAACACTGAATAAATGATAAAAACAAAGAAAACGATATGATTTTAAAATTCACTAAATTCATATAATGTGCTTTATAAAATTTGTTTGGAGATATGTGATTTAGTAGAAATTTATTATATAATTCTATAAAAAATTTAATTTTTGTTAAAAACTAAATATCAGTATTATATGTTGATTAAATAACAATTAAAAATCTTTAGCTTTATTGCGCAAACTTAATGTCTTAAATCTAAAGCAAAAGAATCGCCATGATATAATATAGTTGTATACTGGTTGTAATCTTTATAGTATCTTTAATGTTTAAGCTGAATTTAAATAATTGTTTTGCTTGTGTGTATATTATCACTCCTAAATATATTTACTCTGTGAACATTGTTCAATGTTATAATCAGCCTTTATTATTATTTTAAATCTCAAACAGTCTATTTCGCCTCTTTTATTGTTTTATTTTTTTGGATAATTTCACTGTTGATCCGACATTAATGTTTCTCGTTAAAATATATAACATGAAATATGATAATTTAAACTATTCAGAACCCTCTTTTGCATTAGAAAAGCTGATTCAATAAACATATCAAACCATCGATAAAAATACAAAAGATGCTCTAAATATCTTTAGATGTTCCATAATGATTGTTTTTTTTTGCTTTTTAATTTTAGAAATATATTAAACCTGACAAAGAAAGCAAAAAATAATATATGAAGTCGCAAATTTATTTTATATATAATATATGCGCTATTACAATACTCAAAACCATTTTGATTAAGTAATATATATTTTAATTTATTATTTTGCAGAAATAAGGCACTTTAAATTTATAATAAAAAAAGCCACATCGAAAAAAATTCATAAACCCACAATAAAAAAAATTTAAAGACATTTTTTATTATTTAATCTATGAATTTTTTTCGATGTGGCTTTTTTTATAATACAGGCCATCTATTCAAAAAAAACCGTATTTTTGTTAATAGTTTTTTTATATGCATTTGCTATTATATTATATAATATGAATCATTTAAAGATCAATATACTATATTTTTAAAATTAGTTCATGTATTTTGAATCCAAATTAGCCAAAATTTCTCGGTTTGATATAAAAACTTAGAGAACCATATATTACATTATATAAAGGCTTTTGAAACTGTTCAATATTTTTTAAGTGCCTTGTAAAGCTATAAATTAAAAAAAAATATTATTTTCGATTTTCTTTTATCTTTTTTATGTTTTAGTAAGTAATCGCAGTAAGATCTAAAGGCTATTTAGTACGACAAAATCTGTTTACCAATACTTTTTCTTTTAGAATGTACTATCTTTTCGCCTAGTTATGATAAAAATGTGTTTGTTCATTTTGGAACAGTACTATTTTATGTTTTAAGTTTTAAAAGATTGACTTAATATATAATATATTGTTGCCAAAAATCATTTTAATTTTAATAAATTGGTTAACTATACAATATGATACATATAAATTACTACATTGTTTATAGCATGAAAAGTCATGCTCATAAGGAACATTATAATTGATTTCTTTGAGGAAACCAAACCCCGATTTGAAGATTATAAAGGTGTTTAAACACCTAGATTTATCATATCGCATACAAATAAAATCTTAAAGTTCTAATATTACATAGAATACTTGTTTTTTTACATCGCCGACAAATTAAACTAATAAAAGCCGCAAAAAATCAATCAAAAAAGACATGATTTATCATAACTTTATCACAGATGAATTTTAATTGTTAAAAGGATCTTGGTTTGCTTATACATATATTGGGGTTTTTATCCATTGCGATTAGAAGATTGGCATGAAAAATGGACAAGCTTTTTTAAGAAAAACATTTCAGTTTTAATTACTTTTTTTGATAAATAACTAAAATAAACCTAGTGATGCACTAAAAAAAATTCAAAATATAAATGATTATATAATATAACTATCTACAACAATCAAGAAATGATATTTTTTCTTAATTCATTGGTGCTTGTATTTATGTTTTTATATCAAATTTTGGGTTCATTATATCTTTTCCCAATTAATTTTTCTTTTTTTTGTTAATATAAGATATTTATAAAGCGTCTATTAATAAAATTTTAGTTCCTCAACACAGTTCTAATTTACATATTTGTTTTTCTCAAGTAACATTCACATCACAATACTATTTATTTATGGGATTTAATAGCACAAATTTGTTGTATTCATATGATAATTAACATGTTTTTATTTTTTTATTTATAAATCAACAAGGTTTTATTCAATATATGGAGAGATTAAATTTTGCAAGGTATTGTAGCTCGATCGCAATATTTTTTAGTTTATTTACATTAAATTTAAATGAAAGCCCTATTTTCTAGAAAATTATTTAAGAACAACCATGCGCTAAATAATTAAAAATAAGTTCAAAAATATATACAGTCACTTGATAAATTTGAGTTTGCCCATACTAATAAAAGCATTAAATTTTTACGATACCTTTTATTAAATTGAGATAATGGAATCATGTTTGTGAATTTCTGTCTTATGGATACATTTATGCTATTCCACCCTTTAAAAAAAAGTTAGAATATACACGGCCTACATATCTATTTTTTTAAAAGTTCAATATTTTAGTTTGTAATTTACGCTAGAAATTTCTGTGCATAAAAAGTTTAAATAATTTTAAATACAGTGAAATTATAATTTTAGGTTAATATGAATAAATGACAAATAGATATTTTGTTGGATTTTCCATAATGTTTGTTTTCTAAAATCATGAAATGCAAAATTTTTGTTGAAATTAAGAAAAAAGGTATATAGCAAGAAGGCGAAATTTATACTTTTGAAGCGGTCTACAAATATTATCATTATAATTAACTTGCAAAGAAGTTGATTTAAGCAGTCGTAAAACACACAAGGATAATGATACAATAAATAGGAATTTTTCAATAAAATTATTTGAAACAGTTGTAATTTTTGAATACAGATGTTAGTCAAGCTACAAAGTTAGTTAAACAACCCGATGTTGTATGTACTATGCATAGTTCTTTATTTATAGGAAATTTGATGGAGAACTTCTAGACTGAAAGCTCCATAATAAAAAATAAACATCCATTTGATACGGATCTCACAATTATTTTTTATATTCTAAAATTAAAAACAATATGTGTCTTTATTCCAACAAGTGTCTTTATTCTTGAAATCATCTTCCCGAAATGGAAATATGATTTATGTGAATTATAACACTTCTGGGCGGAGGCAATATTCTGGACCATTATATAGATAATATAAAAGATCAACCGTTATAATTTGATCACGTCAATCGGATTTCCTCTACAGGAAAACATAACATAAACCAATAATGAGTTTGATTACTTGCTCTCTGGAATCGAGTCAAGTTGTTTCGGGCGTAATATGGTTTATGTTTATTGCCGTGCTTTTGCCTACCAGTGTTTGCTGCTTTATGCATTAATTACCAGTTAAAATGATTTAATAATGTGCTTGTTTAAAGCGTATTGTAAAAGTTATATAATTTAAATTGAAGATTCTTGATAGAATATTTACTCTGTTAAACCATCTCCATCCTTTTATATAATATTTAAATTGTTAAAAAAATGGGATTTCAAAAGGTAAAAATTAGGTCAATTCTAAATTTTTTTGGCGATCATTTATCTTAATTAATAATTAAAAACATAAATAACCGATTTGGTTTTACCAGGAAAAGTAAATAAAATGAAGTAATTTAATATACGAAAAAATCAGAATAAAAAGATCTTACTTTAGATTTGTATTATTGGTCATTCTATTAAGATAAAAAATTATTGTATATTTGAAAAATATACGAATTTATGTAGCTGTATGATTAAAGAAAAAATTGGTTATGTATTTAATTTATATAATGAAAGTATGAGATTTCGTAACTGGATTTGATTATTATATTAAGTTTAGTTATCATAATTAGATGAAAAATTGATTTTCAATATCCTCTTCCAAGAAAACCTTTTTTATGTATCTTCTTATGTTAGAAACATATAAAGAAGGCCGTATATTTATTGTGTATTAATTACAGTAAGTTTTTCAATATATTCATTCCGCAGTAGTCTAAGCCATTTCAAGCTCTAATTTACAGATCTTTATTCTTCATCGTTGAGTTTTTGCGGCAACATTTTAGAATATATGTCTAAAAACATTGTTCTATCGTATATGATTGTTAACTGGTTTTTTTGTGGGATAAAACCGAGTTCGTTTTGTCAACTGCCATCACAAGGAAGTAATTTCGAGCTAATGCCTAAAAAATCATGTCTTATAACCCGAATTTATTTTATATATGTCAATATAAGCGAAATTTTTAGTATAACTAATTTATTGAGTGTTGTATTTATCATTTTCTTATAAAAAACTCAATTTATTTTTTGTAATTTATCGAAAAACAAATTATATTTTATTCTACTTATGATAGAGATAAACATAATTAAAAGCTCATTATACTTAGAAAGACACTTGAGCTCATAATATTTTAAGGTAAAATGCCTCTTTATGTGGATAGATCGGGAAATATTACAAAAGATGCATTTAGTGGTTTTGCAATATCTTTAATAAACTAACTACCTTCATTATAAAAAATAATAAAATCGAAGGGTAAAATACAACCAACGAATAATTATATTACTTTGGCTTTTTTTAGATTTTTCTGAGTTTCTTTTTAGTATATTTATTTAGTTTTAATATATGTTTAAAACGAGCTCATCTCATATCTTCACGTGTAAAAATAATAAGCGGAGATATCAATGATTTTTTTCGACTTAATATATAAATCTAATAGGAATACTCATTTAGCATAACTTTCATTTAACCTATTCTTTAATTATCAATCATTAGTAGATAAAATTTATTGCAAGACCTGTATATTTTCGTGAATTTTATTTATATTTTTTTGGTTTATTAAAATAATTTATTTTTTCAAAGTTTTGGTACTTTATGTAATTTATTTATTCAATTTTTTTGTATTTTATTTAATTTACTCATTCAAATTTTTAAATAATTTATTTAATTTTTTTTTCGAACTATATAATTACATTATCTGAATTTCCCGCTTGTTTTCGGGTTTACTGGGTTTAATGGCTTATATATTTACTAGAGCAAAAAACTTAAAAAAACAGAAAAAATATTTTGATTAGAATAAGTACACTGTCTTGAAATTAGCATCACTTTCATCACATTAACCTGTATATTTTAATAGTTTTCTAGGTCAATTCCAATATTAAATAATTAACGCCCCTTAATCAAAAATTTTGTACTTTTTCGTCTCTAAATTATCCATTTCTCAGTTATTTCCAAGTTTATATTTAATATTAGCCTAAAAGTTCTTTATAAGATGACTATTACTATAGTTAATAACGGCAACAAAATTTTTTTTTATATACATTAAAGCATTTAACACCCTCTATTCATCATAGGTTATAGTTAAAATAATTATTTCACTATAATGTTCCTGTGTATGCCATGGTTTTTTTTAAATGTTTAATGCCATAGATACAGTTTACATTAAAGTTACCATTAAAATTTTGTTGAGCTGTGATTGCGGGAAACTAAGATAATAGGTGTTTTAGGATTGAATCATGGTCCAATTTATGTAGATAAATTATTTTTTTCATGGTTTGTATACGCCTCAAAAAAATTATACAATATAATTAAAAAAAATCGATATTTTATGCTTAGAAGTAGAATTTAAGCTTCCACATTACTACATTTATTTATCACATTAAACTCTATAATATTTTCATAAATCCCCATTCCTTAAACGGATGCTTATTTTTTTATGGTTGCAAAGAATTAAACATGGGTTAAAAATTATTCAAAAAATCTTATATAAATTCTTATGGTATTAATCGATGCGTAAAAACTTTAAAACATGTTTAAAGCCTGCAATCGATAGGTGAAATAACAAATAGGTTCTTATATAATTTAATAAAGATTCCATGTGGAATTAATTAAATCAAATGGGTAAAAATAAAAATAAATTTTCGACAATCTTGGCGTATTTAGTTACCTCCGAATATAATTTTATTTAGGTTTTAATTATTTTACTTTTATATATTCTCAAACAGATTGTATGATACAATCCTTAGAGCTAACTTAATCAATACTTTTTAGTATCGTTTCCCTGGCTATATTCTCATCGATACCTCATCTTCTCTCAAGATTTATCAGTTCAAGAGTCTTTCTAATCCTTATTTTTTAATATAGATTTTTATAAATAATACAATAACTATAACAAATTCTACTGAATTTATATTCAGGGTTTCATGTATATTTATTTCTTATTGATTGCGTGCATTTTTCGCCGAGGGCAAAATATAAACCAAGATGAAAAAATCATCTATTTTAATTTAAGAGTAATTAATGCGCGAAAAATCAATGGTAAAAATTAAATTTTACTTGATGGAAGATAAAATAAAATCAAAACAAATTCTTCATACTAAGTCATATAAATATTATGATCAATAATTTTCATGTATATGTGGTATTTTAATGCTTTTTTTCTTTCGATTACGATTAAATAATGTAATTGAAGTTTTAAATGCATAACACTATGTATATAGAAATAAAAAAATGAAATATTGGAACTAAACCAGAATTTTAAGTCTCTAAAAAATGCTTTTTATAATTTAAATTTCTATTTAAATTAAGGTCTGGTAAAATTTTATTTATTTACTTTTTCATTAATATATTATATTTATTTACCTCGAAATTTGAGCCTCTATTAATTGCAGACACATTTCCATATTGTATGGTTGATATTCAATTAATTTAATAAAATAACCAAATTAAACATCGCATTTTCTATTCTTTTATGCACTGAAGTATAGAATCAATACTATACTCGAAATCTATCAAGTTATAATTCTTAGTCGTATATCATTAATCTTTAACATTTAGGGTTTTTATTATTAAAAAAAATATTTATAAAAATATAATATTAAAATCGTTTATACGCAATAATGAATTTCAAATGGTTAAAAATTGGCATTAAAGGGTGGGCTTTGAAAAAAATAAGGGTTGTGTAATTATAAAAAATATAATACGGATGATATTTCCGGCATCACTGAATAAGCATAGCTAGAGAAGCAAATATTTTATTTAAATAAAAAATTTAGAATATAATAAAATTGCTGAAAATCATATTTTTAGACCATAATTCAAATTTTGGATATTTTATCTGCTAATAATATCCAGAGGGTTCTCAAAACAGTTTATTGTAGTTTAAAAAATGATGCAAAATAATTTATATTATTCCATAAGAAATGATTTCTTTTTCTATTTTATAACTTTTTAAGCAGACTTATGATCTAGTCAGAAGAAATTGTTAAAATTTTTGCCTCATGATAATATATTATATTAAATTTATTGTATTACAACAATTCTAAATCAATTTTCAATTTTTATAATTTATTTTTAGAGCGCATTTTTTGTAACCCTTCTGCACCGATTGATAAATTTTAATTTATATCAGAACAAAATATAATTATATATTTTTTATATTGAATTGTAGCATTTTAAAATTATATAGACTTAATAAATTATTTATAAGAAAATAATAATCTTATATATTTCAGTAGTTGTCATGTGCAGTTTTATCGGAAATCAGTTCTATAAAAATATATTAAATCATAGCATTTTTAATTTTTTGTGTTCATAAAAGTCAATTTAAAAAGCATGGTGTTCTTTTATAGCCAAAACAACTTTAACGAGATTATTGACTTGTAACTCACTAATAATTTATATTATACTTTAATTTTTGTTATTTACTATAATTAATTTGTCTTTATAATTTTTTATTGGAAGTTATTTATGTATAAAAATACCGAATATTGCTTTCAACGCAGTATTTCAAGTTAAAGTTATAAATTTTGCCTGAAATATGTCAAAAAATAACAATCTAAGTGAATAAGGCTTGTGTACAAGCATTATAATAAACAAAGTCGTTTAATATATTTTCTATCAAATAAAACATTATAAAAGGCGTTCTAAATGCAGATTTAAATACTAAATCTTTATTAAAAAATATTTCAAAAAAATCTGGAAAAAAATAATTGTATGAAATTTAAAACGCAAAAATGAATTCATTATGCTTTCATATTTTTGTTTAAAAGAATAAAAAACCAGGTGGTCCATTTTACCAAAGCTAGCCCATCTATAAAATTAGGGACTTCGGTAAAGTGGGATTCGAAACAAAGTTCTAGCGTCACTAAAGTGAAATAAAACATATTTATTGCTGTTTAAATAGGGTAAAATAAGATATTGATTACATCAAATATGTATTTTTATATTATAGAATAGAATAGATTGGGGAGTAAAAAGTCCCAATTAACTTGTAATTTTTAGTTATATAGCACGGAATTGTCATGAGAAGATATATGAAAGCATAAATTATTTGTAAAATCATATCACATAGTACATAAACTAATCTTGATACATCATTTAACCCTATTTGAAATATAGAATGGATCGATCAAGGTAAACAAGTCTCTCGAATATTATTATTATTGAAAGTATATGGTATTTACATTACATCCAATATTTAATAGTTATATATATATAGGTAATTTAAGTTTTGGTCTATTGAGCATTAAATTATAAGGACAAAGAAATCGTTTCTGATATAAAATTGTGTGATAATTTAAAATTTCAAGCTGAATATGAAATTTTTCTTTTTTATAATAAAATAAAATATACTAAAAATAAATTATATACGTTAAAATATTTTAGTAAAGAATGACTGTGTACTGATTGTGCTATTTAAAACATATGTAGTGGAATATTTTATACTTTTAATTAAAATATTAGATTAGACAAATTCTAAAAGTAATTATCATCAAAAATACTTTTTGGCCTATATTAAAGTCATCTTTCCATTTCTGTTTTATATTTTTAACCGTTTTTAATTCATTAAAAGTTACGTATCAACTTATATACATAATTAAACATGGCAAAACTAATTTTTTTCTGATAATAATGCCGGATTTCCTAAATTATTATTTACAGAAACCTATTTTTAGACGTTTAAACCGATAATTTACTTGTTTACGCCACTAATCACATGATTCAACACGAAATCACGAAAAACATATTATTCGATTTGATATCTATAATATTTCATAGGCTCGGAATAGAAAAAATATTATGATAACTAAAGAAGAGAAGTTAAAAATAAAAAGTGGGATAAATAATTTTAAATTGCGATTAAACACTGTTTTTAGGATTTTAAAATCATATTGGTTATTTCACATGTTCAAAAAAAATAAAAAAGGATTTGATCTAATTAAAATATCATCTAAATCATTATTGTCGCTTTCGAGTGTTCGCAAAAATAAGCTAAAATTTATAAAAAATCATTTTATGCATAATAACATCAAAATTTACAAAAAAAAGAACAATATTAAATTACATAACTAGTTTTTTGAAATTTTTTTATTATTATATTTTATATATTTGATTCTAAATATTTTTACAAATCATTTTATTCTACCTTATGTGAGCGTAATAAACTTTTTAAATGTGTATTTAATAAATATTATAGTTAATCTTATGAAAATCCTATAATCGAACTTACATTGAGACGTTCATCCAAAAAAATTTTCGTGATAACGATGAAATAAGTCGAGAAAATGTGTTTGATTTTCTTTCATATAGATATAATTTTTTTAATAGTAGCTTATTGTTATAATATTGCATATAGATGATGGAATTAAATTAGAAGACTCTAGAAGTAAAAAGTTACGGGATTTATACATATATAATATGAAACTAATGTTATATTTTTGTTTTTTTGATTTTGGAATTCTATCGAATTTATTCTTGAAATAAAAATTCATATTGGATATATACTAATATCATATGAAAACAATTGTAAATATATTCTTTTATAGGATTTTAGCCAAAATTTCGCAGTTTTGGGTAGGTAATCATTTTAAGACAAATATCAATTACATTCATAATATCTTTAAATATTTTTGTAAAGCACAAATTACAGACTTAGTGAATTACGCAAGAAATAATAAAAGGATTTTTCGAGTGCATTTTCTAAACGGTACAAAATAAAGCAATTTATAATACCTAAAAAACATTTTCTGCATTAAAATTAAAAAGAAGTAATTTGATAACATTATCACGACATCTACAAAGTTAAATAATAACCTTTTTTTATCAAATTAAATGAATAAACAGACATTTATATAGTTATAAATAAAAAAAGGGTGTATTTAAAAATTAGAGAATTATAAAATTAGTCTTTATACGAAGATGAAAATTTAGGTTAAAATTTATTTTATTCTAACATATTTTTAACGACACCAAATTAAAAAAAATTGTTTCTAAAACGCTATAAATAGCTATTTGAAAATCCAATATAAAAAACATTTAAAGAGCTTATAAACCATTAAATATAGAAAAAGTATCAAGGAAATAGTATTTTGAGCCTTCAGTATTTCAAGAAGTTTATGAGTAAAAGTAGAAATTAAAAAACAAATATACACAATTAATTATGCATTAGAACATTAGTTTTAAAGAAACTTGTTGAAACTAAAATGATACTTTTAAGGATTAATTTATACTTTTCAGGGATGAATTATATTTATTGAAAGTAATTGTGTCTTAAATGCAATGGATTTTAAATGCAGTAAGTTTTGTTCAAAATGATCGTATAAAGCCTTCTGCGTTGTAAAACTATTTATAATCAATATTTTATTATTCTTCGATAATATTATCAATCAATGTATTTTAAATATTAAACGGGGCGCTAACAAATTATTTAGGCTGTAAGTATTAATTTTATTGTTTTTAATTTCTATAAAAATATACATATATCGTAATCTGTTGTAATCGACTAATTTGAATGATTATAGCCAATTCATATTTGTTTAAATAAGTTTAAATCTTCTTTATTACCATTTACCTTCTTTCAAATATAAAATATATCCATAAATTATAACGGTGACAGAAAGCTTATATGGGTACAGCGTCTATAAATTTATATTTTTTGTATAATCCCTTAATAATTTGAAATATTTTAGTTTTTTAGGAGTATTCATAATTTTTTAATGCTGTTAATGAACAAAAAAAGAATAATACGAACAAATTTTTAGATTTCATTTAATATACAAATACTTTCAAAAACTTTTTGTTTGCTTTTATATGTATTATAATTGTATTAATTTAAAAATCCCGATTTAATTTCTGCGCATTAATATCATCACTCTTTAAATACAGAAACCTATTATTTATTGATTTTTTCATACAATTGGATCTGTATCACCACCTATAAATTCCATTTTCTTGAATTATAATGAAAATTTTATGATTTCTGGGTCATAGAAAGAAAAATCATTACTTATGGTTCTTTAGGAACGATATTATCATCAGCAATACATAAAATGGTGTTTATTACAAGTTAGAATTTTTTTAATATTTGAAAATCATAAAATCTCTGACTGTGTAAACATATAAATTTCTATAAAAGTAGGATAAAAATGCTAGTGAGTGGTTAAAATTCAAGTAAATTCTTTTAACAGTAATGACGGGGAACAAAAAAATTGCCTAGAAGCATTTTATAAGCGGGATAATACCGAAAATAAATATAGAAAGCGTTTTTACAATAACATAATTTTTGTCGCATTTAGAATCATTGGTTAATAGATATATATAATTTGCAAGTAGTTAGCTTTAAAAGAGATTGATATTTTTTATTCTCTAACCAATGAAAAAAATGCTGTTGTATTTTTAATATGATATTTGAAGGCATATTATAGCCGATAAACTTGATTTTAATCACCCTAGTTGCGCTATCTAGATCTATACATTTGCATATGACACTTTTCATATAATTTTATGATCTGAGATGGGTTATATAGTGATTTTTATATCTTTAAATTTTCATCAAATCAATTTAAAAAGAAATTTTCAGTTAAATGATCGAGTAATATTCTTCTAGCTTCATACCCACAAAAAAAGAAGACATAAAATGCACCTTATGATAATCGTAAATTAAAAAAAAACCAACTAACTGGATATTAAGTAATATAAATAGCCTTAATATTATACTATTCATCATAAGTACTTCCTTGGGAACTTATTGCATAAATCTCTAACAGATTATATGCACTATAAAGTTTATTCCAGTTAAAATATAAAACCAATGTTTATTTTTAGATATATATTTCAGGAAAAATTTCGAAATTCAAAGAATTTTATTCTCATTGCATCTCGGTTTAAACATTTTTTATCTAAAATGCACAACAATTTATGCGGAATCTTTTTCATGAATGTTATAATTTCTTATTTAAGAAAAGTCTCAAATGTTGGATTTTTTGATATATGGATATATAATACACAATTTCTTGGACATAAAAATCGAATCTTTTCAAGGACAGTATTTGTATTTTATTTAACAGGGTTTTTTTTGAGTCCAAAGTCAACTCATTTGTTATATGTGTAGGTTTGATAACTTTTTTTTGTCCAAGATACACTATGTCTTATATTATTTAAAAGTCATCGGATATTTTTTATAAAAAAGTTTGTTTTTGTTTTCCAGCAGGTGGCTTTTTTTTATATATCAGAGATAAAACTTGAAAATCAGGACAACAAAGAAATAATATGGTGTTAAAAACATAAAAAGAATAATATTGTAATCCACAAAGGTCTTTACGAATCATGATTTAAAATTTTGACGACCTAAATACAGTTACATTTAATATAAACACGACATTTTTTACAAATAAAGATCAATAAAAGAGACGCAAGAGCAATATAATCATAATATATTGTTTTGAATAATTATGGCTGCATATACTTCAAAATTCTCAATTATACCATATATTAGAATTAAAATGGCCACAAATAACTGGTAGACATATGAATTCCATAATTATGTGTATAGAAAAAATTCTTACAATTAATTAAAAAATAAAAAAGCATATCTAAGATTCCAAACTAGAATTTCGGCCTCAAAATTTCTAATAATTCGCATATAAATTTGTTTCCTCTCTTATGTATTAAATTTCGTCAGATTTTTTAATTATAGTAAAGTTAAATATTTATATTGAATCGTAATTTTTAAAGAGGCATTACAAACATGGATGGGAACTATAATTGATATAACTGTCTTGCTTTCAAAAATGGAAAGAATGTTACAAAAATAAGTTATTATTAAATTATCTGCTAATTATACAAAAATTAACAATAAAATTGGTCAATATGAGAATTTAGAAATGAATGTGTGCAAATATCCATTCTAATATAGAACGTAGTTTTTCTATAATTTTTAACTCTTTTATAATAAAATATAGATTTTGGAATTAATTAATTTCATTTTTATGATCCTGAATCCAATCACACTAAAGAATGAACTTAAATTGAAAAGTGTCAAATTTAACACATCATTGATTAATACCACTGATAAATAGCTGATTATTAAAATAATATTTGGGGCATGTTTAATTTCGCTATCGGGTACAAAAATATGTTTAATATTGCGAACACGTAATATGATTAATATATTGCAATGAAGAATTCTTCACATATTTTTCATTTAATATTCTTGACGCAATAATTAAAGATAATCAAAAAAAATTCTAGATGTTCTATGTATGTCACATTGTCAATAAATTATTCATGAAATTAAGAATTTTTTTAACTATTAAAAACGTGTGGGATATTTATTTTTTAATAATTACATATGTTTTCTTTTGATGCTTTTACATATTTATTATATAGGTCAATTAAAATCTACTTAACGAAAATTTTATTACAAAGGAAATTAAATATTCTTATATTAAGAATAGGATAGGTCAGATACTTACCTATTCTCTTGGAAAAAGGCTATAATTAGTCATTACAAATTTTTAAAATTCAAAGTAATGGCTTGAAATGTGTTTTTCTTCAAATAACAACAATAGTATGGTCTGATAATAAAGATTATAGTTAGTTATCTTAGGTTAACATAAAGTCTAAAATATTTGTTGAAATAGAGGCAATCAGAAGCCTGTATCAACATGTTACTCACCAATAACAAATATATCATCAGTTAAAATTTTTAGATATTTTTTTACAGAAGAGAAATCACATAAAATTATTATACACATATCATATTTATAGTGTTATTATATAAACGACAGAATATCATTCAAGTTCACGAGGTTAAACCTTAGACCAATATTTTTTTCAATCAAAACCCAACTTATAATGATGTATTTAATGTTAAATTGTAAATATAACCTGTATAACTTTTTTTCATTTATATTAAGAAGGTTTATGATTCTCGAGTTACGAAAAAGAAAATGAAAAAAAAACTTAGAGACTGTATATATATTAAGCAATTACATTTCAAGCCCAGAAACATTGCAATATTCAAAATAGATAAATAAATATGTTTTCAGGTTGCTAATATATTGCTATCTTTCTATAAATTTAAATACAATGTTAATTTAAAAAAACACATCATAGTGACGTTTTATTGTCAACAAACATTGCTGCATGACGAATATTTTTTAATTACAATGGAAGAGGTTAGCACGTATTATATTGCTTGAGAGATAAAAATGGATTTATTGAAAAGCAATTTTTTTTATAAATTTTTATTGTGTGAAATATATTTATCATTATAACCAAGTGCTAGAAATGTACGAAAGTGAGGAAGAGATTCTGACCATTTGATTTATATGTTTTAGTAAAAAATGCACAAATATTTTAATAATAATTATTAAAAAAAGTTCTTTCAAAGATATTGAATTTCTTGTTCAATAATTATAATTCGATAATTGTCCAGATCTGAAAAAAAAATATTGTATCAAACTTAATTTATTGTTATAATTGCAGGGATTGAGCGATTAATAGTTGCTTATAGGATTATTAAACAATTATTCATTATTGTATTTAATAGACAATTATTTACGGTACTATACGATGCAATCAAGCCAATTTAATTAAAATTGGTTTACTTTTGTATAAATATTACCATGATCTAATTTTTCATCATTTAAAGACGTTTTTTATTCTATAGCAAAATAGTTGTTTTTTGAAATTCTTTTATCTAATTGGATAATCAGGAAAAATTTTTCTCTAGCGATCCGAATTCAACTAGTAAATATATACAGAAGCCTAGTATGCATCAATATCTATACAAATATACATCCTCTTTCCAATGTAATTTTATTTGGTGTTTATTCACTGCTCCTCTTTTTAATATGCAATATTCAATTCTTTTATTTTAATCGAGGATACTACAGTGTAATATTCAACATCAACTGTCTGCTTTTTTGACATTAAATTAATTGACAATATTTTTTTTGTTTAAACGAGAATGCGAAATAAATTTTTATTTAGAATTATTCAAGTAGATGTTTCGTAGTAAAACAAAGAAAACATTGAAGCATTAAAAATTGATTTGAGTAATTAAAAATTTAATTACAAAAAGTGGTAAAAACAAGGATTATGGATTTATAAATACCCCGTTCGATTTTCATACGGACATCTAATATAAATTAACCTGTATTTTAGAATTAAAGCGTCTGAAACTAAAATTAAATGCGTATTTCATGAATAACCAATTCTATTGGTTTTCAATTGATATGAAAATTGTGAAAATTTACGTCATAGAAAAATTCGATCTTTAATCATGAATATTTCGAAGAATTTTAAAAAATTTATTACATCACGCAATCACACCCCTTAAAATTTAAAATGCCAATATGGAAATATTTAGCTGATTTTATTCATTGAAAAAAATTCACAATGCATCACTATCGGAAAATATTTCCATTTTTCTCTTATATGGAAATATTTTTAATGTTTATATCAGAATTATCCAATTAACATCATTTTATAAAAATTTTCGCAAATATTTCAGAATATAGTGGAAATTTATTATAGCAATTAAAAATTATCTTAGTATACAAACCCAATATTAACTTCTTAACCGAATTAATCTATTTACTTGTAAAAGACGGGAGCTATTGTTTCGTAAAAATTAAATACTCTTCTATTTGACAATATTTCATGAGAATCTAGAATAAATTTCTTTAAATCTTTAATTTTATTTCTACAATATTATTATAAATGGTATAGTTCTGCCATCTTATTAAGAATCACAGACTAGTCACAAATTTCATTTTTTGGACATATTATATTTTAATTGTAAAATTCTTGTTTGCGAAAAAAACTGATTTGTTTGAATCTAAGAATATCGTTTAATTAAACAAAAGAGAACATCTCGTAATTTGTTTGTTATATGATCCATTGTTCTAGAATCTTTTATAAAATTCATTTGGAATAACTAAAAACAGCCAACCAGATGAGCCATTAAAATGTAATATTTTAGGTGGCTTTCTTGTTAATATTTGATTTACAACTCATATTATGTTAAAAATATAAAATATACTCACATATATAAATCCATTTCCTTACATTTAAAAACTGACTTTCTTGTTTAATCTTATTTAAAATACAAATTGGCTATCTATTTAAAATGCGGGAAATACTCGTGGTCATATAATTTATTTTAACAATAAAAAGAAACTAGAAGCGGTCAAAAGTTGCAGTTCTCATTTATATTATTTATATATAATTTTATTATCAAATTTTAAAATCATAACTAGCGAATAATTATACAATTAAGATCGGAATCCTATGCTATGCGTTAGATTTACCGAAATTATTAAGTTATAATAGAACAAACATAAATAAAATGGACAAGTTTAAAATATAAATCGCAAAAAATACAACGATGTATCGATCATTTGCATTATGTACAAAATCACCTGCTGCACAATTATAAATGTAAAGCCATATGTTACACTACTTGATGTGGTTTTTTCGTCGAAATATACATTGTGAATCGTACATACAAATATGTAAAAATTTCTCCGACTATTTTTATCTCAAATACATTTTTATCACTTGATAAAGATATTAAGAAGGAAATTTTGAATAATTTTTTCATTATTATCAAAAGTTGGTCTACGATGGATTCAATAAAAAAAACCACGCAGAATCAGATATCAGGATCAGATGTGTCAGATATCAATTTAGGAAATATTAAAAGAATGTTTATAATGAAAAGAATATTTATAGAATATTAATAAATATAAAAGGAAAAAAATAAAATATAAATAAATAAATAAAGATGAGAACAACAGGAAAAAGTATGATGAGCGAAGTTGATTATGAGATCATGAATGAATATCGTATGGCGGAATCCGAACGAAGAAGACAGTTACTTATGAAAGCCGGCAGAAAAAATCAATGTAGTGGGGAATATAGGAGAATATATTTGAGGAGTGATGGATTCCCTAATGAACGTAACAGTAGAGCTAAGGAAGAGGAAAGTGAAAATCATGAGACTTGCAGTCTAGATGGTGATACTGGCAGACACTTGAGAGTTAATCAGAGTATAAACCACGGAAATGGTTATTACCGACCTCTTTCAAGCATTAGTGATGGAAGAAATCACATCGAAAAGAGGGAAATACAAGGTTCAAATGGCGGTAAGCATGTTGATAAAATGGATTTACGAAGAAAAATTATTTCTTCTGATCTAGCAGGTATACGAGCACCATGGATAAGAGATGAAAAAAGCAGTGAAAGTTCTGGGTCTCATAGCTTCAATGAATATGAGAATGGTGGTTTCTGCGGGTCTAATAGCAGAATAACCAAAGGTCCGTGGTCTAAAGAGGAGGATCAAAAGCTTCTCAGAATAATCAAACGGAATCTGCCAAAGAATTGGTCAAAGATTGCGGAGTTAATGGGAACTAGGATAGGAAAGCAGTGCAGAGAAAGATGGCACAACCATCTACACCCCGGGATCAGAAAAAACCCATTTACACCAGAAGAAGATGCGTTGATTCATTCCTTACATGAAAAGTTAGGAAATAGGTGGAGTGAGATCGCTAAATGTTTACCGGGCCGTACTGACAATGCCATTAAAAACCATTGGAATAGTAGTCTGGTCAAAAAATCAAAACGATCGATGTCTATGAATGATGTAACGTACACCAACATGGAAATGAATGAAGTTGTTTGCGTTGGAAAGTCTGGGAATTGCTGTTGTATTTGGTGTGTAAGGAATAACTACCCAAAGCATGGAAAAGTAAAACAAGAAAATTTAATTAGTACCAGTGAAACACCTCAATATGTCAAACTAAATATTAATGAATCGGTAAATTCTAGAACTCAAAATAATTTGATGCATCATAGACCATACCAGGCAAAGAATTTCAACAAAACCAGCCAAAACATATATAAAACTACAAGAAGCCGAAGTGTTGACCACTATGAACATGAAAATACAAGAAGGGAGTTTGCAAAATTAAGCGAAGCAGAACGTATCGCCAGTCAAGGATTGTTAAAACTATTTAATTCGTTGTAAATAAAAATTTGGAAATAAAATTATAATGGCTTTGAAGGTATTTATTAAATAATTTTAAAAAATTTTATTGACATTTCGGATTAAAACGCAATATTTAACCCAATTTATAATATGATTAATACTGATAAGCATGTATTTAATCAAAAAAAGAAACAAAATCAATAATGAAATAAGATCACAAATATTTTTAAAAATTTTTTATGTTTAATAAGTAAATATATGTTTGATTATAAAGAGGGTATCTAAGTGCTAAATATTTAAATAAACATTACGAGAAAAATATGGAAAATTTTAATTTTATTCCGACACTCGGCTATGTTTAAAAGGCAAGCTATTAGTAAAAAAATATATGTTTCTATTTCAAATGCAATTTTTATTCCATAAGATAAAAGATCGATTTATTGATTGGTTTTTTGAGCGACTATATATTGAGCACTTAACAAATTAGATAAATATGCTAAAGGGCTTATTAAGCTCATGATAATAACCACAAAACAGGATTCAATTTTATGGTTGAAAATCAACAAAAGATCATCATTTATTTCGTAACATTTTTATTTAGCGCTATTAGAAGCGAAAAGAATTATAAGACATTAAAAGATGCTAACAAATTTCTTCAGGCAAGAAATTTATCTTCTGAAATAAATCAGTTGTGAATTAAACTGACGATATATAATATAAATTTGATGCATCTATAGCAATAAAACCATTCTGTCTCATCTAAGTTTTAATAGTAAATAATTTTTTTTTTGAATAAATCTATCTTATTATGTTCTAATTATAATTGACCAATTTGATATCAGAGTCGTGTATTAATAAATGAATAGAACTTTATTGTAAAAAGAAATATTTAATATATTATGGAATTTGTATCTTTCTTTCTGAAAAGAATATACTGATTAAGTATAATGTGAAACAGTGTATATTTTAATCTTATTTAAAATTTACTCTGAATGTCCGCTGTTTTAGGATATACCTTTTGAATACTTTATTGTAAACTTCTTTTTGGTGTTCTTAAAGAAACTTATGACTACACCATGAAACGTATTTGTGGATTATTATGTCTCCATATAATCCTTAACTACATGTATAATTGTATTAAATTATAACAATCAACCAGATCTATGTGATTATAAACACACTGAGGAGGTAATTTAATAAAGTTTTTATATAAATTATATCGATATTGTTATATTTACCTATTTTCTCTAATGAAAATACAGCAGCTTAAAGTGGTCTAAATCTAAATTTTTGCTCTTAAATATATATTTTCTCAAAATTAATCAATACATCAAATAAGTTCAATTACTTGATGCTTGAGATAATTATTTATTTCTTAAACATAAATTAAAATTAAGTGTTTATAAATTCAAAATAAATATGTTTGTAAATATTTTCAGCAATTAGTATCTACCATTTACAGCCATAGTTATATAATCTGACTTTCTTGAAGCAAAAGAGCCAAATTACATGGTCAGATTTTTCGGATAACACATATTTTGATCATGAAATGTGAATTCGCACATTTTTTATTGCGTCATTGATAAATAAGATCACAATTAATTGAAAAAATAGTGATCAAAATTTATTGATTAAAAATAAAAACCAATGATGAATATAAACTCGTTATCCAGCCATAATGTCTGCATTTATGTAGCAAACTACCCTTTTTAGTATTTAAATATATCCTATTTAGTTTTGGCCCTGGAAACGCATATTTTTGCACTTGTTTTCAATTGACAAATCATTTAAAAGATTGTAGATTTAAGTTAAAAAATGCTTAAATATATTATTATTAATTTTTGTAGATAATTTAGATCAGAACTGAAGATGTCAACATTTTAAATTGTTTTTAATTTTAAAAATCACGCATAGAATCATATGATATTTTGATTATTAATGAGCGAAATGGTGATCTGTATGTTAAAATAAAGTATTTATTTATTTAAATTACTTTCGAACCTTGTTCTTTTATATTTAACAAGTTCAATAGTTTTAATTTTTTATGTGAAGAATCAAGTCCCTTTTTGTAACAATTATTGTTTTGTCAAAATTTTTAAATCATCTAATTTCTAAGATTGTAAAATTTGGCGTAAAATAATTTATTCCATCTATATATTACTATATTTCAATAATGTTTATAGATTTAAAGCCTCACTGTGTGCTTTGAAATCAAAAGTCCATAGAAGAATGCAAATTGCATTTCTTGAAGTCATGTGTTCAATATAGATAATCAAAAAATATCATTCAAATGAAAAACACACAAAAAATAGATTAATAATATAAACAAGTATATAATTAAAGTGAAAACGTAAAAAATTACAATATTTTCGACATGCTTATACGGTATTTCAGGTCAAATTAAGTAAAAAGTACAAATAAAACGCCTAATCTATTGAACTATAATATGAAAATAAACTATTCTAGATTAGTAATTTTCTTATTTGTATTCATGTTCGACATATATCTAAACTGGAATGTATAAAATAAATTTTAGTATAGGCAGTCTATCCTTTCTTTAAAAACCACAAAATAATAGAAAATTCATTTTCTAACATATAATCAAGTAAAACCTTACGAATTATATTTAAGGTAATAATATAATTTTCCTTCTAATGTGTCTACATAAGACATGCGAGAAATTCTTTGCAGAAAAAATTCGTTCTATCTATCGTGTAAAATCATTTACAGAATACGATCGCGATAAAAGATCATTTCTAAAAGTGTATATGACACACTAGCATGATTCCTCACAAATAAATTTTATTTGAATTCTATAATATTTTTATTCTTTTAAAAAGCTAAATAAAAATTCTGTATATATAAAAGATTTTTTAATGCTATAGCGTCAAATATTTTATATTCTTTAGGATGATATATGCAATAGAATATCATACTTTAGTTTGTATTGTATTGAATGATATAAACAAGAAAATGTGAAATGATTTTGTAATATGCTTTCAATGTATGAAAAGAAAAATTAGCACAGAAACAAAGAATACAAACTACATATTTTTTTTTTAATTTTCCCAAAAGCATGGTTAAAAAAATATAATAGACGTTTTATATATTATACAAAAATTAAGTCAGTAGAAAGAATAGCGTAGGTGGAATTCGTCAATAATGCCTGTACTACCTTATGACTTTTTCTCTAAATTTTATTTCTAAATTGTATTTTGACCTAAATTCTTAAAATACCTCGTTAAAATGTATCTTTGATCTAAATATTTTTATGTTTTCGATAATAGAAATTAAAAAAAAACATAAACAATTACCAAAAGTTAACATAATCATGCAAAATTTATATTGGGTATTTTAAGTAGCAAAAAAAAAATAAAAAAAAAGCCAAATTATAAATTGCATAAAGCTTAACATGACATCTGCTAGAACGAATTATTAACCCACCAAGAATATGGTTTAATGAATGATATAAATTTTTACTTGCTAAATTAGAATCTCAAAAATGCCTTTTATAGGTTTTTTTCGCAAACATAGCAACAAATTAGTATTTACAATAAAAAATATTATATTTATAATGTTCAATAATTATATTATAAAAAAAACGTGCGAACCTGTCCTAAATTCATCGTGATGCTCGTATTTAGGAAAATCAGAAAATATAATGGATGAACAGCATATCTTACCAAGATTTTATTTACAAGTGGTTGTGATATAACCCTCAAGGCAACATTGTATTCGATTATATGGTTGTTATAGTGAATAGAAATAAAGAAGAAGTCTTGTATATCTTTTTCAAAATATAATTCAAGCTTTGTTTTTTATTAAATAATCACACAATACAAATATAATATTTTAATTTGTTTACAGTTTTTTACTTAATTTTTTCGTAGTTGGGGTGTAAAAATAATAAATTTATACCTTTTTATGTGTTACAATTGCAATCTTAATTTTTTCATAGGAGGTGGATGAAATAATAATTAATAAATTTATACCGTTTTAATTTGCTACAATTGTAATCCTACTTTTTCTGAGAGCGGTGTAACAAATAATAGATTTATATCTTTTTTATTTTCTAAAATTGCACACTTACTTTTTCTGAGGGCGGTATGCAAAAATTATTAGGACATTTAGTACGCAAAATGATATAAATTAATAATTCAAAAATGTATTAGAGAAATTGAAATAATTCGGAATAAATATATTAAATAATTTTTATATTTATTTCAACATAACGTGATATTACTTTTAACATTTCAAAATGATTTTTAAGACAGAATTCACATTTTCTTTCGCTATAATTTTAGATGATTAGCCTGTCAAATAAATGAATATAATTTTAAAAACGTTTAAAATAATGCTGTTAATTTTTTTCCCGTGTTTATCGGTCCTATAAACCCAATTTAATATGAAATATATCATTTTTAGTATGCTTAGTCAGTAGATCCGCACCAAAAAACACAAAAAAAGTAAATAGATTATCATTGTGGTTTTAATCTAAATCTAATGGTATAAATTATTTTTTGTGGATCCAATAAAAAAAAACAATCATATTTTATCAAGAAAAAACCGAGGAAAATAAGATTTTCTTTAAAATTTTCTTTCAAAATCTTTTTAATAAAATGTTGAATTAAAACTGTATATAATGCGGTCAAAAAACATTGGTGATAACATAGAACCAAAAAGCGAAAATAACCTATTACGAGACTGAGGTAATCAAATAGAGACTTCAATAATAAAAATATTTTTCATTAGTGTTAATTCCGAAGTGAAAATCTTCAGAATTAGATCTGTTCTACTTTTACGCATATTCCTGAGTGTATATATATGCTTACATCGGCTACATTTTTGAGCTAGTTGTTTAATTTGAGCCATTTATCACTTTAAAACAACATATATTGAGAAAATTATTTATTTCAACAGAAAACAAAAATAAAACATTTTTTAAATATTTTATTTTTTGGTTTAAAAATATAAAAGCATTCAATTACATCATAAAATATATTAGAAACACAAAATTATTTTACGAAAAGTTCGAAAAACACAAATTCACTTTGCGTCACTAAGATTTTATTTATACAGATAATGTATATCGAGAATGAATAATCCTTTTGAAATACCTTAATTTTTTAATACTTTTATGGAATTAATTTATGACTTAAATAAGCATTACTCAAGAATATCAATTTAAATTATCTATTTATCTACTATTTATTCAAAAACGCATATACAGTATGAACCTTTATATTAAATTAACAATTTTTTATATATTCCTTTTGATGTTTATTGCTTCAATATATTCCCTTTAAATATTTATCGAAAATATATAAAAAAAGAAAAACATAAATACCGAGAATTATAAAATTTTTTTTAACTTAGTTTTAGCCATAAAAGCACCGTTTTTATATTTTATTTACGTGAACTATGTTTGTAATGTAAATATTATTTCACGAAAAAAATACATTTTTGGGTAATTTAGATTTGAGTAAATCAGTCAGAGTTAAAGAAAATTCTTTCCCTGATATCTAACACACAGCCATACTTTATAGATCTACTGTATATTGCCATAACAAATAAAGGCTACTAATTTATAGTAAATACTTGCTTTTTATTAATCAAAGCATAGTTTATGTGTTCATAAGAATATTTACCACCTTTTTCATTTATAGTTTTAAAAGAACTTGTACCTAATACACAAATACAAATTTTTCGAGAAAATATTTGAATCAAAACTATAGATTCACAATGTAAAACAAAAAGTATAATAGTATGAAATAGTCAATATTTATTTATGGGTTAATTTTCTTTTTATAGATTTTATCTATTTAGACGTTGTCAGCGTGTTGGGAATATTGCACAACTCCTTGATGCATCTTTTGACATCTTACCCTGATCCACCTTCAATAACTTCTCTTCTTCTCTCAAATGAAATGAGTTCAAGTGTCTTGCGGAGTGTGAGAGATATTATAAAATATAAAAGGCGTTTTATAAAAAAATTTATATAATTTAATTCAAAATATGTTTAATGAATTTAAGAAGTCGTCTATATTTTTTTATAAGCAAAATAATGGCTTAAAATCTAAACTACAATTTAGAAAGCATAAATATACCTTCAACAAGTTTTTTTAATTTATATAAATTACTGTAAGAAAAGAATTTATATATTATCGCCGTTCCTGAATACAATTATTAAAAATGTTAAATTGTGAAATTGATCAAAAGTGAAAATATAAGCAAGATGATAAACATTTCCGTATTCAATTCGTTTATGTTAACATATTTATTGCGCGGATTATGTTTTTTTCTTGAATCCTAATCTATATTTTTTCCTTTTTTAATTCGAATTGAATTTTAATTTTTTCGTGTATTTTATATTTTCAGGTAAATTTCACGAATCATAAAATATAAAAAAAGATTAATCAAAATTTATGTCTTAGATAATCAAAAATGAAAATTTTGCGAAAATTTTTATTATCATTAAAGAAGACGTTCTCGACCAATCAAAAATATCTAAGGCCATTTTTATATATATTTTCATCATAGTTTCACGATAAGAAATTTGAAAATTGCATGGCACAAAGAATTTATATTTTTTCGAAACTGAAAAAATTTGTGGTACGGTATTATTGAATATATTTTATTAATGGGTTTAATTTGATTTTTAGCTATTGAAAAGTGTATAAGCACAAGTTTAGATTACCCATTAACCATATTTTGAGAATACTTTTTATGCATAAATAATCTTCAAAATCTTTCTCACTTTCCATATTTTTAATTGTAGCGTTATTCTATATCCTATTGTTTGTGTATATTTCTGCTTTATTTAGCATTCCTAGCACCTTAATATGCGGCTGGGATTATTGTATAATCATTTTTGAAATGTAATTATTTTATATTTTAGTTAAGAAATGTTAATTTACTCTATGAACATACTTTTAGTCTAGGTAATTTAAATATTCAATATAATCATTTTTTCTATCATTAAATTATGGATGTGAATTTTCCATGATCGCTTTTATGTATAACATTGACTTCAGTAAATTTAATTAGTGGCCGTGAAAAAGAATTCAACATTTTGCTAAAACAATAATATTTTGTTATCGTGTTTTAAAATTCTAAAATATAAAATACGAATACATAAATAATTAGAGAGACTATTATCTATAGATAAAACAAATATTAGATTGAATTAAAGAGCCTAGGAAAGTATAAAATAATAAATAAGCAAATTAGAGACAATATTTGGTTTAGATGAAATAAAATTTTGTAGTGAATTTAGAAAAATATGGCCTTTTTTATCAATATTTAAAATTAGAGACAACTTTTTGTTTAGATTAAGAATAATATTGTTTGAATTTAAACAAAAAAAGGTTTTTTAATGTTAATTTAAAATCATTGATAATATTTGGTTTAGAAGAAAAAAATAATATTGTTTGAATTTAAACAAAAAAAGGTTTTTTTAATGTTAATTTTTAATCATTGATAATATTTGGTTTAGAAGAAAAAAAAATATTGTTTGAATTTAAACAAAAAAAGGTTTTTTTAATGTTAATTTAAAATCATTAATAATATTTTTTTAGATACAAAAATAATAAAATATAATTTAAAGAAAAGAAATTAATCATTATTTTCTTTTTCTGTGATTAAGATAAGTCCCAGGATCATAAAAGATTCAGGATTAAATTTGGTAAAAAAATATAAAATGATTAAAAGTAAATAAAATATAGAAAAAATATTTTAAAGCATTTTAAAAATGATCAAAAACATATTGATTGCAATAAATTCGTATATTTATTATCTAAGCATCACCATAATTTATAAAAATATATTTTCGATAATTATTTAATCCGAGCATATAATTTAACATTATCTAACAAAAATCTTAGAGTAAAAATAATTACATAACTGTTAAGATATTTTGTGGTATATAATGATTGATTGATCATCATAAAAAATACCCGCACTATCCTTAAATCATAATTAAAAATAAATTTCGATAAGATGTAATAACTGAGCATAAATTATGACTACTTAAGCCTAGAATATATATTTATCAATACCCTAATTTCAACCAGGTTCTTCTAGTAAATTACGAAATTACAGATCCAAGTTCTCATCAAACACGCAAATATTATGATTCTAATATTAAAAAAATCACCAGGATTGGATTTAGATAAAGTTATTCAAGTTTCGATGTATCCAAAAAAAACATTATCTCAATAGATATAGTTTAATTCATATATAATTGTTTGAAAATATTTTTATTTTTTACATATAATATTTTTGCATAGTTATAGACTAATTATGCATTATAGTATAGCTAAATACATTATATACCAGAAAAAAAAATATACATAAAAATGGTTTTATTTATATACTTCGATTTTACATTGTAATTATAATCTGTGTATATTTACACACTTATTTTTGGGATAAGATTGTATTTTATTATTAAAACAATATATTTTTTTTTATGTTTTAAGTGCATTGGAATTTTTTTATAATTTTTTATCAATTTTTATTTATTTTTGAAAGCGGAATTTTTTTACTAGATCTTGATAATCATAATAAAAAATAAAAGAAAAAAATAGAATGTTTAAGTCTAAGATGATAATTAATGAGCATGTTTTAAAACATAAATTTTACAATAAAATACTTAGAAAAAAAATTATTTAATTTAAAAACATAAATTAGACTATAAAAATCATATTTTAATCCGAAATACAAATAAATAATATAAAGATCTTCAAACACAATAATTATTTCTTTATATTTTGTATTTTATTCTTTGAATATAGATATAAAGGGCCGATTCAGGTGAAAGAATTTATCTATATTAATTCCATTCATAAATTATATAATAGCTTAAATTTTATCCTAAAAATAAAAAAAAACTTATAATTTTGTATAAAACAAATACATTGCAATTAAATATTAAAAATTATATATAACTTAAAGTTTAAATAATAAAATCAATAAAAAAAGATATATATAAACTTAGTATTAAAATTATTAGCCTGTTTTAAACCTTTTTCCTAAAATATATAATCTTTATAATTTAATTCACCAATTTTTTTTTATCAAAATAGACTCTTATACTTAGAATAAATAAATAAAATAGCAACTAAAATTAAAAATGATAAAATATTTTAAGCTTAATTCTAAAAATTGTAAGTAAAAAATAATAGAAAACTTGATATAAATTGAAATCAAAAATTTTAACTTTATTCTAAAAATTCATAAAAAAGAAATCAAAATTTATCCATATTGAAATTTTACCCCACTTTCAAATATAATCTAGAATTATATATAAATAATTTATTAAGTTTTTTCTCATATTTTTTTGTATATTAAACATAGGTTTTTATATTTAATGAATAAAAATTTGTGGATTATCAGCTTTATTCATGGTTTTATAGGTAATTTATATAAAATACCCTTGTAACTTTTATTCTACACAATAATAATATATAATATAACACTAAATCACAATTAATCCTATTTACATCGAATTATTTTTCGTTTTAACATTGTAAAAGACAACTGGCAAGTTGACAATAAATAATAATCAGTGTGGCTTTGGTTTAAATCATTATTGAATTCGTAAAAAGTCATATATTCAAAGTATAGAACTGAGGTAAACTCTTTAATTAATTATTCTTAAAAAAAAGGTTATGAAAGAGGAGATAGTCAAAAGTATTAATAGGTTGTGCTGAAGTGAAACTTATCAAGTCAAGCTTGAATTAGCCAAAATCATGAAAATGAACACAAAAATTAACCCTTAAAATAATTTATATATTAGCAATCATAAGTTCATAACCATCTATATTATATATTGTTTGATAGTATAATTTCTTTTTAACCTTGATTTGTTTGTTCGCGCTAAACTTTAGATTGCTCTTTATTACCGATTTGTTGCATACTCTTTTCAAGCAAAATATCAATACGGTCTTCTTCAATAAATATTCTACACACAAGACTTATACATTTAAAATATCCATCTATACAATTTTTAAAAAATACGATTTTTAGTGATTTAATTAACCTAGACATTTTTTAAATATAATTTTTGTATTCCCCAAGCCCTTATTAATGGCAAGACGAGACTACGACTACATTTCACTTTTCAATCCCGAAGGAAAAGTCGAACCAATAGCAAATATAGAAAAGAGTATAGAACTTGGTGCACTATCAGTCGCATTAATAAATGAATCAACATGTGAAGGCGTTATTCTAGCCCACAAATTATTAACCCAGGACACCACAAAAAAGACATCCCAACCAAACGAAGTGCAAGAAACACCAACCCCAGAAGAAAAACAAATTTCACTCGAGTATCCCCAAAAGAAAATATTTAAAGTATCTGAAAAGACACTATACACATTCTCAGGAATAACAAACGACGGCCTCCAAATATTCGACTATATCTTAAACAAATCCATCACAGAACGTGTAAATAAAGACAGAAACATTGATGGCATAAAAGTATTTGATCATCTCGCAAGAATTGCTGGCGAAAGAGCAATGTTTAGTACAACTCGACCTTTCGGATGTGGCTGCATTTTACTTAATATTATCGAAAAACTGAACAATGAAAACAAAAAGAAATATCAGATACAGCTGGTCGAGGTCGGTGCTGCTGGAAAGATTTCTGCATGTAAAGCAACTTGTATTGGAAACAGAGCTCAAAGTGCACGAACTATTCTTGAAAGAGACTATAAAGAAAATTTATCGTTTGATGAAATGGTTCAGGTTGGAATAAAAGCTATGAAAAATGCTGTTAGTGGGTTGAAAAGTGAACAGATCGATATTTGGGGCATTAAAGATTCGGGTGTTTTTGAAGTAAACCCCGAATCTCATTTTTAAAAATTAAATGGCTCGAGATATAGTTATTTATTCATTTCTTCATAAAAAAATTCGTTAGGAAACCGGTTTATAAGAAGATAAACTTCTAGGTTGTCTTTCCATCTGAATAATTATTTAATACATCTTCAACATCATCACTTAAATGTATTTAATTTTTCTTCATGTTAATGTAAAGCCCTATATTTTGTCTATTTTATAATTCAGAACTCTGTATATCATCATTATGAATTTTTTATAAATTAAATCCTTTTATAGATTTCTTGAAAAAGAAGAAGCTTTGGTATATTGTGAAGATGATAAGTTTGCAGCTAATATTAAACAAATCTTGTCTATAAATAACTATAATTTTTCTTGAATAATCTATAAGTATTAGACAAAATCTATGCATTGGATCGTAACATGAGATGGAGGGAAAACTCAATATCATAAAAGGTACCAGAAAGAAATCGAAGTCACAAGCATTATATTGTAAATGAGATGGAGGGATAACACAATATCATAAAAGGTACCCGAAAGAACTCGAAGTCACAAGCATTAGATCGTAACATGAGATGGAGGGATAACACAATATCATAAAAGGTACCCGAAAGAGCTCGAAGTCACAAGCATTAGATCGTAACATGAGATGGAGGGATAACACAATATCATAAAAGGTACCCGAAAGAGCTCGAAGTCACAAGCATTAGATCGTAACATGAGATGGAGGGATAACACAATATCATGAAAGGTACCTGAAAGAACTCGAAGTCACAAGCATTAGATTGTAAATGAGATGGAGGGATAACACAATATCATGAAAGGTACCAGAAAGAACTCGAAGTCACAAGCATTAGATTGTAAATGAGATGGAGGGATAACACAACATCATAAAAGGTACCAGAAAGAACTCGAAGTAACAAATTAAATTGAGGCATATTTTTAAACTATAGTATTGAGGAAAATTCTTGAACTTATAGGACTTTAAAAGATAAAAGGTATTTAAGAAGATGTAAAGAAGCACATATATCCAAGAGTATAGATATAATGTGTCCACAAGAAATCAATCACATTAAGCTTAAGAGAAAATCACAAATTACAATACCAAAATTAACCCATAAATAAAAAGATTAATTTACTTGAATAAATTTTAAAAGCTTATATAAAACTATCAGATAAAAATTCTGGGTTCATTTATTTATTGGGTATGTTTCGTTTTTAACAACTTAATTTTTGCCAGAAAAAAACTTTATATTGCTCTGTAGAACGGATATGGCTAATACTTATTTCACATCATCACTTTACGATGTTCTCATCGCATCATCATATTTAAAGACTCAACAGTTCAAGTTTTTTAAATGCTATGGTTTTGTGTATAATCTATTTCGGTTCTTATTCCTAACCTCTTAACTACGACTTATGGCATTTAGTGATAAACCTGCCCGCGTTATGCCCTCATGCTATGGGAATAATTTATAATATTAAGGAGATATGCAAAACACAGACAACTCCAGCCGTACTAAAATAGGAGGTTCTTATGACAAAATACCATAGCTTGTATTTAAGAACTCATGAATAAAAACTGAAGTAGAAAAATGTAAACAAATAACAGGCCAGAGAAAAATACCCAAACTAATGAGTGTCGAAGGAAGATGTGGGCCGCAAAAAGGGTGAAAATGTTTACCAGTAAAAAATATAAAAAAAAAACTTATTATAAGGGCAATATATACTTTTTCTCGATTAAAACGAGTAAAAGTAATAATACAAAACCATCCCATAAATATATTTACATAAGAAAGTTGTTAAATGTATTAAATTGTAAAAACATTAAAACCAAATCATATAAGTGAAATTATGTGCATTCTAAGGTTAAATTATTCGTTATAATTTTAGTTTTTGTTCCCAAGCACAACTTGCTTGATCTCTCATGCGCACAGCGTATTAATACTTTCGGCTATTTTCTCTCTCTATAGTCTTCTTAAAAAACCTCTCCTCCGAGAAAGACTTATCAATTCAAGGGTTTTTTTCAATCGCAAGGTTTGTATATATGCCTAAATATAGTTAGTTACTTCGGGCTATTTAAGATACATACAAGGGATCAAACTTTATTTATTTATTGGTTAATTTTATTTTTATCTATTTAGACGTGGTCAGCCCATTGGAACAATTAAACAATTCTTTTGCACTTTTTTTGGAACCATCCCCTGATCTATCAACATCAACTGCTCTTCTTCTCTCAAATGAGATGAGTTCAAGTTTCTTGGGGAGTGTGAGAGCTTGCATGTTTGCTTCTACTTCGTCCGGGATTTTTAACACCTTAACACATATAAGTGAAATATAGTTTTATCTATAAAATTTTGAAGCCTACACCAGTTTTAGATAAAATATTGTTATTACATCATCTAAATCAAACCAACGAACAATTTTATAATTTTGCTATTTGTTTTTATAAATAAATTAAAAATCTGGTGTTGTGTATATTTCACAAATTTTAAAATAATATTTATTGTATAACTCAAAACCTTAATCCAATGATGTTATTTTGAAACTCTAACCAATACATAAACTATATTTCTACTTTAATTTAGTAAAGTCCTAGATCTAATGCCATAAAATATTCCTCAATCGTTTATTATCAATTTTTTTTTAGTATAAAAAAAAATATGAAAATAATTTTTTATTTTTTTTTGTATTATGCCATAATTCCGGTACCCGCCGTCATTAAGCCACTTTAAAACTAAATATTAATGTAATTTTATTTATTTAAATCTACAAAAAACTGTCTTGTTGACTGATTATTAAAAAGATTTGTATATTTTGATTATATGTTTATATATTTTATTTAAGTACATTTTTGGTTATGTATCGCAATTATAATTATTTTGGGATACATTAAGCATTAAAAAAATAATTACAACGAATATACATGTGGTCAAAGCAAAGACTATAAAAGAGTTAATTAACCTTTTTTCATTTTACAAGAAAACACCATAATCAACTAAAAGTATCCAATACTTAAAAAAATTTAAATTACAATAGAGAACAGTCAAGATCCTATTTATGAAAAAAAATACTATAACCATAACCATTGGATATTTTAATTCTATAATTAAGCTTTATTAACTCACCTATAAGCACTCAATCTTCAGAAAAAAAAATTATTATGTGTAAAAAACCCAAATCTTGAAAAATCCATTATATGTAAAAGTATATCACAGAAAAATAACATAATATCTTCAAAAAATGACTGTTTATTCGATTAAAATGAAACACAATATGTTTTAGTTTAATTTACTACAAACTATTATTTAAATATTTCTAAATTAGAAAAATAAACAGTATAAATAACATTAAATAATATACAGATGTTTGCAAAAAAAGATAAAGTTGAAAAGAATTCAAGCAACTATATTTACGAAAGTTCTGGGAAATACTTTAGAACAAAATTTCACTATTAATAAATAGCCTGATTCGAATCAGAATTAATATTTCTAGAGATTAATAATATTTTATAATGAGTATAATGTTTTTGATTATGATATTGAAATATATATGACATAACTCCAATATATTTTTTCACTTAAACGACATTTCAATTCCACAAATCTATTCGTTAATAAATAATGATTTATTTGAAAAAAATATTATCTTTATAATTCAAGAAATCTTATAACCATGTTCAATTCAAAAAGAAACATTTTACATAAAAAAAATAAAAGAAAATAGTTCTTTTTTGTGCTACACATACGAATAAAAAATTTATTCACGCAATATTTTTATCTTCTTCATCTAAATAACACGATAAACACATTAGTTATCTACCAAATAATACCAACATATAAATCGATATATTAATAAAAAATGTGTTTTTTTGTCTTAGATGGTTAAAAAAAGTTATGGATATTATTTCCATACAAAAAACTAACCTATAAGTATCCTTAAAAATAAATTTTTATGCATGCTATGCTAAATCAAGCAATTGCATAATTAAAATATTCATTAATAGTAAATGTTTGCTCATGTTCAAATTTTTTGGCAAGAAATATAGAAATTGAAGAAATCATATAAACATCGCCCTAATTAAGTAGACTTCTTTTTGTAAGCATAAAAACATTTTTTTAGACAATACTGTGAATCTTTTAAACATTTTTATGCATAAAATATTCGACTCCTTTATATTAAAAGTCAGCTATAAATTTTCGGTCAATTTATTTTGCTAAATGTTTATCTAAGCTTAAAATAAGAAATAACAATCGTTTTTAATAAATTGTATGGTATCATTTTAAAAAATTCAATGAGAAAGATTTTATGCTAAAAAGAATTTATGAATAAAATCTCAGCAATAATGCGAAATACAAAATTTAATGCAGAAGAAAAATAAAAAGGTATTTATCACATCCACAAATATATATTATGATTTTTGTTCAAAAAACTAATTTTGCGATGAAAAAAAAAGATTACAGTCAATTCTAAACTATAGCACATGCTAATCACCAATGCACAAATTAAAAACCCCGAAAAAGTATGTGAAATGCGTTTAATTGGTTTCTTGGAATATGACAATGATTGAATAACCTTATCTTATCATTTGCGCTCATAAAAGTGCATTAAAACAATCTTAGCAATTATAACCAATCACATCGCTTACAAATGTACTACGATGATTGGTTATTATTACGAGATGCTGCTTCTGATAATCTTAACAAAAATCACCATTGGAACATAATATAAGCATCCGGAAATTTTAAATATAATTTTTATTATGAATTAATATTATCGTTTTTTATTCTTTATATTTATTAATACCAACAACATAACGGGAAAACGATTTTCATTGGTTATCTAAACGATAAAAACAGACATTTATTCTATAAATGAATTGCGATTCGATTTTTTCCGATTATATATAGCGGAATGTATACATGAGATCATATTTTTTTTTGATTATAGAGCTGCATAATTCTTTGCCAAACCTTTCACGCTTATAAGCATATAATCCGTTAAGTTATTTGTTTATTAAAACACAATTCATTACAAACATATATGCAGAAAAAATAATGTTTTTTTATATGACATGTGCTGTTTACACAAATTTTATATTCATAATAAGAGAAATCGACAATAAACATGAATTTAGTTTGAATAAAATATTTATATTTATGTCGGTTTTTTTATATAAGTTTTAAACTACAGACGAGTATATTACAAGAAATTTTGTTATTCATGTTTAATACGTGGTAAATCAATATTATATCCCAGATAGGGCATTTTTTTAGATTAATTCATGAGACGGAAAATGTACTTAATACATATATCAGCCCATTCGATATTTATTTATGGGTTATGTTCTTTTTATCGATTATATATATTTAGACGTAGTCAGCGTGTTGGGAAATTTGCACAACTCCTTGATGCATATTTTGACACCTTCCCCACATCTATCTTTACTAACTGCTCTTCTTCTTTTAAATGAGATGAGTTCAAGTGTCTTGCGGAGTGTGAGAGCTTGCATGTATGCTTCTAGTTCGTTCGGGATTTTCACTCCTTAACATATTTTTTATGATATTTTATGACCACCCCATCCCAAGTCATGTGAAATCGATTCTAATGTCAGATGTCTTGTTGATGTTTTCAATGAGGTTGGCGCATGTTCTAATGCCAACACATCTTTTCGCTCGGTTAAAGCCGCAGTTTCGCATGATTTGTCTTTGTGGTGCTCTGCTTCAGATTTTTCTGTTTCACCCATCTCCATATATCAGCCCAAATACGTTTTCATTGTAAAAAAATATTGTTTAGAAAAAGATATCCTTCTAAAAATTGTGAATTCTTTTAAAAAGTATTTTCCTAAAGTTATTGTTTTGAAATTATAAATAAAAAAATTTAATAGAAAAGTTCAGCATATATAAATATTTTTGCAGAATATAGTCTGGAATACATAACAATAAAGTAATCATCTTTTTTAATTCACCATATATTCTTTGCATAGGTAGATATATTATTCGCTATTTTAGATATTAGCTTTATCATCATGCAAAAGTAAGATTTTAACAAGCTGAACGATGTTCTAATTTTATAGGTAAAAAATTAATTTTTAGCAGAAATAGGGAGTTTTATTTGGGTGAGAAATCTAAAAAATACATAATAAAAAGAACCAAAAATTATTATTTTATTTAAATATATTGAAACATGTCAATGCCATCTGTATTTTGAATTTTAGCTGAGTATGTATGTCTCTTTAGTAAATAATACATTCATATATAAATACCATTAAGTATGAACACATTGTTTTGCTTCGATTTCCTTTTCCACAAAAAACTGCCATATTGGCTTTCGAACCATGTAAAATTAGAATTCTATGTGAAATTTATTAAAAATTGTCTTGTGCAAGTTGCATATACATTTTTTAAATATAAAAAAATAATTTTTATGTTGTACTTATGCTCTTATTCTATATTTATACAGATAAGAGCACTATATTTATCAATTCAAATTCTATATCAGAACCTTTTTTTTGATCCAACCTATCTTCTTATTTCTTTTGAATATCTTCAAAGATAAATTTTATTGCTAAATACAACAATACCATAATTCGTTAAATAAACGTGATATCACTTCTCAAAATTAATAAATAAGAGTGTGGGATAATTTAGAATAAAAATTAAAAAATAATAAAGATTAATTCAAATAAAAATTTATTCACCTCTAAATATGATCAATAAATTCTATCACAATATAGCTTAAGAATTCTTTGGAATCACGATTTTTTTTAAAGAGAAAAAAATCATATCCTAAAAAATAACTATAATCCATAAACATAAATACAATATTGGCACATAATAAGATATTGATAGATGAATTCTATTATTTTAAGCTATTTTACTATCTATGAATTTCAATCAAATCAAGTTCAGACAAAATTATATATATCACAGAAGCTAATATCAATATAGATCAAAAAGACTACAATTGGGTTTTTTAGTTGTATTAAAAATTCGAAATTTATGTGCTTCAAAATTATATCATATACGATACTTTTTCTTTTCTAAAAAACCAATTCATATGTCAAGGAAACACTAAAAAGGCACCTTTTTACAAAATTAATTTTTTGATTAAATATAAAATTTGATACCACTATCAAGACACACATACTCATCCCTTTTACGGAGAAAAGCAGTTGATGGTGATAGATCAAGGGAAGGTGACAAAAGATCTATAAAAGAATTGTGCAATATTCTCAATGGGCTGAATACGTCTCAATAGATATAATTGATAAAAAAACTCAACCCATATATAAGATATCTTTTTCAGATACCATCATAATTAGTACAATTAAAAATTACTTTAACATATAGAAATACAGTAAAAAGTGATATCTTATATTGTAAACGACTTAACAACAATTACAATTCTTCACTCATATATTTTTGAGATATTATTTAATTTGGATTGAAATTTCTGTGACTTTTTAGCTAGCTGGTGGTATTTAATTTATATACATTCTTTTAGTTAGAAACACAATTCGCAGTTTTAGAATGCTAATGGTGAAATATCTATCTAATAACTATATTTATTCACAAAGAATATAAATATGATGCCTGAATACAGTATATCTTCTAGCAAGAGGTTTTTATTTAGAATCTTTGCTTAATTATAAAATAAGTGAACAGTGGCGCAAATAATAAATGCTTCTATATAAGTTTTAGTATCAGATTATTTTCGATTTAAATATAAAATTACATTTCTTTTCGAACAGGTTCACGCCTATTTGTGACTATCTGCGCAGTTCATTATTGTTTGTTAAAACAAAAAATTAAGCATGTATACTATTCATATTCTTGATTTTTTGACTATATTGGTATCTTTCATGCTACGAAATTTCAATTTTAGCACTAAATTTAGCCCAATATCATTAAAAAGTAACTTAATTTATTTCCAAAAACAAAGATAAATATATCATAAAATTTCCATGTGACCTGCTGTTAAATGTTGATTCATGCATAATTACGAGTTCAAGAGTATTTATTCAAGAAAACTGCACAATTGATGCTTCATTATTTATGCATATCTCCATACACTTGAAATTTAAAGTATAAGCCTATAAATAACCACCGGAAAACGAATATGCATTATATTATATCAACCATTAAATATTTAAATCTTTAAAAAAAATAAAATTATGCTACAGAAATTATAAATGGATGTCTAACATTACTTAATTTTTATATGAGCTCTAAAATATATTGAGTAATTGCATACTCAACCGAATATTTTTGAACGCGACGAAAAGAAAAATTTGATCACACTAATAGAAATATGAATTACGAGCGTCGATATCTGGCTAATCTAACAAATGCAATAGAGTGAAAATAGGATACATTAGTCAATCGAATCACCCTAATTTACAAATGCAGTCTTTAAATAAATAATACCGTACGTCATGACATGTAGGAAGTGGTCAAAAAATACCATTAGTCGCAAATTAAGAAGTTATGAATACTAACTGAAAAATCATATGCACGAAAAATAGGAGTGAAAAACACCAGAATTAATTAGTCATTGAAAGAAAGCATGCATTGAGAAAGTTCTTAATGAAGAAACAGGCAGAAGTATTGAGAAAATTACTTTCTTTATAATGATTACTCTTTTTAAACAAAATGAAATAGCTAAAAACAAACTTTTTTATAATTAAATTTAAAACATCAACATGCATAATCAGAACCGCAAAATTACGAAATTCCAATTCAAGATAGGATTACTTTCAAATAAAGGTGACCCACCTAAAATTACACAAAGAGATGGGGCATTTCATTATAAAACCAATGACGATTGAATGCAAAAAATTTATTAGTGTTTTAATTAACAAATGATCTTTAAAAATAATATTTAAATATTTTCATCAACAAATTTCACTAAAATCAATAAAATTATTAATCATTGTATATAATTATACCTTTTTTTCAATAAAAAAACTCTTACACCTTGCACATTGACTCGTGATGGTATTTAAAAAAATTTCATAAAGAAATATAAAGTGGTTAAGTGTAACAGACGAAGTAGAAGCATACATGCAAGCTCACCAACTTCAAAAGATATGTGAAATCACATAATTCAAGAGAAAGAGAATGAATTTGGTTATATAGAGCATAGAAAATACATTGAGCAGATCTACGATAATATTTTCATTGAAAAAACATATCTAAGTCAAAAGAAATGAATTTTTTGACTAAAGTTTTATCGAAAATATAAATAAATATATCAATAAAAATGTTTTAAATATATTTTTTAGGGCTTTTTGCTATTTTAATTTTCAGATTTGCCCGTACAAAACTTTAGATTCCTCTATTTTACAGATTTGCGGTTTAATATTTTCAAGCACATCACCCTTATAGTCCACCTTAATACATCACATACACTCGAAACTTATACGTACAAGTGTTTTTATAATAATTGTTTGTGTGTATGCACCGCTTCCATTTGTATCCCCAATTGCACACACTTGTAAATACAACATGGTAAATTATTAAGTATTCTAGAGAATCTTTAGTTTTTCAGGTCAGAATTAATCGGATTTGATTTATTGTAGTCATTACCGTCTACTATACAATTTATTTGGATATTTCTAGTAAGCTACTTGGTTTTTGATAGAAAAAGAAGGTTTACTTTCACGCATATCAGTCTATATTCAGCCTATAAATTCTTATCTCTTTTGTATGAATACTTTATTCTTCAGTTTTTTTATATTCAATCAAATTTAAAGCTGTCAAATGAAGTAACCAGAGATCTTTTCTTTAATTATGTTATCGAGAATCTATATTTTATGCATAGATTATATTTATGATTTTCATATTTACTTGTTGATAAATAATTTTTGGAGTATTATAAAACCACTTATAGTGTTGTTCTTGACAATATATATTAAACAACATTTTAAAGAAGCAAACGATTTTAAAAGGATATTATTTTACATGTAAAAAATTTATGAAGGCAAAAGAAGCGAACAAATAAAAAACGGGTCGAATAGAATATAAAATCCACTTTAATATAATAAAACTACAGTAATAGAATATAGATCATTAACTTATTAAACGTATTCCTATTTAGTTCGATCTTATAATTAATAAATAATTTTTTTTTTTAATTTTAGATTAGGCTGATCATAGATATTTTATTGGGCTTTATACATCTAGAATTAGAGATTGTAGTTACTTATTAGATTTTTACACCATTTTTATGCTTTTTATCGAGAGAATCAGTCTTTATATTTAAAAATTTAGTTCTAGGATTGAGATCAATAATTATAGGTAATTTAAAGGGGCAAAAATCTTTATTCTATTGTTATTTTCTGAAAATTTGCATAGTTTACTATTTTAATCTTATCAAGTCTACCTTTTAAAAATTTTATCCTAGGTTATAATTTTTGACTTAGATATTTGATAATAATAATACACGTTTATACATTAATACCTGTATCCAAATATTCATAAGCGGAAATTATCTTACAATTTGTCTAGAAACTGAGAAAGATAGATCGAATTTCAAAGTTATATATAAAAGATATGTAAACCGACGTGTGATATATTATTACACAAAATCTTTAATAAAATGTATATTATTAAGAAGTAATTTTATTTTCTGATAAATATTGTATTATTTATTAAAGAAAATTATATGAAAAATAAGCGATTTTGTACAAAGATGGTAAAAAAAAGATATTCTGGTGAATACGTGGTTTTTTAAAAGTCGTTACACTCTATTTTTCCACCAGAATATATTCGATTATTCGAAATACCATGAAATTTATATTTTATATATTAAAGGCTTTTGCTATTACTTCCAGAATAAATTTAATTGAGAATTGATGAATAAGATCTAATAAGTGGTGCCTTGAGATTTAGCCATTTTCAGATCATCAAAATCCAAACTTATAAATTTATAATAATTATGTGTGTAAATGAGAGAAGTTTGAAATGACGCATTAAGTTATATAAAATTAAATAATATTTAAGTTTTTTCATAAAAAGCTACCTTTTTTATGGGCAACCAGTGTCTTATTGATGCATAAATACAATTTAAAAATCAATCTAAGTATTAACCGTTTTTTCCGTTTTATTTCGTAATTAGTTACTAGTTCCAATAAAATTATTTGTTATTGGCATATATTTTTAAAAGGCAAACTGATATAATTTTTTTATGATCAGGAAATAGTGGTAAACATATTTCCGTTCGTATTATAGAAAGAGTATGTTAAATTACAATCTAAAATGAAGTTTGACAAAATATTTGAAGTGAATTGAGACATAAAAAATTTTATTAGACCACAATTAAAAATATATATATAAAATCTTTAAAAATATAACTAGATTAAAATCGAGAATGTAATTATTAAAATGTTAAGACAATAAATCAAGATTTCATATTTATAATCAATAATACGTAATTCTGATCATTATTACTAATGTTCAATGATCGTAGAGTAACCTTGTATTTACATAAACATTTACCCTAAAATACGTTAAAAATTTTTATATAAAAAATTGTTATTGATGCACAAAGAGTCTAATTTCTATTATTGAAGCTTTAGAATTTGAAAAAATTTTAGGCATAATATGATCGAAAAAATTTGTTCAAAATTATATTTTTGAGCAAATAAAATCAATGCATACTCTACATGCGCTGTAAAAATATAAAATTAATGCCGTTTTTTATACGGTCTAAAGGAATGAATTACATCAGTTCAGAACTAATTGCTATAATTTTAAATTAATAAGTTGAAATTAATCGTAAACTATTAAAAAGAATGCATAATATAAAAAATTGGCTAGGCTTGGTGTTTAATCAGGTAGTAATACTTGAAAGCAAAAAAAAGTAATCCAAAATAGTTTTTAAGATTAAATCATATTTTTTTTATATGAAAATCTACGATGGATACAAAATAAATTTTATTCTTCCTATATATAAGAATCGAATTTTCTGTAAAATATGGCATCATTATCATTTAATTGCTTTTATATAAACATTTCGAATCATAAAATCAGTCGATTGTAAGCACACAAAAAAGTTATTAAAGCTTGATAAAGACTGTAAATTTATTTTTGGATTAAATGGTTTACTATTTTCACTGTTACTTATAGAAGACGTTTTAAATATATTTTTACTGGTTTCTTGATTTTACTTCGAGTTTTTTATGCACGATAAATCATTCTTTGGGTAAAACATATACAAAAAGTATGAATATCGAATCAAGTGATAAATTTGATCACCTAAACTCAAATTAAAGCTAAATTTTGATAAAATAATTTATCCGATTTTAAATCATATTTTTGTTATTATGTTTTCTTTTGGCATATGTGAATGTATGAATTGAGCCCCCAGTTAATACAATAAAATATATTGAATCAACACATTAAATCAGATATAAGATATAATCATAATATAGCTCTCAAATATATACAGATTTTACAATAAAAAATTTTTAACCCAGGCTTAGAATGGCAAAATATGCAATTATAAAAAGCTTCTGGTTTAAATTTAATGGAAAATAATGTCATGAAAAAATTCTTAGGAACTAAAAACCCATTATCCATAAATTAATTATTTTAGGGTTGCTAGTCTTCTCCGTATTTTTAGGTAGACGATTATCCCTTATCAAATTTATTAGTTTTATAAGTAAAATCCTATTGCATGAAATTGAAACTTAAATAGGGCATTATTATAAGCCTTACAGAACTATAAATTACACGAAATATCCGTTTAATTTCGATTTTTTGTGCCCGAAATCTAAAAATAATAAAAATCCTCTTATTGCTTTTGAATTTTTTTTGAAGTGGTTTTTTATTTATCTGTCAAGAAATTTTGGTAGTAAAATTAAAGCTTTATGTTTCCCCATAAAGAAGATATCCCTGGTTATTTGGCGCTAATGATTTAGTGATATCCCATAAATATATCAATCTTACCGTTTACGTATGAAAATAATTAAAAAAATATAATTTGTAAACATAAATGCCATAAGAATACAATAGTTTGGAAATTACTGGAATTTTCAAAAAATAGCAAATTTTAATCAAGTGTCAACGTGTCTGAATTTTTAAATAGGTTATCGAACATGCGATTCATAACACCATTTATTGATATGTCTACAATAAATTAAAAATAAAACAAATTTGTATAAATTTATGATTTTTACAAGTCTGTAATATTTTTTTATTTTACTGCAAACCAAAATAATTCAAATATTATAGACATGCTTGAAAAATCAAAATTGAAATTTCAACATCAGCTTAGCATTATACTCAAATAATTAAAATTTAAAGCTTTGAAATGGACTTATCTTTTTACTTGAAAAAGCATTTTTATGCCCAACATACACAAATATTTTTATTTTTTCTTTTTTCCCTGCACATACTATACCAACATCAAAGATAAAAATTAAAACATAAGATCAAAATATAGGTTATTTAGCCTTAAATTAGATGCGTTTGATCACAGAAAAAGTAATAGCTAATTTAAATAATATTATAAGACCAATTTTAATCTTTAACCTAATTATCTTGCATTAAGATATATAAAAACATCAAATATTTTGAAAATAAAAATTTATCACATGAGTAGGTATATTTTTGAAAAATTTACGAACTTTTAATGATGTAAAAAAAACAAACTATAAAATCAGATTCCAAATAATTAACACAGCCTCAAAAAAAATCAACATTTATTATTAAGAATTATTCTATAAAAATTTAACCACATGTATTAAATATGAGACTACATACTATACAAGTATACCAAATTTATCACCCGTGATTTACCGTCTAAATGGCTACTCTAATCTTTATGGGTTAAATACTATACCAGTCAATTAGAAGTTTATTCTATTTTTCTCATAATTTGGCTTTTTCCATTAATTGTGATTAATGGGATAGTAATTGTTATAAATTAACTAAAAGTTATTTATAGGCTAAATATTCAGTAACACAAAGTGTGTAATATTTATAAAATATGTTTTAATTCCGTTTACTATAAAAATTTTTCAAAATTCACTAGAAAACTTAGTTGATCTTTTTATCAAGTTTTTTTTCCATAAAATTAGAGAACGGTCAAATGATATTGAGAACAATATTCTGAATTAATACGACTTCAATCCAATGAAATTTATATATTTTGCGCTACAATGTTGCTTTTACAATGATATTACAGCTAATAAGTATAAATATAACGTTTTAAAAGTAATTTTGAATTTCATTATTACCTAATTTTAGCAAAAAATAGAGAATATAAGTTTTTATTTAGTTTTTTTTATTTCTAAATATAAATATTTTTTTGCTTTGAATCTATTCAACTTTAGAAACAGAAAACTAGAACAGATAGATGTAATAATTGCTTCTAATGAGGTTGAACCTTTTTTATATATCTATATTGAGCTTGGTATGAAAAAAATGATTTGAAGTGTATAAAATAAGCATATTTTTTTTTGCATTTCTAGCTCTCTCCTTAAATAATCAGGATATAGATTTAAACACAAGAGTAATAATTTTTGTATAGTCTTTACATTATTTATTCGGTCGGTAATTTTGTTGTAGCTGATCATTTTTTTTGTATCTAAAATATTAGAACAAATGTGCTGTTACTATTTTTTTAAGATTTCTTATCGGTTTTTGTGCTCGAAGATCATTCTCTAAGCCATTTATTAGGGTATTTTTACGTTATATGCCGCTCATTTTATAAAATGCACATTAATTACAATCACATTAGTTTGCGCATTATAAATGTATTAACTGGGCGTTTTTAAAGTTTTAAGATTACCGCACAGCGAAACAAATTAGCACAAATAAAAAGAAAAGGCGTGTATAATAAAAAATCATCGATTTTTAACAAACCATTTCTTCTTGTGTAATGGATTTAAAAAAAAATCAAGGCATATTTAAGGCTGAAAAAAAGGGATAAAGTTCAATCTTACATAGATTTGCACATAAAAATTCAATTACAAAATTATTTTTTTCTTTCGAAACAACATTAAATTATAAAAAACAGGAACTTGGATAGAAAATTCAATAGATGAAGTTAGTTTGAAAAAATCCACAATGATAATTTTCTTAGAGTTATTAGCCAAACCAAAAAAAAATATACCTTTTTTCTAATGAATCAAGTTAGAACATGTATATCAAAATCATCATTATTGAATAGAATTTCATAAAATAACTGTCGAAAAAATCGTAATTTTATTTTGATTTCCGATTTAACACTGAAATCCTAGACAAATAAAATAATAAGAAATTTAAAATTATAAAAATATGAATGTTATGGAAGGTTCAAGACAATCAAAGTCAGAAGCAATACCAGAAAATATCGAGCGATATATCATTTTGAAAGCATTATTCTTCCCAGATGAATAAACATTAAATAAATACGATATATTTAGGCATGATTTTAAAAAATAAATAGTTTCGCAGTACTTACCTTTAATATAGATATGATTATATTAATAAAATAAAAGGAAATTATGCTACACATATATTATAACATATTATTATAGATATAAATATAAGTTTCAGGGGGGGTTGCAAGATTACATGTTATTTTTGCCCTTACAGTAAAATAAAAAATCAGCGTGTTGTGAATCCGTATAAAACAAAAAGGTTTTATATTATATTAGATTTATAATAATTTTACGAATAAATGCGGAATTTATTTAGCTATATTTCGTTATAGTTAGCTTCATACAAAAACACAAATCTGTACAGTATAATTTTAAACCTATTAAAATCATTTTATGTCTTTTTATTACGTAAATTTAGAGTTTCTATACTTTTTTGTTGCATAAACCGGGTAATTTATTCGTAAATAGGTTAATAAAATTCATAAGCGTGACCGATTTTATTTCAAGTTCGTCAAATCGCTTAATTTTTACATTTTTTTAAATATTTATATAAAAACCTACAGATTTTCTATAAGTTCATTTTTATATATTAATAAAACACATCATGCTACTTAAAAAGCATGAAATATACACAAAATGAATATATTGGGTATTGATCCTAAAATTTATGAGACTTTCGATCATAGACGTAAAAAATAATGTTAATTTTACTGTCAAAGTTAAGTTTTAAAAATTTCAAAAGAAAAATAAGAGCATTAATTTCATCGATCTTAATCATTTTTTTATTTTTCATGACGTCATTTATTATTATCTAGAAAGTACGTGGTGTTATATGAATAAAAATTATATGCCAATGAAAGTAGGACAAAAAATTTATATGCCAATAAGATCGTAAATTTTGCAATAATTTCGTAATCAATCGCAAGAAATAAGTTTACAAGGGCATCTAAATATAATAATTCAAAAAAATGCAAGAAAAACAGGCATACGTTGAATATCAAAAGGATAATACCGGTATCATTAACTACAAAAATCACATTTAAAACACTAAAGAAATGTATTAACCACAAAAACCAAACCAAAACAGAAAAAATCAACACAAATTTGACAAAGTGGCTGCCTTTTCCATCAAAAAAAGGAAATAAACGCCCAAATCTTTCATGAATTACGCTACACCAACAATTATATAGTCTGATTAAAAAATTGGGTTTCTGATGGTTTTCGTTCCTAGATAGTGTTGTTTCATGTGGCGAATATTCTATGGTGATTCTTTCATTTCCTGTCATTATTTTTTAGAAAGGGGGTAAAAATCAGAAATGTTATAATTTTTTACTTGAAACTATTTTACCAAAAAAGAATATAATAATGAAACACTGAATTTATTTTTAATATTAATCCATCAATGGTAAAGAGAATTGTAGAAGACAAGTTACGAAAATTACAATTATAAAAATCACAGAACGTATGACACTATTATGCAAAGTTTTACCTACAATAAAGAACATAAATAATCATAATTTTTAAAGACAATCTAGATTTGACCTTTATATGGAAGTTTAGCCACGTGTTGATAATGATCCACAAGATTTATTAATAACAACAGGCCTACAAAGGATGTAATAGTTCTCCAAAATCATGACATAAGCATAAAGTAAAACCTTTAAACAGAAAGTTACTATAATCTTAACTGTGAGGTTCTGGAAAATCAGTAGAATTAAACATTAAAAGATATGCATCATTTATTATGAAATTATGATGAATTTCTATACATAAATTAAATTAACATATTAAAATAAATGAGACCTTTAAACAGCATTGAATATGTAATATTTACTTGTCTGCTACCATAACATGTTTTATTTTCTATAAATATTCTTCACATGTGATTTATTGTATCATTTTTCTATAATCATAAAATTTTAAATGCTTATACAAACTATGCTTATCGTTGACGTATCGGAGTTAGAAATATATATTTCTTATATTAGAGAGCTCTAGAATCTATAAAAACATCAAAAAGTACAGATAACA